>NW_024425452.1:13798211-13855871 GCF_017311325.1 Ursus maritimus | reverse complement strand
ACCCAGGCGCCCCTTGTTTTTTTTTTGTTTGTTTGTTTTTGTTTTTGTCTCAAAGTGCTTGATTTGAATCCACAGCAATGACCAAAAAATTCTTGAGTTTGGTTTGGATATGAAACAAACAACTTGAAGAATTTTAGTGGCTTCAGCCATTTCTTATTGAAATGGTGTTCCTTCAATTACTAACAGCACTGTGGCTATTCCTGTGCTATCTCTTTTATAGAGGTGTGCCGTGTATGTGAGTCCTGGGTCTGCCGCTGTGCAGCCTACATGACTGCTGATGAAGAAGCTTCGGTAGGGAAAATATGAAACAGCATTATCAAGTTTTAGGGCAGTGAGTCTGTATAAGAAAAATGAGGCACACAATAAGATTCTGCAAGCCCTTTCAGTATCTTGCCTCCACCAATAAACTGAAGACTTGTGAAAAATATGGCTTTGCTTTGGACACTCAGAGGAGATATTTAAAAAGAAATTAAACAAGAAACCAGGCGCCTTTAGGTAAAGAAAAACGTTAAAATTTCATAATAGTTCTAGAATTTGCTCGATAAATCTACACTGGTATCAGAATAATATCCCAGACAATGAAAGCACTGTAAGCCCTAAGGTTAAGTGAGAGCTTGTAAGGAAAGTTACAGCTGCACAAAAACATTGTAGACTTCCAAATTTTAAAGGCATTAAACATTAAGGATAAACACATACTTTGCTCATTTCCTTGGATTAAGTGTGGTATTTTAGAAAGGTGTGCACTTTCCCCATTATACCCATCAAATTTTAAAAATACAAATTTCAATGTGCTTGTAGTCATAGTGAATATTTGACTTGTGTTTATTTGCATGGGTTAAAACAAACCAAAGTACCGAGTATAACTTATGGGAAAAATCTAATTTGTAAGTCTGTTTACATTTCAACTGAAGTGACTTAAAAGGGAAGAATCATGACACTATCTTAGGGTATTTGTCTTTCAACCGTAACTGACTTAAGAGAAATATAAATATATTTTTCTGTTTAAAATTTTTGTATTTAAAGATCATTAAAGCTGGGCTATCTCATCACCATTATTAAATTACTCTAACTACTGCTTTGGGAGCTAGAATATATTTACTGGTGATTACTTCTCTACTGTATTTTATTCTAAAAAGATCTGGCTGTCATTAAGAAACAACAAATTCACCTCCATTTACAACTCTTCCTTTTATTTTTTAAGAAGTAAATTTTAATAACTCATAAAAGCTGGAAATAACCCCAAATATAGAACTGAGATGTATGTTAATTTAGCCACAACCTGAGACTTAATATAGAAGTGTATTAAATGTGTACTATGAAAAGAAAGATCTAAAAGAGTACTCTATAAAACTGGTGGCAAAATTTTCAGTGTGCTGCTTGCAAACTGGCTCCCCCCCCCACCCCCCAGGACTTCTATGCCCCATGTATCACTGTGCTATGTTAGATGCGTGGCTATAAAATTGTGAAAATGAAGGCTTTTCTGGTAGCAAAAGGGTTAAGTTCTTTTTGCTTTACCAGTTTCAAATTACAATGAGAAGCCTCTTCTTTCCCAGCAGGGTTGTGCTTACATTACTCTTTAGATCTCCCTTGAAGAGGGCTGGTATATTTGTGCCTGCTGGAGGTGGAATTAACAGTTAGAAGGAGAAAGGGATTGAATGGACTTACAGGAAGGTTTTCAAGTAAATTCAGGGAAACACATTTACTTGAATAGTACAACCTTGAGTCTTATTTTACACTAAGACGACACAAAAGATGTTAAAGTTATCACCAAGCTGCCGGACAAATATATATTCCAACACCAAGGTGCAGACCAGCATAGATCTGTGATTCAGAAATCAGGATTTGTCTTGGAAAGAGCTCAAGGGTTGAGAAGAACTCAAGAGCAAGTGAAGATAACTTTGGGAACTACAGTTTATCAGAAGATCAACTTTCGTTGATTCAAATACCAAAGGCCTGATTACCATAAATTCATATAGGAATGCATAGGTCATCCGATCAAATAATATTAGCCGTCTTCTGCTACATCAATGCAGCAAAAACTCTTAACAACTGTGGATAATTGGAAATCCAAGTTTCAGCTTTCTTAGAAATAACTACTCTTGACATATTCCAAAATATTTGAAATAGGACAGGAAAATCAGTGAGGGTGTTCAGAAATGTCACTGTCATGAAGAATAGGTAAATTTGTTTTTTCAGCTACTGGGAAAGCGTACCTCCTGGGAACTTAGATTTTTTTTTTTTTTTTTTTTTAAGAGGACAAGAAGGACTAAAAATATCAACTTTTGCTTTTGGACAAAAATGCATCTGACTGTATTTCTACTTAGGAGTATTGTGGGTTTCCTCTGGAGCTGCTGGGTTCTAGTGGGTTATGCAAAAGGAGGCTTGGGAGACAATCATGTTCACTCCAGTTTTATTTATAGAAGACTACGGAACCACGAAAGACGGGAAATACAGAGGGAAATTCTCTCTATCTTGGGTTTGCCTCATAGACCCAGACCATTTTCACCTGGAAAACAAGCTTCCTCTGCACCTCTCTTTATGCTGGACCTATACAATGCTATGGCCAATGAAGAAAATCCCGAAGAGTCGGAATACTCGGTGAGGGCTTCCCTGGCAGGAGAGACCAGAGGAGCAAGAAAAGGATACCCAGCCTCTCCCAATGGGTACCCTCGTCGCATACAGTTATCTCGAACGACTCCTCTGACCACCCAGAGCCCACCTCTAGCCAGCCTACATGATAGCAACTTTCTGAATGATGCTGATATGGTCATGAGCTTTGTCAATTTAGGTACGTTGTTCTTTTATTTGTTAAACTATGTTATTACTAAATGGAAGTTTTTCTAATAGTAAAGTAGCTGCCTGGTAGGTGGTCGTGTTTATATAAAGTCATTTTCTGTAACTCTCTTCTCCAGCTTCTGTTTCCTTTCTTTCATTGATACAATGTAAGATTTTGCTTTAGGCAACAAAGTCGTACACACACGTACATGTATTTAATTTTTTAAATATGAAAAGCTAAAATTAAACACGGTTGGGGAGATTTGGGTCCTTTTAGATCTTGTTAAAATTTCAGATTTGCTTTAATGTCTGAATAAACAGGCAATAGTCTACAAAAAAGGAAAATTTATGAGGATAGCTGTGCTATAGGCAAAAACATCACAATACAAATAAAAAAGAAACAAGCATTTGCAGACCGAAAACTAAAGTGACTTTCTGAAAAGTTTTTTTGTTAGCAGTTGAACAAACATGTAAGTATACATTTAGATGCCACCTAAAAACTCTCATTTGGGCGAGTCAGCTACTGTGAAAATATCAATGTGTGATTAACGAAGATCAAATAATACTGTAAAAGATTACTATCAGAGATTTTCAGGGAGAGATTCTGAAACTCTGTGAAAGATATTTTGGAAAAGAAGCTTCAAACATTTCTTAACTTCTTAATGATGAAACGATATCATACCCATTTGATTGTTTCCAGAAGCAAGAGAAATATAAAGCATGCTATGATGGTCTTTACTTATGCAAAATTTTCCTTTTCCTGTAAGGTAAAAAATAAATTGAAAAATTCTTTGATTAGCAGCATTATTAGAGAATAATTTTTTAAAATTCTGTTTTACTCAATGCTGGTACTTTCATGGTAGTTTTAAAATATTGACAATATCAAATGGTAAATTAGTGTCCAATATTTCATCTCTTAAAAATATTAAGGAGTTACCAATTTAAAGTGATTTCACAAGGGCTGTGTTTTTTAAAAATGTTTTAGTAGAGGCTAAAGATGAAAATTCACTATCTCCAGACATTCAAAAAGTAACATAGTATGTAGTTAGTTTTGAAGACAAAATTTTATGTACAGATTTAATCAACTTGAAAGAATTAGAAACATTTTAATGTAAGAACGTCCAAAACTTTGTTTGAAAACTACAATCTGCTTTGACTTAAAATTGACATGTTTTATTATACTTAATTAAAAACTTCCTTATATAATATCTCAAAGAAAATAGTCTTTGAAAAGTCAGATAGCAACAAATTCAAATACATGAATGCTTTTATGAAACATGTTGCTTAATATGCTCTGCTCATTTGCTCTTAGCAATCCTAGCATGAAGGATAAGGTGCTTAATAAATCATGTTTCATGTTGCTAGAGACAAAGCTCTCATTATTAAGTTTTAGTAAGTCATCATTGGTTGCCCTAATCAGGTGTCCTGGAGGCCTTTTCTTCTACATATAATTAACAGGTTTCATTTGGAACTTTCAAGCCATTAAAATATGGCTTAATTCTAAATTAGTTTGATTGCTTTTTCCTAGTATAAGTGGTATGCAATGTGGCTCATGGCATATTTTACTTTGTTGTAATTTTGAAAGCGTTCTTCAATAATTTAAAGGACTTTTAGCATTCTAGCAGAAGAATCTCAAAGTGGCAGGATTTACATATGCATAAAATAGATCACTGAAAAAATTAGTTCAGGTCACCTAAAATCTGACAGGGCAGAACGTGTGATGCACTTTACAAAACAATAGCTCAGTCATGAATCTGTTCTAAAATATATATTTTCTTAAAATCAAATATTTTGATCATTCACAGAAGAAATGTATTTGTTTTAGACAGGAAGTATGATTTTTGAATCTGTGTGCCATTCCTTTTTATACATTTACACACAATAAGAAAGCCAAAAACAATAATAAACAGTTTTATTCAGTGACTTCTAGGACCGTTTTTATCATTAAAGAATACTTATATTTTTAAATCAATGAAATTTTGGTTGTATTGTTTGGCTTATACCAATGAAGCAGTTCACTAACTGTATCATGAAACACAATTATTCATTTTACTGTAGAGAAACAATATCAGATATAAGCTTCAGAAGATACTAATTTTTATCATGCTTGAACTGCTGAATAGTGATTTATCCTCAATAATGAATTGTATTTTTTTTTACTTTATTTAATAATTCCAAACTAAATGTCTCATGTGAAATTACTGACAAGTTGATTCTGGTACTGAGTTTTTCCTAGTAGTCTCTGAGGAAAATTGAACCACAATTTTACTTTATCCTTAGACGGTGCCTTCTAATATAACCAAAGCTAACAACCAATCACTACTTAGTAAAAGGCTTTAACTTCTGTATTTCTTCCATAATAAAATAGGTCAAAGCAGACTTAGAAAAGGTAAAAGTGTAATATCGTGATTAACTGCACTAGGAATTTCAGTGGTTCTTAGTGTAACATTCATTAACAAATAGTATTTGTTTATGTTCTTATAAGACTCAGGCGGATTTCATTTATTTATTTTAGTATCTTAAAAGATATGCATATAGTAGGGACTAAGGGCAAATGATCAAATTAGCAATAGGCAAGGGATTTGTATTGAGGGAGTCACCTGGATATTTAAATATGTGAAAAGAATCTGTTGACAGTTCCTATAATAAGCTGAATTACATTAAAAGGATGTAATAGTGTCCTTTATAGTAATGCAAATATGTGTCACTTTCAAGTCAAGTGATGGGTTTTCTATACTTATCTTGTCATTCAGAAAGACATTTTTTCTAACATTAGCTTTGCTCATCAAGAACAATTAATTTAAACTCGGAATCATTTAATAAAATATCTATTTTAAAACATTTCAGACGAGATTAATTTTTTTGTTCATAAATGAAAAATAGATGAGAATTTCCTAAAAGAAAAAATAAAACGTGAAGAAATTGCCTTCAGGCCAATGTAAACCACTAAACACGAAAACAAACACCTTATTTTGACCCTTAAGTTGTTTTAGTGATTCATGCATTTTGAAGAGACAAATATTAATTATTGTGTGAAGAGAAGCTTTCCACTCTATTGGATTCATTATTTTAGGTCAATTTTTGTTAGTCTCCTGGCATCCAGCTTTTTACAGGTTGACTCTTCTGCTTTGTCCCTGTGATTGTTGACCATCCCAGGCGTCTTTGCTCAGTCAATACCACGTTATTTTGTTGAGAACAAAAATATCTTTCTGGTAAATCTTTTCTTTTTTGACCATCTTTTTAAAAATGTTAAGGGTTAGTTTATATATCAGATATCTATGCAAATAAAATTGCTTGCAATTTTGAAGTAAATCTTCTGTTTACATTAAGATAAACACGTAGTGTATTTCTAAGATCTTTTAGTTAGAAATCAATTTTGTTTGATTACTTGGCGATAGTACAATTAAAATGATACAACATTGTAGATGTTTTGGAGGAAAGTACAAAAAAAACAGTGAACACAGGAAATTTACTTTCATAGTATTCCCTGTCTATGTGTATTTCTCTGAAAAAGATGAACTTCGGGGTTTTTTTTTAATGGTTTCTGATCAGTTGACTTGGAGTCAAAAACGTCTTAGGTATATTTCAAGAACATGTATTCATTCTAAAGCTCGAAAGTACATGGATGTGTGCCTAGATTTTTTTCCTATTTTATAACATATTTAGCATGTAAAGATATGAAATAGAAAAAAAGTACTTTCAAGACTTTAAATTAAACCCTTCTCCCCTTACTTCCCCAAATCATTAAACTCTCCTGGTACTGGAAGAAAAAAATGCTTCTGTTCTCGGTTGACAGGTTTGAAAGACATCATTGATATTTATTGTTGCTTTTGGCTGACTCAAGTGCCCAGTGGAGAGGAATTTATACACAGAATCTACCTAAAGATGCCTATCTGTGTAGTCTCTCCAACAGGGTTATTAACACTCGTGTAACATAAACTTACCTATAAACACATGCAAGATTTTGGGGGGGGGGCAGTGATGGGAAGGGAGACAAGATGATCTAAAACCATTACAGTACATATTCATGGATATGTCTGGAATAGCAAATGCAAATATTGGGTGAAACAATAATTCTTTAACACCTGTAACTTTTGAAGAAAAAAAAAAGTTGCTGAAGGTGGAAATCTTTTTGTTCTCTTCTTCAACAACCCTTGGCATTCATGAATGTGACCCAAGGGGTTCTTGTTCTTTAAAGCCGCCTTACTGTCAAATGATGGGCATGGCTGCTGCGGTAGGTATAATCGTATAGTTTAATTGAAAGCTTTTTGCTCATCTTAATGGTCATTCACCAATAACCAGTTGTAAAAGTTTACTCAGAAGTAAGGGCTGGAACTGTGAAGGTATGATAACAAACTCAGTAGGCTTGGGGCTGCCTCACCCACCACCTCCAGTTCCCTCCTTTCATTCTTCCATTTTTTCATTATTGCCTCTCTCTCCCACCCCCCACCCCCCTCACATTACTTGGCCTTTCCTCTTTAGTTCGATGGTCTCTCTACCTCGAGGCTTTCTTGGCACCCCTCTCCTTACTGCCCCCAACCCCTTCCTGGGGTCCGCCTTTGGTCCTTGTTTCTTCATAGCTGGAGGCTGAGATTAGCTGAAAATCAATTAGTTACAGCTTGATCATTTAGGTACAGTCTCCTGTTTCTCTGGAGTTGAGAAGGAAAAGGTTATGATGTGCCAATTGCAGCCTCCACCCATCAGGAGAAAAGCTCCCCAGGGCATCAGAACTACTCTGGCTGTTGCCATCCCCTGGAATTGTTTCTCCACGATCCCATTCTTCTTTGCCTCCTCACCTCTCCCTGAGGATCCCATTGACAGAACTTAATTGTTTTTGCCTTCCCTGTTTTATTACATAATTAAAATTTAAAAGGGGGAAATTTAAGGGAGAGTAAGAAAAAAAAAGAAAGAACTGCAACATTGAACAAAAATCACACTAAGAAAAAATGCAATTCTCAGTTAGTTGATAAAATGCTTTGGCTTACATTATTTTTGTTTCACACCCATGTCACATCTGTGAAGAGATTATTTCCTTTTTTTAAGTTGAGAAGAGAGGATGAGGGAGGATGAGAAGATGAAAAGCAGAGAGCAATGAGGATGAGACAGAGAAAGAAATCAAATATATTTTTCAAAAAAGCCCTCAGAAGAAAGCGAATGAATGGAATGAGTCATCAGAGGCTGGTCTGGGGTGTGCAGGTGGACGGTGCGTTGGGAAACCCTCAGTCTACCTCCTACTGACACAGCAGCCAACGCCACATCCCAACCACAGCAGCTCGGGGGGAAGCCCTTTCATCCTTCCCCGCTAAAATACCAAAGTGGGGAATAGGGAGGGGGCTCCGTGTATGTGTGAGTGTGTATGTACAAGGAGCGTACAGACGGGCTGCTCACATTTACAGTCATAAATAATGGAGTGGCTCAGCTTGAAAAAACCACAGGTTAAAGGAAGAGGCTTCCCTGACGCACAGAGAGGGGCTGAGATCAGAGGAGCCACTGAAAGGGTTGGAGCCAAACAATGAATCCCTTGTTCGAAGTCATATTTATGAGTGCTGCTTTGCACCTTAAGTTCATATTTTATGGCTGGGCTGTGGGGTTTCCCGATTTGCTCATCTCTTAAAATAATACCCTTGGCTGAGATATCCTTTAAAATGCACCGGTCAGCCCTGACAAATGGCTCATTTATTTGGGGAAAGGGGGATCTGTTATGATTTTTGATGTCAGATTGGGAACGTGTAAGATCCAGTTGTACATCTTAAAGTCGTGACAGTGAGATAAAAATAATAACTGAGGTATTTACCTGCCTTTCTCAGGGACATCTGTAAGAGTCTGTGTAATCAGGTGGTCACCCCTCCCTCGTAGGAGTCTTGTCTAATGATCGTGGTAAAATTATAACCTAAGAAAGTGGAAACAAAATCTATTAAAGTGTGCAGTGTTTAAAATGAAGGGAAAAAGCCACCTCTGATTAGTCAGAAGGATCGCTAGCGGTTTTGGGAGAAAGGAAAATGACAACAACCCTCCCTAACCAAGGAGAGGAAGGCAGTGAGTTGCGTAAACATTACATAAAACGTAAAAACCAAGACCTTGTATGATTTCAAGTAATTTGATCGGTATAGAGACTAAAGTAGGGTATGTGCTGTTTTATAATTTCTAAGACGGTGAAGAACCCTGTCTTCGTGATGATACGGTCTTTCATTTTTCTTTCTGTAAGCAGCCAAGTATTGGTGCTTGCGGTAGAAGGAACAATGCTGTAGTTTAGAAACAACTGAATCTAATTAAATTATCTCTTAGGTACTGTGTTTACTTCACTTCTTTCTGGAAGTAAATAACTTGTATTGTTCTTATTGTTTACCAGCTCTCCTGGAGTTGTTAGGAATAAAGAAAGTAGTTTCAGAAAGTCAACGTAAACAGATGTAAGCCTCATTCAGATTTTATTCGGAACTAAGAGGTCAAAATCAAAAAATTTATTAACATGTACAAACCCCTGCAGCTATTCTGACACTGTATGATATGAGAAATTCAATTTTATTTGCTTTGCACAGATTTTCTGTCCCTGTCGTAGCTTTGTGATTAGCCTTCCTCTGTAGGAGACCCTGTTACAGCCAGTCTTCAGTCCATGGCGTATTACTGCTCAAGTGGCTTTCAGGTTTAATTACAGATTAAACTTGATTGTGCTTCTTTCCGTGTTTCCACCGCAGAAGGAGAGTAGCCTAGAAGAAGCCAGAATGCCTGGATCGGAATCCCATATTCTACACTTTCTAGCAGTGTGACCTCGGGCAAGTTACTTAAATTCTCTCTGTGCCCTTGGTTCCTTATCTAAACAATGCCAATAATAACCATGCCTTCCTCGTTGGGTGTGGAGAGGATGAAATGAGTGAATACGCTTATAATTTTAAGAAGAGCAGTTGGGACATAGCTGAGCCGGCAGTAAATAGAGTGTTACTGTTACTAGCATTGCCCTTATCCAAAGCCTGTGCAGCATCTGCAAGACTGGCCAACTAGTTTGGGGAGCCCGGTGCAAAATAAAAATGTGGGGCCTCTGGTTCAAATGTTATCAAGAATTCGAACCTTGTGGAAGCAGAGTCTAAGCTCAAGCAAGAGGTCCGTCTGAGTGCGGGGCCCGTGCAACTGCACAGGTCACACGCCAGAGCAGCCAGCCCTGCATATTTGATTACATGTCGTGACGGCAGGAACCATCCCCTATTTGTCCTTTTTTGATCCCCAGGAGTGTATCAGCGTCCCAGAAGGAAAGAGACAGCATGTACGAACTGAATCATCTGAGGAGAGTTTACCTAATGTTGTAATGTTTGTCATGTTGTGGGCAGAGCTTTCTGGCAAAACAGGGCATAAGGCAGCACCCAGAACAGCAGAGGAGACTTCCTTCAGCACTTCTGGGCTGGGAGCAGAAACAGTTACCAGAAAACTCAGAGGAGAGCTGTGTGGGGAAGGTATCCTGACAGGAACTGTGGCCTTTGTGGGAGAGATGCCATGTAGCCAACCCCTAAATACTCAGCAGGGAGGGAAACCAAGGACTAAATACTCAGCCCCTACTTTTCTGCCATGTTCCCTTCGGTACCGAAAGCCACAGGGAATCTACCGGTGGACCTGATGAAAGTCAGCTTCCTGGTGCAGAGAGCAGAGGAGAGAAATGTGGAGAGTGGATCTTGAGGCACAAACGGAAGACATTTGGCGCAGATGGGTAAATGAGTATTAGGTGTTTAGTCAATGGAAGTTCCGGAAGTACTTCAATTTCAGGGCAAGTTAATTATGTCTGTGTGTGTATATGTATGTACACACACATGTTAACCTTTGTCGTACTAATTTATTATAAAATTCAAGAGATAATCATGATTTAGTGTGGGAATTATTAACTTCACAAGTTGGTGAAGTGGCAAAAGAAGCATGACGTGTTGAAAAAATTCTTAAATTGTATATGGATAAGTAATTTCATGTGACATATTAAAACTATTTTAGAGCACACTGAAATTAAAAACAAAACCCAAAAATCCCGGGAGAAGCAGCACTGCAAGATCCCACGACAAACAGTGGGCTACCATTGCCAACCAGAAAACTCAGTGTGGAAAGCACTCCCACATGCAAATATGCAGAGCCAATACCCAGAGCAGTCTCTTTTTTCAGTCCGTAGGTCTGCTTGTTCTCAGTCCTACGTCTTTCTTCCTGAAATGACCCATGACTGTGTGTTAAAGCGTTTTGAATTCTGAGTGGAATCAGACGATCTCCTCCGCGGTTAATGTGGCAGGCAGAAATGATGTGAGGGTGAGGCCAATTGGGATTACTATTGTCCTTTGCTACCCTTACTCTCCTCCGGCGGTGCTCCTGTGACTCACGGAGGCAGAATTTACTGGAGGAGCAGGTATAAGTGCTGTTTACTTGTCATAAATAACCAACCGCTAAGCCTTGGAGCCCAGAGCCATGCTCCCTGCCCTTGAATCACACACAAGCGCACAGGAGAAAGGCCCCTTTCCAGTATCGTCTATGTTCCCCTTCTAAGTGATCATTTTAACCCGATTTTACATGTGTAATTATCACGGGCAGCGGAAGAGAGGGTTCAGCTTGGAAATAGTGTAGTTCCCTCTACAAATAACCTTGACGCAGGCACCGAGGACTTACTTAGTGGGAAGAAGGAGAGGTGCTTGGTCGGGTTCTTGGAATGAACGCATGGTTCTACTCTAGTTCCAGATATTATCTGTTCTATTTCCTTGTTTATTATGGGGAAGAGGAAACTGATTGCAGGCCCAAGTAATAATACACAATTAGAAAATACTTTGTTGCAAAGGCACGGCCACCCTCTAAAAGACCCTTTGAAAGAAGGAAAAAAGGAGTCATCGATTAAATAGGCTTTATGGTTCATGTCTCACAGACGTTTTCTTTGCTCGGGGGCAAGAGGGATTATTTAGTTCTTCAGCTATCTCAGGAGGGTGCAAGTGTAGGGGGTTTGGATATCAGCTTTGCAGACTGCTGCATATCCTTGAGCAAGCTGTGTCACTTTACTAGAACTCTTTCCTCCTCCGTCGAGTGGAGATCCTAATACAGAATTGTACGGAGTAAGGTAAGGTTACAGGCCTGTAAACCTCCGTGAGAGAAGTACTCAATTCACAGCCCCTGCCCCTACTACAACTACTTCTACTAGAGGCGAACCTACAGTGTTCTGGTGTCAGAGGGCATCGACACCCGGCCTGTCAGACTTTGACAAATTCATGCCTTGCTGGAACTGCGGGATGCTATGCACATGACTTTTCCTCTATCCCAAAGAAAATGAACCCTTGAATTTCCCTGACTCTGTCTTGGAGTTGGACTGTTGATCAATTATATTCCCTCATCAGGGTGTCCTGGAAAAAAAGGCCAGTCCTCGACAGAGACTGTAGGTAACTGCAGGGCTTCCCTTTGAGCACCCAATGACAGCAGTTTCTGGGATGTACTGCTGAGCGGTGCTTTGGTCAGGTTCTTGGAATGAACGCATGGTTCTACTCTAGTTCCAGATATTACCTGTTCTATTTCCTTGTTTATTATGGGGAAGGGGAAATTGATTGCAGGCCCAAGTAATAATATACGATTAGAAAATAACTTGGTTGCGAAGGCAAGGGCACCCTCTAAAAGACCCTTTGAAAGAAGGAAAAAGTCTTGAGGAGTTTTAATGCTTATTTTCATAAGTCAGCTTGTTTTTTTAGTTTTAATTTTTTAAAAAGTTGATTTATGATGAAAATCATGGTGAATAAACTCCTGAACTCTAAATAGAAAAGACACTCTGTTCAAATGATCACTCAATCCAGGAAATTTTTGTATTGTATGTAACTCAAATCGTGTTTGGATTTATGTTTTTCTAATTTGTGGCAGTTCTTATTACTATTTGTATTATTATTATAATCTTGTTTCTATTTAATACTGTTTAGCCTTAAGTATTTTGACTTTCCTAGACTGGGCTATTTTTTTGTTTTTGTTTTCAGACAACAGTCACGTCTTTTTATTGCTTTTCTTGACTTGCTTTCTGTTATAATATTTTGAAGCAGGATGGGATCTTACGGGTTTGATCTGAAAAGTTGAACAAAAGGCATACATGTTTACAGTGTCCATATTGTAAAGTCATCACATTGACTTTTGGTATTTTATAATACATTGAGTGGGAAAATATAGATTTGCTGGGGTTTTTTTTCATTATTTGATAGCATGCTGAAAGATGATCTTGGCTAAATATCTCACTGTGGTGAGTAAAGTTCTCAAAATAAAATATGGATTCCAACTATATCCATATTGACCTATTCAAGTCAGCATGTAAGATTTTTCTCTTCCACACTGCTGCGTCAAAACAGTTATCATTCTACTGTTATCAATTACTTTGAGGAAGAATTTATCCAAATTAAGCAAACCATTATCATTCTGGTATGTGTGCATGTGGTACGTTTAAAGTATAGGACACTGTCACATCCATATCATTTAAATTATAGTGTAGTTGTAGCAGTAGTAATTAAAGCAAGGAAAACAACAACAAATATAATTTCTATGCTGGAAACTGGACTGAGTGATTTGCATACATTATGTCAATTAATTTGCATCTCCGTCGTAGGCATAAATATTTTTCTTCTCCTAGTTTGTTGATGTGAAAAATTGAGACGTGATCAGAGATGCAATAACTTGCAAAGATCACCCAACTGGTAAATGGCAGAATCCTTACTGGAACCATGATCTGTCTTAGCTTGGTAACCTACTTTTGAGAAATGTGTAATTTTTAATTGCAATGATGGTAATGGTTTATACTTCTGGAAAGCACCTTTATGTGCCTTATGTGGTTTTACCTGCATCGCTTCGACGTCTAGCACTCGCGGATGTAGATATGATTCCACGGTCTACAGCTCTGGAAAGCAGAGCTCTGAAAGGTCCTTCATTCAGTCGTTTGACAAATAGAAGCTGATTACCTACTATGGGGCCAGGCACTGTGCGAAAGACTGTGCCTGTTTTACTGCCAACATCACAAGGCAAGAGGAGCGAGGTCTAGGCCCAGAATCCCTGGTTCTTGTGCCAGGATTTTTTTGCTCAATGTCACATACTTTGAAAAAATCCGCACAGAAATTCCAGCACCACATACAATTAAAAGCACTCACCAACATTATTTGCAAGAATGTGTTTTGTTACTTAAATAACCAGGTACAATGAACCTTCTGGGTACAGGGAAAATTACTTTCAAATCTCAATTCCTTCAAATGAATTTAAAATAAATAAATACAAGCCTGCTACCAGCCAACAGAACCTTAGGAAGACTTTTAGTCCAAAAGGCATAGAACAAAAGTAGAACCAAGCTTCTGCAAAGCTTAGGGGCTCTTTCAGAAACCTGTGTGTGTAGCTGCGGGGTTTTTTATTCATTGATTTTAAAGGTAATATCTAAAAGCACTGTTTGCTTATTGCACATTCCAGAGCCTAAGTCTGGCTTAAACTCTCGTTGTTTATTTGTGTTGTACTGAGGAAAGAAGGGTAAAATGTCATACAGTTTTTCAAAATGAAGTTGTTTGGTCTTGCCTAAATCTTGACCCCTGACCTTACCTTACTTCGTCATTTGTGGGCTAACAAGGTTGTGTCCAGTGTTTACTTTGTTACTGTACACACAACACGATGTGGATTCGAGCGATACTCCGAGTAGCTGGAGACATTTTATAAAGTAGAAACCGGTAGAGAGTTCCCAGAATTGGTATAAAGACCTCTTTGAGTACATTGCTTTGAATTTACTCAGGATATTAGGCATTAGGCAATTATTACTTCACGTTTGAAGTGATTATGGGGGAAAATGGACTAATATTTTACTAGTGGGTTACTCTTCGCCGTCAGGCTGCCGTGCCGGTGGAATAAATATTGCCGGAAAGGGCAGACCCCGGTCTGCTGGGCCGCCATCACAGTTATCAGTTCGTATCAACAAAACTCCGGATTCTCCAAGGGAAACCCTAAGAGCAGTAGCACTCCAGATGGGCCATGGTTTCTGCTCTCCTGGAAATTCGCCGTCTCCCACAGGTAGCGTGTACCCAGTGCTCGGGAGGCCAGGACAGGGCGCTAACAGCATTTCAAGTGTTCACTCATTAAATTCTCACAAAATGACCCCTTTCAGAGACGAGGAAAGTGAGACCCAACAACGTTAAGTCATTTTTGTCCCAAGTCCTACATCTCGTAAGAGGAGGAACTGGATTCAGAGTCCAAACTTCACTGCTCTGCTGCGTTGCCTTTGTGAATGCAGCTGGGAAGGCTGTCATTGGGACATTGTTTAACTTCTTTGTAAAGTTCTGTATATTTCGCCAGCACTTCATGTATTGGAATATTTTCACTTCATTAGTAATGCTTTATATTTTAGGGAAAAATCACTAAATAGTGAGCTTACCAAGAGTCTTATCTCAGGAGCTGGGCTCTTGTAGGCCTTCTTCTGAACTGGGAGGCTGTAGCCTTTTGAAGGAGTATATTCCCAATACTCACAGGCAGAGAGGCGGGAAGCACTTTGCAGACACCAACAGTACTGACCCCGGTGCCCTGCCCCCAACCGAGGGAAGGAAAGGTGATCTGTGTGGATTCCCAACTTCAGAAGATAGACTTGGCATGGAGAGGAGCAACGTTTAGCAAAATGAAAGAGAGGCAGAATGTCAAAGTCATAAATAGTAAAGACCTCAAAAGCCGAGGTTAGAGATTGGAGCAAACCAGTAGTGGGTTCATTTGGACGCTGGACAACAACCAGCCGCTGGCCAGTCCGAGGCCCCTCAAGCACGCCGTCCTGCGGCCTCATGTGTCCTTGGCCTACCTTTTCTGACCCATGCCTGGGTTGGCCAGAGAATCTCATGAGACGCCTGCTAAAGTGGAAGTTTGGGCTGCAGGACCCTCTCCAACCTCGAGATTAGGAAATGCCTCTTGCTGTAGATAGAAAGGGGCAGATAGCCTCTGCTTCATCCTACTGGTCATGGTTGGCCTGTCCTCTGTGTTCTGGACAACACTGAACCTTCCGCATCTAACGCCTATCTCTACATCCGTGGTGGCTACAACCCTATCTCTTGCATGTGGAAAGTGAGCTCCTTGCACAGAGCTCACTCATTTCCCCTGTACTAGATATATTCTTTCCACTCATTGGGTGTCTTACGAATTAGAGGCTCAGGCCTTGGGATAATTAATTTTTTCCCCAAAAGGAAATATTTTTGGGTTGACAACATTTCTCAAAGCAAAATGATAAAGTTCATGAAGACAAGTCATTGTCAGCTCTCCTCAGCGCTCAGTCTAAGGCAGGAAGTCAAGAGGAATCGCAAAAAGCAGGTATCATAGCTAACATATCAACCTGTACCTAAACTCCTGAGCATTAATGTCTGCTTTGCAAAGCAAGCCAAGAGGTAGCTGCAGAGTAAAGAACGTTTAGGATGTCACCTGCTACTCTGTAACAGTTCTCTTTCTTGATCTCCTTCTCTATTTGCCTTTACCTAACCACACCCACACAATCTACAGATCGTAAGATAAGAAGTATCAATGGTCTCAGAATTTGATTTGTAGTTATTTAGACTGAGATGTGCTTAGGAAGACATATGATAAAATTATTGCTTATGAATAGGTCAAAAATCTAATTTTAATTCAAGTATCTTCATTGACACATAATAACTAAAGCGCATGCTGACTCATAATTATTTAAATCTCTTGGGCACTTCAATCACAATCAGAATTCTTCGTCAGTATTTCCTGAAGTGTACTATTTTTTTTTAAAGATTTATTTAAGAGAGAGGGAGAGACAGAGAGTGTGCGCGCGCCCGTGAGCGAGTCGGGGGGGAGGGACAGAGGGAGAGAATCCTCAAGCAGACTTGCTGCTGTGCCCTGAGCCCCATGCAGGGCTGGATCTCACCACCCATGAGATCATGACCTGAGCCCAAATCAAGAGTCTGCAGCTTAGCTGCCTGAGTCACCATTGAAAGCATTGCTACATCTCCTTAAGGTTGTTATCTGAAATTTTATAGCCGAGCGAGTTTGGACTATGGTGGGAAACAGTAATTAAATTGATTTTGATATTTCCAAGAGGAGACTTCTCAGTATCTTTATTATGCTGATGAGCATTGTGAATCTCTGCAAGGAGGATATGATCAGATGGTTTCATGTGCACATTGCACTCTGGGACTCACCTAACAGAGCACCGTGGGTGCCTAGTGTTACGGGGAACTCACTCTGAGAAATACTCTCCCATGTGGAAATACTAGTTTGTAAAAGCCATTTTGGAAATACGGCAAGCAGAGCAGTAAGATCATATAATTTGTTGACACTGTGGTTACTTTATATACAAATTGAAAAGAAGCAAGAAAACCATTTTAATTCCGCTGTCTAGAACCAACCATTGTTTATGCTCTTAACATACTTCCTTCTATACTTTAAAAATACACCTTTTTCATCAGGTTGAACAGTGTTTATATAATGTGTTGTACACTTCATTTAAATTTTTTTTTACCATTTACTACTATTTTTTACTATTTCCTATAAACTATACAATGTTATATTAGTTTCAGGCACACAATACGGTGACTGACAATCCTGTACGTTATGCAATGCTCACTACAATAAATGCAGTTACTCTCTGTCAACATACACAGTTACTACAATGTTATTGACTCTGTTCCCTATGCTATATTTTTCATCTCTGTTGACTTAGTTATTTTATAACTGGTAGCTTGTACCTCTTAATCCCCTTCACCTGTTTCACCTATTCCCCACACCTCTCCCCTTTTCTATATTTCAGAATCTGTTTTGTTTTTTTGGATTCCACATATAAGTGAAATCATATGGTATTTGTCTTTCTCTGTCTTATTTCACTTAGCCTAATACCCTCTAGGCCTATTCGTGTTGTCAGAAATAGCAAGATGTCATTCTTCTGTGTGGCTGAGCAACGTACCACATCTTTCTCCAGTCACTGTCAATGGACACTTAGGTTGCTTCCATATCTTGGCTATTGTAACTAATGCTGCAATGAACATAGGGGTGCATATATCTTTTTGAATTAGTGTTTGCATTTTCTTTGGGTAAGTACCCAGTGTGGAATTATTGGATCATGTGGTGTTTTCATTTTTAATATTTTGGGGAATCTCCACACTGTTTTCCATAATAGTTACACCAATTTACGTTCCCACCAATAGTGCACCAGGGTTCCCTTTTCTTCACATCCTCACCAACAGGTACTTTTCCTTGTCTTTTCGATGCTAACCATTCTGACAGGTATGTAGTGATACCTCATTGTGGTTTTGATTTTTATTTCCCTGATGATAAGTGATGTTGAGCGTCTCTTCACGTGTCTGTTGGCCATCTGTAGGTCTTCTTTGGAAAAATGTCTGTGCAGGTCATCTGCCCATTTTTATTTGTATTATTTGGGTTTTTTTCGGTGTTGAGTTGTATTCTTTACAAATTTTATTTTTTTATGATGTTCAGTTGCATATTGTTAACCTCTTATTGTATAAATCATTTGCAAATCTCTTCCCTCATTTTGTAGGTTGACTTTTCGTTTTCTGGATGGTTTCCATAGCTGTGTAAAAGCTTTTTATTTTGGTGAGGTCCCAATAGTTTATTTTTGGTTTTGTTTCCCTTGCCTGAGGAAACATATTCATAAATATGTTGCTAAGGCCGATGTCCAAGAGACTACTGCGTATGTTTTCTTTTAGGAGTTTTATGGTTTCAGGTCTCACATTTTAGGTCTTTAATTCATTTTGAGTTGATTTTTGTGTGCGGTGTAAGAAAGCTGTCCGGTTTCATTCCTTTGCATGTAGCCGTCCAGTTCTCCCAGTGCCATTTATTGCACAGACTGTCTTTTTCACATTTTATATTCTTGCCTCCTTTGTCATAGATTAACTGACCAATTAAGCATGGATTTATTTCTGGGCCCTTAGTTTATTCTTGATTTTTTTAGTATATGATTTTTCTCATTTGTTCATTTGCTCTTTATGAGCACGTTTGTACTGACAAATATTATTTCACCTGAAAAATTCACCATTTATATAAACATTCTTTTGTAGACCATGCAATTTTTCCAGTTTTTACTGTCATATACTCTGTTACAATATTTATCTGTATATGTAAGTTTTGTAAACATTGCGAACACTTTCTGACCATTTCCTTAAAATATGCTCTTAGAAAGTGAATTTTTCAAATGAAAGATATTATTTTTTAAATCTCCTGAAATATATTACTAAATTGCATTTTAGTGAATTTGTTTCTTTTATATGTACACCAGCAAGCAAATGTTAATGCTATTTTATCAGACTGAAACCTAAATAAAATGATATATTTATATTCTTAATAATCTAAAACTTACATTTCTTTACATTTGTGTTTCTTCGGAGATTGATTTTTTTATATGTCTATTAGCCACTTACATATTTTCTCTTTGGGAAGTTCTATGCTATTTTTGTTCATTTTTTAATTTGCCTTATTTCATGGTTGCTTAGGCTTAGAAATACCTCCATGACTAGATATTTAATAATTACTCACCTTTTCCCCATTTTTATGCTTGATTTCTTACTTTCCCCCTAACTTGTCATTTGCATGCAACAGTCACATAAAAACATTTTCAAATACTTAAGAGTTTGTAAAATATATCTCCCACATTCCATTTTAGAAAGACTTGCTTGAAGGCATGCCGTGGCAGATTACTGAAATAGGAATTAAGAAGAATGGGGAATTCATGGTCTTCGAGGAGACACAGTTTGAGAATTAAAATCAGCTGAGCAAATGGATTTGATCTAAATGAACGTATGCCCAAATGCTCTGTAATTTAATTATAAAACATGCAGACACATATGATCTAAGAACAATTGGAATGCTGAAGTGTCCTAAGTATCTCATTGATTATACTACTTTAAAGGCCCATTTTGGGATTGGAGGGAAGAAATACCAAGTGCATGCACATATTATGTTTTAATGCACTGGCAATTGCCAACATTTGGCCACAAATTATATCCCTCTGGTTTAGTATCCAAGTTTGATTTTTGAATCTAAGCCTTCTTTGCTTAGAAGAAGCCCAAGATATTTCAGAATCACTTTTTTGGTCATCTACAGTTATTTAAATGATCTCAATAATCGTGGAATATTTACAAGCCAATTTTATCACCCTGACCTCTTTTGCACCTTCTGGGTTGAGAGCAACATCTGAGATTATGGAAAAGTCCCAGGGTACAACTGCATATCTGTTAGAGCTAAATCTGGCCTCTAAGTCATGTTTCTTCATTATACATGTTCATCATTTTATCAACCTCTCTTAGCTTTGAAAGTTTCCAATCATACATGGTAACATTTTGCGTTTTGATACTGTAACATGGTGTAGTTTTTAAAAGACGTTTCAGAAACAGAGATCCAAATTTAGATATGTTAATGTGCTGCCTGCAATTATAACTTGACTGAAGTGACAATCAAATAATTAGATAAGTTCTGAATCAGGGAATAAAGTGAGGGCTGTGCAAGTAGAAGAAAGCAGGGGCCAGAATCTTATGAGAGCAAGTCTAGAATTCCAGGGAAAATGAATGACATGGAACAGAACCAGTCACTATGATCATAAACGATATAAAACTCAGCAAAGCTTCAGCACTGTTGTTTATATGGAAAGGGAGAAACCAAAATGCATAAAACATCAAATTCTGGAAGTACGAGTAAAAGTTGGTAGAAACAAAATTCTAATATGAACTCTTACCACACATTTATATCTGCATAGTAGAGCACATACAAATGTAAAGTAATGATATACCTGAATAATTAATAAAATCGAATTAATTGACACATCTCAAGGATTGCACTTTGAAATATATTGACATATGTCAGATGATATAAAGATACACTTTTTTGAGAGTCCATAGAATGTTTAGCTAAATCACTAATCACATGCTACATGAATTTTAAAATATAAAAGTTATGGGTAGCCAGAAGACATAAAACCATGTTCAGCATCATCAGTCATTAGGGAAATGCTAATTAAAACTGCAGTAAGATGCTACTACATGTCATAGAAATGGCTAAGGTGGAAAAAGGAAAAAAATAAAAAATAAAAACGCAAAGCACCGACCAGTGCTGGCAAGGATATAGAGCTCCCATAAATTGTTGGTAGGAATGCAAAATGATACAGCCACTTTAAAAAAATTGTGAGTTTTTTGTATATTACACATATACTTGCCATTGTGACCCAGAAATCTCACTTCTAGATATTTACCCTAGAGTAATTATCTTAGGTCACACAAAAACCTGTATATAAATGCTTATAGAAGTTCTATTCATAATTACCCCAAAGTAGAAAGAATTAATTGTCCTTCACTAGCTGAATAGTTAAACAAATAGTGGTATATCCATTCAATGAAATTCTCAACAATAAAAAGGAGAGATCTATTGATACGTGCTAAAACAGATACATCTAAAATACATTTTGCTAAGTGAGACATATCGGACCCAGAAGGCTACCTATTGCATGATTTCCTTGTATGAAATTCTGGATAAAGCAAAACTCTAGAGATGGGGAACAGATGCCTGTATGCCATGGATTAAAGGTAGGCAAGGAATTGACTATTAATGGAGCTGCAAGGCAGTGATGGAACCATTCTGTATTTTGATTGTGGTGGCGGTCACAGAACTCTGCATTTGCCAAAAGCCATAGACCTACTAGCATGTTTCATTTGTAAAAGTAAATTACAGGTGGCACCTGGCTGGCTCGGTCTGTAGAGCATGCAACTCTTGATCTCAGGGTCCTGAGTTCAAGCCCCATGTTGGGTGTAGAGCTTACTTAAAAAAAAATTACAAAGAGGTAGGCATTTCATATGTCATATTTATAATTAAATATTCATAAAATATAAAATAAACTTTTTAAAAAACAAATCTTTTGGCTAAATTAAGAGAGAAGCCAAATGCTTAAGGAATAAGATTTAGAAAATACCATAACAAATGAAAATTTATCAAAACATAACAGTGGTTGCCAAAGCTAAACTCTATGATAAATTCATGATTTCAGAACTTGTGTCCTAAAAGAAAAAATGGAACTAAATATAGATAAATAAGTTAAGCATTCTAGGGGAACCTGCTTGGCTTAGTTGGTTAAGCATCTGCCTTCGGCTCAGGTCATGATCCCAGGGTCCTGAGATTGAGCCTCATGTTGGGCTCCCTGCTCACTGGGGAGTCTGCTTCTCCCTCTTCCTCTGCCCCTCCCCCTGATCTCTCTCTTGCTCACTCTCAAATAAATAAATAAATAAAATCTAAAAAAAAATTAGGCATTCTATTCAGTATACCCCATAAATCCTAAAAGGGTGACATTTAGAGATAAAAACAAAATTTACTGAATGAGAAAACAAACTGTAGAAGTAATTCATCTAAGAGCTGTTAATTCAGAAGACCAAATAATCAGCAAGCTTCTGGCAAATATTAGCAAAATAGTAAGAAAAAAATAAGAGAAATATATAATTATAAATATTGATTTAACACTTTGTAGATTACTACATTAACTCGATGCTATTAAGTTGAAAATCTAAATGAGATACCTCAGCAACTGAGAAATATGAATAAGTAAACAGCATGGGTACTTATTAAAAGTTTGATCAAAACATTTTTTGAAAGGTTTGAAGCTTTGTCATTTGTGGAGGGGTGAAAAAAATGAAACAAAGTAAACGTGGCATAAACTGGCCTAGAATGCTAAAAACATGGGTACCTATGAAATTTATAATAAATTAGTACACTTGAATAAGAAAATAGGAAAAAGAGAGCTTATTGCATGGCAGAAATCTTAATTAAAATTACTTGCAAATCAAATTAAAAAATCCTGTGGCAAAATCTGAATTAAAATACTTGCAACATGAAATTCAGTGTAATTTCAAATAGTCATTGATCTTTACCGGTTTAGCTTGATCCTAGAAATGAAAGGATGATTTAGTATCGGAATCTGTGAATTCAATAAATCACATAATCTTGGTTAATGACATACCTAGAATGCTAGACACTGAAAATAGTTCATTTGAACATCTCGCTTCTCTATGTGACAATTTATTTTCAATAATAATCATGAAATGAATCCAGGAAAATAAGACTACAAAAGTACAGTAAAACTTTTTTTTAATTGAATGACATATATATATATACACACATATTCATATATATGTACATTTGCCAATAAAATAATTTTAAAATAACAGTATAAGGAAAAAGGTACTAAATTAACATTTGTAAATCATATTAATGCATTTTTTGAAATGAAAATAAAGAAAAATTCTGACCAATATCAACATATTGGGGGGGCACCTGGGTGACGCAGTCGTTAAGCGTCTGCCTTCGGCTCAGGGCGTGATCCTGGCGATCTGGGATCGAGCCCCACATCAGGCTCCTCCACTGGAAGCCTGCTTCTTCCTCTCCCACTCCCCTTGCTTGTGTTCCCTCTCTTGCTGGCTGCCTCTCCGTTAAATAAATAAATAAAATCTTTAAAAAAATATATTGTTCAAAGACGTAAAAAATAGCATTAGAGTTTGTTTTCAAGCCTTCTGCAAATGATTTTGTTAAAAGCTATACTTATGTTCGGCAGCAGTATAGTTATTTTTGTCAATTTGTTTTCACTACTACTTGATCAAAGAATAATTTTTATAAATTTTAAGTTCCATTTCGTACAGCAACAGATAAGCAAATACTTAAGAAAAGTAAATATATGGTTAAATCTATTTGAGATTCACAAAAATCCTATTTCACATTTCTACAAATTGCAACTCTATTTTGTCTGTGTTTCCTTGAATTACTTCTTTGGCTTTCAAATGTCATGTTTGAAATTTTTCTGCTGAAATATCTTCACCAGAAAATTCACAATACAATTCTGTTGTATTTGGTAAAAACTTCTGAAGGTGATAATGGTTCAGAATTGTTTGAGCTTGCTCTGGGTGCTCTTTGTGTCACCAAGTCACGTGGCACTACATAGTTCTGCATTTAAACAGGTTAGGTATAAATAATGGAAGCACAGTGATTGAAAAGGAAAAATACAACTGAACTTAAATTCTTACCCATGTGTATAGGGGTTGACTATCTAACCAACAGTTCTCCATATTAACCTCCACATATACAGGGTTTATTAAGGGATAAATAATAAAAATGTGCTAATTTGAAGCTTACATATATATTATGAAAATATAGTAACAATAGCGATTTTTTTTTTGAAATTTGATCAACACAAAAGTATTTCTGGGAGGAATATTGCTCACACTGTTTAGAATTGCTGAGGTCTGATGATACTAAAAAGCAGAATGACTTAGAGTTGGTTGTATTATTGTCTTTAACGCATCCCTTTCTATCCTGGCCCTGGTGTGGATTGCTTCAAAAGCCCAGTCTTGGTACACTAGAAAGTTAATGGCACACGATAAAAAGTCAATCCTTCATTCTGTTGGAGAGAGAAAGCTGGGACTGGAAAGATGCTTTACTCATATGGCAAAATCTATCACAAATTGATAGCAAACTAAACTTTAACACTAAAGACCTGTCTATTAAAAAAAATACAGATTAAACAACAAAACGACAGCATTGCCATCAATAATTAACAGGTCTGGAAGTTCTGAAAAATGCAACAAGTCCAACTACATATAGTTAACCTTATTGTTTACTTCGGGAACCAACTGAAAATGTACTAAAATAGACCGGTTTGGCTAAATGAGCATACGTAAAACTAAAACTAAAACACACAGATTTCTTAAATATAAACAACCAGTTAAAAACTCTGATGAGAAAATTACATCCCAATGACAGTAGAAAAGTAAAATCGAACACTCACATAAAGACATGAAAGTTTAATTGGAACCCTTAGCCAGAACATGTACAGTTGTCTTTGGATTTATTATTACTCCAATTAAAACTCTTCACTGAATCTTTCTTGGATCTTGACAAAATATACTCAAATTCATCTTGAAATGCAGATTGGCTAAGATCTAGTTTAACAAGAAGTTCAGGAATCTTCCCATGAAATCTAAATATACATTGTAAGACCTTATCAAGTACTATAACGTGTTATAATGAGGTAATAGTAGAAGCAATGTAGTATTTGTATATGGCAAGGTATATATCCGTGTAACAGAATAGCTAAGAAAGAAACGCTACCATGCACGATAATTTAGTATACAATAAATGCATACTTACAAATAAAAATGGCATTAATATTTATTAGGTAATTAATTTTATTTCCACATATGACACTGTGTTCATTTCAGTTGTACAGCATGATGTTCATATATGTAACTATTGTAGAGTGATTGCCATAGCACACTTAGCCTCTACCGCCACAGAGTTACACATTTTTGTGTGTGTGATGAGAGTTTTTAAGATCTACTCTCTTAGCAAGTTTTAAATATACAATACAGTGCTGCAACTACAGTCATCATGTGCAGGTTAATGTTTATTTTGAAGCATTCGTTAGGAGAAAAAGTTCTATTAATGGAAATGGAAAAATTCTTGGAAAAAGATAGCTAGTTTTCACTATATCACAAATTAGCATTTTTCCACCTGAGAAAAGAAGAATAGAATTAGAAGACCAATATCAACTGGTTAAAAATTTTGTAATGAACAATAAACAAAATATAAATGTTACAAATTAAATGTATAATGAGCCTATATACATTAGCATAAGCACAGGGCTCTAATAAATAAAAGAGCAGGGAATACAATAGAGATACGGATCAAACTACCATTAGGGAATAAACAACTACTTATGCATATGTTTTGAAAATCTATCACAAAATGCCCAAGAGGAAATGACCAACTTCCTCCAGAGAGCTGAATCTCTGGGAATTACATCTGTAGTGATTTTCTAGTTTTTTAAATATCTGTTACTATTTTTCAAAGTGGTATATACCGATTATGTATTTTTATCAGCAGAAATAAGTAAGTCTTATTAAAATACCTACACCAAAATTTCTTTACTTTCTGTACTTCATGTGAGTTCCACACTTCTCTGCATGCCTTCCACTCTTTCTTACTGAGCACCTATTATTTACAGATCAAGATTTTCATACAGCATGCTTCCTGAATTGGATCAATTTCACTAGAGTGAGGGTAGATAAATAAGCAGAAAGATTTTCTGAATTTTCTTATTGTGAAGTGCTTGGTACATCAAAAAAGTTTATCCTTAAAATTTTTTTTGGTAATGGGAGGTATGAAAATCTGGGCCAATGCCTTTTTTTATTTTCTGAATTTAGTGGAAAATTAATAGAATCATCAACTGTTTTGTAGACTCATGCTCAATATATTTTTGCAATGAAATATACTTCTTAAGGATCTGATATAGCCCAAACTTAAAAGAAGGCTCTTCATACTTTTTAAGGCCTATTTCCTATGATTTACTAGAGGGAACAGGTAGAATTCTTCTTATCAGATGCTTTCTATGACATCTGATCAGAGTAAGGACAGCCACGACTAGTGTTTAAAATTAACAAATACTTTTTGTAATACTTGATCCTTTTAGGTTGATTTTTATTTTTATCAAAATTATACATGCATATGTTTTAAATCATGACATGAAGATTTGTTAAGAAAAATAAGAAGTACTCTCTATGTTCCAAGCCCACAGATTCCTTTTAAGTTTGGTGACTCTGTTACCCATACTCCTCTCCAGAAATATTCCAATAATATTCCCTGGGCTTGGAAGCCTGCTTTCCATACCCCTTCCTGAAGTATTACCACCCCCTACCTCCTAGAAGGAACTGGTTTCGGACCCCCTCCACGGTCTTGGGAAATCTTTCTGTTCTGTCTTGCTGCTCCCACCTATTTCCCCTCAAAAGGGTTACCCTCTCTCTTCATCTCTGACATACTTAGCATAATCCCCTCAATGACATTAAGCTACAGGCGTAAAAACAACAAAACAAAACAAAACAAAACAAAACACCAGGAAGGGAGGTTGCCTACAGGCCACCTCTGTTTTCTATCATAGAACATAATCCTCCCCTGCAAGAAAAGATAGCACAAAGACCTATCTGGCTGTTTGGAACGGACAAAGGAAAATTAAGAGAAGAAAATTATAAACAGCTTTCTTTTTCCTTACTCTATTAAAACAGTCAAAGATGCAACAAACCACCACGCTAACGGTTCGTGCCCCTGTGCGCTCCACGACACATACACAAGGATGGGGCACAAACCTCTTTAAGGAGCTGAGAGTCTGTTAGAAAGATTAAAGCAATAACTTTGCTAATAACCACCTATTACCAGGTACCAGCTTTGCATTCCACAACATTCCAGATGCTGCATGTACATTTTATCATTTAAACCGCTCCACACCCTGTGACGTGAGTCCCGTTTATTACCCCCCATCTGCAGATGAGGAAGCTGGGGCTTGGAGAGGCGAAATACACGTGCGAAGTCACACAACTAATACGAAGATGAAGCTGGAGCTTATTCTACCAACCACCATGTCACACTGCCTCCAGATACACATCTAGTAGATGCTAAGTAAATATTAAATGGAAGAATTTATGATAACAGATATATAGCTTATATGGCAGTGCCGCAGTCAAAAAATAAATTATTGTGGTGAGGACTTTTGTTGGAAAAGAGCACGATTACTGTGAGCAGAGAGACAAAGGATGGTGGAAAACGTGCACAGAACAAGGCTTATACTGGATAAGGTTTACATTGGATAGAATTTGGGACTGCAGGGGCGCCTGGGTGGCACAGTCGTTAAGCGTCTGCCTTCGGCTCAGGGCGTGATCCCAGCGTTATGGGATCCAGCCCCACATCAGGCTCCTCCGCTATGAGCCTGCTTCTTCCTCTCCCACTCCCCCTGCTTGTGTTCCCTCTCTCGCTGGCTGTCTCTATCTCTGTCAAATAAATAAAATCTTAAAAAAAAAAAAAAATGGGGGACTGCAGATGTCTGTGGCATAGAGTAATGGCTTGAGTAGTGTGAGGATATAGGAGCATGCACGTATGATTGGGTCCAGCGTGTCTGGTTACAGAGTTATGAGGGAGAATGTTGGATATGCATATACAAAGTCAGTAATGCATATATATAATCTATAAATGAATATATGTATGCATGAATGTATATGCGTGTGTGTGTATTTCGTGTAAAGTGAAGACAGTTAACTTTTTTTTGCCATAAATGAACATTTTATTTTTTATTTTTTGTTTTTAACAAACATCTTTTATCTGTGAACAACCAAATATTTTTTTTCCCTTATAGGCATTAACTCTCTTAGTTGAATTTCCGATTATGTTATGTGAAATACTTACCTTTTATATACTGCTTGCCATTCATCGGGCATGTTCTAAGCAATTTATATCTATTATCTCATTTAATCTTTAACAAAAAATACTTATGATATAAGTACTATTATTAATCCCATTTTATGAATAAATAAAATAAAATATACAAAAGTTAAGTAATTGGCCAAGGTTGTAAAGGGCACATGGGATTTAAATCCAGGTCATCCAAAACAAGGTGGTGTATTAGAGATAAACTTGAAGTTTTGCTCTAGGTCAAAATCTAGAGGAAAAATACAGCACCAGCAGATTTTGACAATTACCGTGTATACTCTGAAAGACTCCAAAATGTTCTTTGACCCTAAGTTCAGAAGGAAACAAGTTGATAGGCCCATCAGAAAATGTATTTCAAGTTTAAACTTTATTAATAGATTTTCAAAAGCAGGGTGGGGGTGTCTGGGTGCCTCAGTCATTTAAGCGGCCAGCGCTTGATTTTGGCTCTGGTCATGATCTCAGGGTCCTGGGATCAAGCCCTGCGTCGGGCTCCAGGCTGAGCTTGGAGTTGGCTTAAGATTCTCTCTCCCTTTCCTTCTGCACCTCCCCCTGCTTGCTCTTTCTCTTTCTCTCTAAAATAAATTTTTTTTTTTATAAAGTAGGATGGAAAAAGTTCTATTTTTATCGTTGATCAGATCAATCTAGGATTGTTTGCGTTAACTTCTAGTCCCCATGACTTAAAAAACAGGTAGAGAAAATTCAGTAAGTCCATGTGAAGGGAATATAGGTTGTGAAGATGTTCTAAATCATTTATTTAGTTCAGGAGCACTTGAAGGAAATCTATAAGCTTTCCATCACACAGAATCAAATCTGAACTCCTTATTCTGTCCTGCAAGGTTCCCAGCAATCCAGTTTCTGGCTAGTTCTCCTACAGTTTTTTTTTTTTTTTTCCCTAACTCTTCCGGCAGCTCAGTTGACTCTGGTCAGCTCATCTTGCTTGTCCTTAAACAAGCTAATACTATCCTGCCTCAGGGCCTTTGTACCTGCTACCCACACTACCTAAATGTTCTTTCCCAAAGTATATATATGTGGCTTACTCTCACTTTTTTAAATTTCCACTTTCTCAGAGAGCCCTTCCTCAACCAAAATAGCATCCATATCCTCTTATGCTGCTATGAATGTATGCATGCATGTATGCATGTGAGTACACATGTACATTATATAACATGGTACTTACACCTGACATTATTATTCATCCATCACTTCTAGTCATTGTTATCACAGTTTTCACCACTAGAATATAAACTCCATAAAGATAGGAGCTTTGTCAGTTTTGTTCATTGCCATATACCCAATCCCCAGAACTGTGCCTGGCACATAGTAGGCTCACAATAAATTGAGGGGAATAAATGATGACCAATTAGCCTGGAGAAGGGAAAATGCAGTGAGGCTAATTATTATCGTTACATATTTGAACTGGGTTTGCATAGAAGTGTGGTTAGACATAAGCGGGAATAGCCCTGAATTAATCGGTTATCACATTTGAGCTCAAGATGAGGAAGCATTTTGTAATTGTCCCAACTGTGCGAAGGTAAAATAGGCTCTTACAGGTCGTGTCCGTTCCCTCTTACCAAAGGTACTCAAGTAGCGGCTACATAATTTCTTAGTTAAAATCTAGACGGGATCGTGCGCAGACCAGAAGCACTTTTAGAGCAGGTTTAACTCCACATTCTTTTATGACCAGAAAAGAAGAGAAAAATGACTCCAGCATCTTTGGTCCCACTTGATGTGTGGCCCATATTTAGAATCATAACATTCTGGGGCTGACAGACACTGGAGATCTTATAGAAAATGAGTTGAAAACTAGGAAATGATATTATCCCCCTGCATCAAGCCCTCTGTGGTCATCCACAGACCACAGCATAAAGTCCCAGCTCCCCAGTCATCAGCAAAATATTTATTAAGCTCCAACTACATACCAGGCACTGTTTTCAACTCTGGGGTTATAGCAGGAAATGAGATAAACAAGGACTTTCTTCTCACTGTGATGCCGTCCATCATCTGGTAGCTACACTTCCGTGTATGTGTATAAATGTATGTGTGTATATATTGACTGTGTGAACAGTGTGAATATATTGGATCATGAGTAGTGTGCAAATCAGCTAAACTTTGTGTATTTCTAAGTGACAAAGATAGAGGATAAAATGTAGTGACTGGGATGCAGGGCTTTCTCTGTTTACAAATTCGCATTCTTTTGGCCTTTGAATGATTATACCAAAGTGACAGCAATTGGTCAACCAGAAACCAGGAGTCAGCCGAATTTTTGCAGGATATTTATTCATACATTAGGGTGGTCTTCCAGGAAACAGAACAACAAACAGAACGTTTTACAAGCAGTGTTATAGAAATATACACAAAGAAGCATTCTGGTTGAAAGTAGAAACTTTTGGCCTTACACAGGGATGTCTAAATGTAGCAGTTTTGACGAAGAAAGTAAATAGGAGCCTTTAGAAAGTTGTTTTAAAAATAATGGCTTAAGAGTCAAACTGGATATGTTTGAATCATTTATCCTTATAAAAAAGCTTAACCGGAATTTAATTAAAAGCACTCTTCACTGGGAATATTAATGATCTCTATGAAAACACCATAGGAGTGATGTGATTTGCCCTAAGAGTCCTTTTCAAATTTTGCAGTGCAGTCTTTACACTCATAATACCTATTTTTTCCAAAGGTTTTATTTATTTATTTATTTGTCAGAGAGAGCACAAGCAGGGGGAGCAGCAAGCAGAGGGAGAAGCAGGCTCTGTGCTGAGCAGGGAGCCCGATGCGGGACTCGATCCCAGGACCCTGGGATCATGACCTGAGCTGAAGGCAGCTGCTTAACTGACTGAGCCACCCAGGCGCCCCATACTTTCACAATATTGAGATGTATCACTGATATTTTTTTTGTAAGTGGAGTGTGAGACTCTCAATAATAATAAACATTTCATACAATGAAGAATTTTTTCCTTCTTACACAAATTTCAAATCCCCTATTGAACATGTCCTATGGATAAAAATCTCAAACCTAGATTCTAAACCCATTTAACATCAAAATACAAAATATTTTTATATAGATTGGTTTCTCCATTAATGTATTTATTTTTTATATCAAAGGATGATTGTACTTGCTTGTCTTTGTTGGGGATTTTAAGAAGCACCATGTTCCATTTTGATAAACACCAGGCTGATGGCAGTGCAACTATACCTGGGGCTGTTACGTGCCTGGTGACCGGCACTGCTGACTGTTTCTACCGAACGGGTCAGTTACTTTGTAGTATTGATTTTATATTGATGTTTTAGAAACTATGAAGGCGGGATACAATATCTGAGAGTTTTAGTTCAAGATAGAAAAGGACACATGACAAGATATTTAGCACGAAATGAAGTGTTGGGTCTCCCTGGGCAGTCATGCACATTAATCCTGGGCCTCGTACAGATGACGACTACGGGGGTTCGGTGCATTTTAGAATGCGTTAACTGAACCCAGTTCCCGTATTTTCTTGCTGTGTAAACTTGGGCAAGTAAATCTCTTGGGACCTCATAGTCCACATCTATAAAATAGGAACTTCGATTCCCATTATGTGAGAAAGGGGAATTGTAGCTCTACGGTGTTTGGGATGGATCTGGTCCAGAGTTAGGCTCTGGTGGTAACTTTTCCTTTCCCTGCTTTAGGGAAGGGATTTCACCTTGGAACTACCTCTCAACCACTAATATTTACTTTCCTGACACGAGCACTACCATAACAATATAATCTACCTATACCTAATTATAATATCGGCTAAGGTTTAATGTGATATAGAGGAAGAATACAAAATAATTGATTACAAAATAATTGATTCTTAAATATTATATATTTAAATATGTAGCAACTTGGGTCTTACTTCAGTAGGTGAAACAATAAAATAGATGCTGGCACCTACTAGGAATGAAATATCAGAAGCCATGCATTCAAAAAAACACACCGAAATGAGAGAGGAGACATTCAGGGGAATCTGAGCATATAAACTTGTGTCAGCATAAGTAATGAACGTAATAAGTGAGAGTATAATAATGCTATCATGAGCCTTTCAGATTGCCATCTTTTCTAATCCTACTTTGGGCAGCATTTTTCTCTAATAATATAATGAGGACCATCCCAAACAACTACCATGTGTCTTTGGTAACATTCAGCAAAATATTAACAAATGAAAGTTATCCGATCAGTACTAGTATTTCCCTTCCCGTTTTGTTTACTATGGACATATCACATTTAAATTATACACTGGCCACAGGATAGAGTGTCAAGTCAATAATTCAGTAATTTCAGGTCGGCGCCTTTATCCCACTTATGCTTCCCTCTCTATGTTGAACTTTTGTTGAATTATTGATATTTCCATGTAAATTCTTGTGAAAACTTTTAGTATTATTATGTACTAAAGAATGGCCACTTTATATTTACGAAGACTTAGTTTGGTGGCCATTCAAAGGCAACGTGGGGCCTGAGAAAACTCTTCCCTGTGAGAAACTCTTGAGTTGCTCTTTCTGCTAAATGTCTAAGCTCTGTAAATTTCTCAAACTCTCTCTGGGGACAGCCTTGCTTCCTCTGAGATTTTCTGTACCTTAGAACATTGGGAATGAGGGATGGGGTTGGGGAGGAGAGGGAATTGGATTTGGTGTCCTTCCTCCCAAATACTTGTTCTATAAAAGTAAGGGCATGAGGAATTAAAATAGCAGCTTCTAATAGTACTATATATGTTTTCCAAGAAGACTGACATGGGGAACTTTGATAAACTGAGCCTAAAGTGTTCATAGCTTATCTTCCAAGTCAGGGAGGGATAGAAGCACCACGCCTAGCTCTCTGAATGACAGAAAACCAGTTCTTGCCTCCCTGCATTTCTCTGAAAGTCTTCTTGCTGTGGTTTTATAATAGTTCAACCTCATATTTTAATCCAGGTAAATATATTGGCTATTTAGGTAATTTTAAAGAACGCTATTACTATCACCCATAGATCTGCCTAGTAAATAAAAAACATCTTAAAGCTAGTAGGAGACACTCGTCTTTACAGTAGATGAAGTGTTGCATATTCACACATTCCATGGAAGTCTCACCACCTTCCGATTATATCACTCTATCAAAGCTTCCAGACCCTAATTTTGTTTCAAGAGTTGCTCCACAGACCCATTTTAGGTTTAAGGTGAATTTGCTACAAAGTGATTTAGTGGGTTGCAGATGTCAAGTAATTTGCATGGTAAAACCATAACTTGGAATAATTCATAAATTTCCATGTTTATTTTTTATTGTCTCGGCATATCTGATTTGTTGTGAAACTCAAGTTTCTTGGCAAAAATATAAATCTCATTATAAATATCCATTGAAGTAAATATGACAGCTCTGTTTCTTATTATGTGCATGTGCAGTGTAAAGATATTAGCCATAAAATTTGGTGAATGTCCTCTAGGGGATTTCAAATTTTAGTATGTTTTAAATAACTTGCAGAATAGCATTTGTTTATGGTTTTTCATGTGTATAGGAAATAATAAATACAACTGACAGTCATGTACATGGTGAATTAAACTGAAGCTATATGATATATACAAGGTGTCAGTTTTTTGCTTTTGAAATGAACTTAAAATGAATTTAATGTGTCAAAATCAATATTTCAAAATGTACATTTTTCAGCTAAACATCTAAGTCTTTTAGAAAATATTTTGGTAGGTGTTAAACAGCATTGTTACTTTTTTTTTAGATAAGTCTTATGTCTTGAATATTTCATTTGCTATGAAATCGTAAGTACTTTTCTGTAGAATTTCAAAATTACTTATAGCAAGAGTTAAACTGTACGTTTACAAGATTTTAAAGGGCAAGGAAACAAATTTTCAGTAGATTGTGTAATTTATAAAGTTATTAAGAAAAACATTGGTGTTCTATTTATCGAATACATGTTGAATGTTAGCAATCTGCTGTGACCTATTTTGGAGTCTGAAGTTTGGGGGTGAAAATAGTGTAATCCGCTAACTCCCAAGGAAAAAGTCTATTGTAAAAAGGAAATTACTTCCAGTTTAAATACATGACATTAAAAGTGAGTTAATGAATACGCATAATCTGTTATAGCTATCACATTGTATAACTTCACGATCCTGTATCTTCCCTCTGCTGATAGTTTTTATTTTTAATTAAAAAAAAAAACCCTTACTCTCTTTAGATCGATATTACAGGAAAGAAAACCTGACAATGTTTTTATTCAATTTTCCAAATCAAAATTTGATTAATGAGGCACGACGACAGCAGCACAGTTAAAAGAATTGATAAATTACCAGTGGGCCATCTCCAAATTCTGCCTGCTTTTCCTCTTCTGACTGCAAAGTCTTTCTGGGGGAAATGGCTTAATGGAGAGGATGGAACAGTCAACTCCTAGGCTCCTGCCGTGTTCGTATAATACTACTGTGCTTTATCCAAAAGGTGGTAGAGGCTTCATTAAACTCAAGGCAACTTATCCTGTAGCATCAAAACTGATTGATAGGTGGGCTTCTCCCTCAGTCCCTTTCCCAAGGTGTACATGTTGGTAGAGATGTGAAGGGAGCTATTTATGGTCACACTTGACTTTTGATGAGAACCCCATGACTGAGACTTATTTAAAATTTCAGGACGATTCCTTTGTAGTTAAACAAAATTGCCGTAATCTGAATTTTAAAATTATTCAGAGAATTCAAGTTTCTTTGCAGGATATTAAGGATATTATTCAGGGCAGGATATGAAGAGAACCAATTCCAGAGTCAAGCAAACCTGAATTTGATTCTTGGCTCGGACTGTAGCAGAAAGCCTGGTTAACTCATGCAACACCCATTTATTAAGTGAATACCACGGGCCAGAGATTGCATTTGATATGATAGTATGGCAGATAAATAATTTCTGCTGTTTCAGATTAGTTAACTCTTTTTTGATTATCAGACTACTCCGCTGTACAGCGTAATAATTCCTCCGTTCTTTTACATAAAATGATTATATAAAGCTTCGGGTCAAAGCTAGTACCTAATTTTCTTATCATTAGAGGAAAAAAATTCCCCCAATGTAGAATCTAGTCTATTATTTATTTCAGTTTTTAGTTATTAAAATTGAAATAATAAAACCCGAAAAACAAATATAACAAATTCATCAATGTGCTCAAATTACCTTTAGGTAGTAACTTAACTTATTACAGATCCTTTTATCTAAACATACTTACAGCTTAGTTGGCTTTCACTATTCCTAAATGATTGTGCTTGCAGAAGAACCAAGGGCCTATATGTTAGGGCATTGCACACAAAAAATATAACTGAATTTGGAGAAAAAAACATTAAATCAAACATTATCAAATGGTTAAGACAATATGCAAGTTTTTGACATTTTTGCTCCAAATGCTTAAATACTTGATGGAAACTGTTTTTAAATTTATACCTGTATCAAGCAATCTAATGAACCAGCCAGACTGCTTTAAAAGCTAAACATTTATCAGTAAGGCTAAAAATCATTTATCCTAACCGGGGATACGTAGAAAATACAGTGTTTTTGCATGGTGGAATGTAGCCATGGATATTACGTGTTTTTTATTTGATAGGCCTATGAAAAAAGAACATTTGGGCAACTCTTACTTTTTTTTTCCTATTTTTATTTTATTTTTGGCCTTAAAGTTTTCATAAGAATCAATGTCAATAGGCAGGAAATAGATTTAATGATGCCAATTCTTAGGAGATTGTCTTCGTTGCAAGTAAGCAATTCATTTCTTTTTAGTCTCACAGCAAAAATTAGATGAGTGAGGAAAAATCATTCTAAAGTTGATAAATAAATAAATAAATAAAAATCTTAAAAAATAGTTTTATACTAATGAAGACTGACAGGATTAAAAGGATTAATCAGAAATGGAATTGTCTCTCAAAACAAATCTCAACAGATTTTAAAGAATGAAAATGTATGAACTCTACAATATATCATTTATAATCACGGCTAAAATAATGATGTATTCTAGATGAATGAAAGTGCAGATATTTCAAAGCAAGGCAACTTGCATTCTAAGAAATTCTAGAAGAAAATCTTCAATCTTCAGGGTCAAGCAAATGATATCCGTATTGCAAAGGACATCTACATAAAATTTGCAGTTAACATTATACTGGAAGATGAAATATTGACTGGTTTCACTCTGAGATAAAGAGAAAAGTAGGGGTGCCTGGCTGCCTCATTTGCAACTCTTAATCTCTGGGTTGTGGGTTTAAGCCCCATGTTAGATGAAGAGATTACTTAAAAATAAAATCTTTGAAAAGAAAACAAAAGAATAAGATAAGAATATCTATGCTTACTTTGGGGTATTAGAGTATTAGAGTTCTTAGCCAGTAAATTTAGTCAGGAGACATAAAAGATGCAAAGATTTAAAAAGGAGAAGTAAAACACTTTATTTGCAGACAACATGTACATGTACAAATCCTTTAAAAAATTCTACACAATCACTAACAAAAATTAGTGGATTTAGCAAAGTCGCAGCATACAAGGTCAATATAAAATAATAATTGAATTTTTATATCCTGGCATCAAATGATTAGAAAATAAAAATTTAAAGCACTGTTTACTAGAGTATCAAAAATAAATTCAACAATATATATATAAGACCTTCATACTAAAAACTATAAAACATAGCTGGAATAAATTAAAGAGATTTAAATAAATGAGGGATAGACTGACTTCATGATTTGGAAAGCTCAGTACTGCTAAGATGACAATCGTCCCCAACTTGATTTATACATTTAATGTCATGACAGTTGAAATACCAACCATCTTTTTAAAAGATCTACATTGATAAACTGCCTTTAAAATGCATATGGAAATGAAAAAGACCTGAAATGACCAAAATAATCTTGGAAAAAAGAAGAGCAAAGATAGAAGACTTGTACTATCTAATTTCAGGATTTAGTATAAAGTTATGGTGATCAAGACAATGTGGTATTAGAGTAAGAAGAGGCAGGTAGAGCAATGGAAGAGTATACAGAGTGCTGACATAAACCTGCAGAATTACATTCAAAGAATTTTTGGCTAAAGTGCCAAGGAGGAAAGGAAATTCAATGGAAAAGGAAAGTCTTCCCAAAATATGGTGCTGAAACAGCTGGATAAATGTGCTGAAACAATGAACCTCAACTCCTACCTCACACTCAACATGTAACCCGTGAGTCATCGTATGGATTCAGAGTGGGAACAAATTCATAGAATCCATAGAGACGGATCATAGAATTAAATGAAAAATTATAATGCTTTTACACAAAAATAGGACAATATCTTCATGACCCTGAAAGAACCAAGTAACTTGTAACTCTCTCTCCCTCCCTTTCTCTCTCTCTAGATAAATAGTTAAATTGAATTTCATCAACGTGAAAAACTTCTGTTCATAGCACACCGTTAAGAAAATGAAAAGTACAGTCATGTCCCAGAGAAAACATTATCAGTATACACATCCAGGCAAGGACTTGCATGTAAAATGAATATTGTGTTCCTACAAACAATTAATAATAAGCCAAACCATCCAGTGGTATATCGATGAGAAGACTGCATAGGCACTTCGCCAACAGTGAATGGCAAAAACCATGAATATGTTTATGAATGTATAAGAAACATTTATGAAAATGTATATAAATGGCAAAAACATATGAAAAAGTATTGAATATCACCTGCTATTAAGGAAATGTATACAAAATATACACTGACTAAAATAGCAAAATTTAAAAACAGCACCTGATGTTGGTAAAGACGAAGAGCAGCGAGGACACCCATGAACTGCTAGTGGGAGTACAAAATGCTGCAACTACTCTGGTGCACTTTCTGTCAGTTTTTCAGAAAACTAAAAATACATGTAAGATCCAGCAACTGTGCTTCTAGGTATTTATTCAAGAGACATTAAAAGATCTATGTTCACAAGGACACCTGGGTGGCTCAGTCGGTTAAGCATCTGCCTTCAGCTCAGGTCATGATCCCAGGGTCCTGGGATGGAGCCTTGTGTCTGGCTCCCTGCTCAGCAAGAAGCCTGCTTCTCCCCTCTGCCTGCCGCTCCCCCTGTGTCTGCCCTCTCTCTTTCTCTCTCTGACAAACAAGTAAATAAAAATCTTAAAAAAAAAAAAAACTATGTTCACAAAAAGACTTTTACTAGAATATATATAGGAGCTTTATTCATAATACCTTAGAATTTGAAATGACCCAAGTATCTGTCCATCAATACATTTATCCATTCTAAGTATGTTATGATATATTCACAAAATTGAATAATACTTAGTATACTTAGAGAATGAACAGATACAAAACATAGATACAAATCATGAATGACTCTCCAAAACATTTTGTTGAGTGAAAGAAGCCAGAAATTTAAGCAAAACTAAGCTTTTAAGATAGAAATAGATCTAGTTCTTTATGGTGATTGGGATTGACTGGAAAGGGACATGAGGGAACTGTCCGAAGTGAGGTAAATTATATCTTGATTGGAATGTTGGCTATGTGAGTGTGTTCATTTGTCCAGATTCATTAAATGACACAATTGCAGACCTTAAGATCTGTGCATCTCACTGTATAGTAATTGTATCTCATTTAACAACAGTTCCATTGGGGCATCTAGGTGGCTATGTTGATTAAGTATCTGACTCTTGATTTCAGCTCAGGTCATGATCTCAGGGTCATGAGATTGAGCCCCACATGGGGCTCTGTGCTCAGTGCAGTCTGCTTAGGATTCTTTCCCTCTGCCCCTCTGCCCCACACTTTTGTGTGTGTGTGTGTGTGTGTGTGTGTGTGTGTGGTGCATGCACGTGCTCACTCGTTCTCTCTCTCTCTTTCTCAAAAAAAGGAACAGTTCCATTAAAAGAAACTTAAATATATGAATTTAGGCAATTAACAACACATTTTTTACATCAATGTGAAAATAACCTTCTTATTGTAAAATACGTTGGTATAGGCACACTGTGCCAGAGTACACTTCATGCATGTGGGTGTGTGTGTAGTATATATGTGTACGTGCATGTGCACACACACACAGATGATCCTTGCTTTTGCAAAGTGCTGTGTTAACTGACATTTGTGCATATCAACTGTGTCCTTGCTTTGCAACCTTCTGGCTTCTGTGACATCTGAGACCATGACAGAATAAGACAAAGTAAGGACACATTCCAATATGTACAAATTTCAGGGAACATGATACCATAGAACGTGAGCCTGCTCTGCATGGCGGGGGGGGGGGGGGGGGGAGGGGAAGACAAAGGAAAAAGGGAGGCAGTATTTTTGGGGTGTGGATGGCCCATAGTAGCCTTTAGGAGGTTGTCATTTTACTATATTCTGAGTCTGCTGGAATATTAGCAAACTTTACCCAATATCACTCCTTGTTCTCTCTCCTTTTCTTGACCTCCGCCAACATTTCAGTTGATTATGAAGTGTTAGAAAGATACTTAGAAAACTGCCACAAGAAATTTAAAACATGGAGAAACCCCTTACACGATGTAGGATACTCAATGTGTCCTAAAAGTCATCTAGGAGTTAGACAGAAAATTGAATGTATATCAGTGATTAAGTATGAAGACAAATGGTTTATCTCCATGGTTTAATATTTTCCATATTATTTGTTTTAGAAAATATTTTAAACAGTCTAATTTAGAAAATAAGTTTAAAAATCAGATGAAGTAATAATTATTAAAGTATCTCTGGTGAACAGATCATACTGGGAAAATTCAAATTATTGCTATAAATACCATGATATTAATAAGATCTACTACTAGAGAAAGATTCCTGACACTTCATCTATTGGTGCACTTTTTTTCAAAATAGTTCAGTATAATAGCACGTTAATATTTGCCCTTTCTGTGGTTTCTATATACCTATTTGTTAAAGCTTATTTTGAGTTGTGTGAAATTCCAAAATGCAATTAGAAGGAAAAAAGGATTAAGAGGAATATTTATATATTCATAACTTATACAGTTTGACAGAGATGTAACAGCAAAGCACCATGAAATATGTGACTTTACAGAGGTTCTGTGGGGTAATGATAGGACACAAAATATTTTTTTAAAAGTTATAAATAACCTGGAGATGGCCCAGATCTGGAGAACACCCACAGACGTTTTTAAAGTAGCTTTTAATGAGACAACTTAAAAAGACTGGAATAATTTAGCCTTAATTAAATCTCTCTCGCTCTCTCTATCCATCCATCATCTATCTAAAATAGTTATATTTTGTAAGATAACAAAGGATTATTTTAACACTTGTAGTAATTTTCAGGAGTTCTTCCTATAGTTTCAATAACAACAACAACAAAAAAGAACACATCAGATAGAATTACACCTTAGAAATGTGAAGAACTTTGTTTATAATTAGTTAATTTTAGTCTTCCACAATATTTCTTCTGATTTGAATTTTTATATCCTGCAAGTTCAATATAAGAAATGTGTTTAAACTGTAGTGTGAGTAGGTATTTAAGATAGATCTATGAACTTCCTAACATTGATGTTTCACACTGGACCAAAAAATTACAAAAGTACAGCTGGGTGAGTCCAAAATTGTCAGCACTCTCTGGAATGTGTTAGTTGGCACCAATTGGGGGGTGGGAGGGCAAACTAGATAATCTGGGAGGTCTCCCGGTGTGTGTGTGTGTGTGTGTGTGTGTGTGTGTGTGAAGGGGGATTAAGTTCTCTGCAGCCTAGAGGCGATCAACAGGGAGTCTACAAAGTCAGTTGACAAAAATCTCATTCTTATTACTGATTCATCACAAACTAGATTCACCAAGACTGATAAAGTCAAATTTTTATGTGGGACAATGAAACTATTACTTCTAGACCTAAATCCCTTTAGGGTGATGGGGAAGGTTTTTGTTTGTTTTTGCTTTTGAAATAGGCTCTCTATTCTTTGCAAAATAATTCTCTGTGTGTACGTGTTCTAGGATTTGGTTAATGTTTACTCCTTCTTAATGTTAATAATTTTGTTGCAAAAATTCAGTAATAGTCACTTTTAAGATTATTTTGAATTTCAGTCATGGACTTTATATAGTATTGAATTTAAAAATGCATTTATAACCCTTAATTTATTGCATGGCAAACTTTAAAAGCTCAATAGGGCGCCTGGGTAGTGCAGTCGTTAAAGCGTCTGCCTTCGGCTCAGGGCGTGATCCCGGTGTACCAGGATCGAGTCCCACATCGGGCTCCTCTGCTATGAGCCTGCTTCTTCCTCTCCCACTCCCCCTGCTGTGTTCCCTCTCTCGCTGGCTGTCTCTCTCTGTCAAATAAATAAATAAAATCTTTAAAAAAAAAATAAAAGCTCAATAAACACCACTTGTAATTATTTATTTAATAATTGTTTATTCTCTGCTATTTTTATGAGTAGTTTTAGAATCTTGATCAACTTCACCCATGTAATAATTTTATTTTATTTTGTTTTGAAATTAAGCCGTGTATCCTACACTTCAGTAGGTAATGATATGGTCTTATGATTCATTTAATATTTAAGAAAGAAAGGACAAATTAAGTATTTAATTGTGCTAAAACATAGCAGAAAATACCAACAGTAGTGTAAGTTATATGCCTATTCTTTAGTTCTCAATGAGTGCTGTTTAACTTTAAATTGGTCTCTCACTTTGGTTTTAAATTTAAATTGAAACTGTTTGTAACACTTTCCCCCAAATAGTTTCTGACAGAAAATTCCTTTCTTAGGCCCTTGCCACTGAAGTGTTTTTCAAGTGTTGCAAGTCTGCTCTATCTGTTGCCTTTCCTCTTGAACACAATGAAGGCTACAGTTGGCGTTCTAGAGAGGAACAATGGGTTACTGGAAGTTGGACAGAATCCAAGCCTCAGACAGAGAGATGGAAAAATAGAACTGTATAACCCTGAGCCCTGAACAATGTAGTTTAGTCTTAAGCACAAAAAGAGTGTCTACAATATGTATTCTGTTCCCCTTTCACAATTTCAAGCTGACCACCTTGTACAACATAGATGCTGCTAAGTGTGAAAGGACTGAGATTTGCAATTTGAGTTTATTTGCAAGATAGTATGTCGTGCAAAAGTTAGAGCAGCACTGCTTAACCAAGTCAATGTTTCCCTGTCCATGTGCATTTTGAATCTAAAGGTGATCCCTGCTTAGTTAGGAAGTTTTGTCCCATCCATGTTACTTGCTTTTGTGAAGTTTCAATGAAATCTTGAATTTTCTTATCTTTTCACTGTTGGGAATTTGGTGGGGGGGATATGGGGACAGGGTATTGATTCTCATGCAATTATTTTTTAGATGGTATGTTAAGTATAAAGTAAAAGTTTCCCTGTAAATGGAGTTGTGTCAAAAATATGAAATAAGGACTTCTATTCACAAAAAAGTTACCTCAAACTAACTGCATCCCGAATTTTGTACCATTCGCTTGGTATATTCTGAGTACATATAGAATTTGTTTCTGACGTCCCATCTGTGCTGTCAATTTCAACATGTTCTTTTATTTGTTTTTAAAACTATATCAAGGAGGGTATATAAATCATGAATTTTACTTTTTTTGGAGGGTTGTATTCCCCATAACACACAGTATACTATTTGCCACATGTAAAGGTTCAACAACACGATAGTTGATTGAATTTTTATAGCTATAATCTCAGTGGATGGAGTATAGACCTGAAAAAAAAGAAATACATGGACCAGCTGAGTGCAAATTTTCCTTTGAGATAATTCAGAATCTTAAAAGATAAAGACAGCCTTCTATGTTAGAGACAAGAGACAAGTGATGTTAAACACCTGAGTATGTCATTTTACTTATCAAGCTGCTGTAGATAACATTTACTTTTATTTAATTCTTTTCTCAGAATATAACTAGGAGTGACTGAAAGGCAGGATTCAAGGAAAGAGGAAAGGAAGTACCTGTTCTTGAAATCTAACCTTAAATAGCTTTAAGAGAACCGACAATTGCATATTTTAACAAGCAAGACATTAATCATCAATGGAAAAAATGCTCTAATTTAATTAACACTAATTTCATGTTACTTTCTGCGATCTTTACTTTTTTCTAGAATCTAACCACCTCGTAGAGCAATTAGCCAATTAATTGCCTCTAGGAAAATAACTTTCTCTACCTCCCCTCTCTCCCCTCTGTTCCCACCACTTTTCTCTACCTAAAGTGGTGGCTGGATAATAAGCATTCAATAAATGCTAGCTGAATTTCTCTTTCTTCTTTCACAAAATACATATTATATCAGATAAGATGATGTGCTTTTAGCAGAATGTCACATAATGTCTCCTAAACATTAGTTATTATAATTTTTAGAATCACGATTATCATTGATTCCCCGAACATTATAAAGCTATTAAATATCTATCTAAGCTTCATAAATTCATTAGGATTTTATGACTAAATACGGACTATCCTGTATGACTTTGAGTAAGAAGAAAGGAGACACTACAGCTTCTGATTTCTACGCCATCATGAATAGAGTTAACGCCACGGACTTGACTTTATCCTTCGGAGGTTGCTGTTCTGCCTACATGTCTGTAACATCCCTTGCTTGATTTATTAGGAAATGAATATTAATGAGTTTGCTAATCCCTTACTCTCTCAGATGAATTCAGTGTCTTTTTCAAATGAGTCCCCTTACCGTCTCCATTATCATTGTCAGCTCTTGCCTGCTTAATGAGGATTCACATCACTATTTTCAGCTTTAGCCGGTTTCCTTCAAAAGCAAAAAAGAAGAAAGCTAGTTATAACTGGAAATAGGCAAACCATATCTTCTCTATGAGGTGACTTTTATTGTCACTCTGTGTTAAGAGCAATGTGGAGGAGACTGCTTAGTGATGTCTATATGCTTTCAGGGTTACGTCTGATTTGCCCTTGTGATCACGTATCAAGGGGTGAGAAAATAAAATAGAAATTTAAGTGTATTTTCTGTGTCTGTACAAGAGCAAGGCGTGGTATACTTAGATATGATTGTAGCACTAACACTTGCGTTTTGCAGAGTCTAAACCTCCCATGTGGTAATCAATGCCTTGAGGATTACTGAAAATGCTCCCTAGTGTTAAATATTCCAAATCACTCTGTGATTTATTTGTAAAGGAAAGACATCCACAAGGAAAGTGAGACAGTAGATTTTTGGAATTAGTATAAACACTGAGGCAGAGCATAAATATAAACTTCAAAAAGAACATTAGGAGAAGGAAGGGGAAAATGAAGGCTGGGGAAGTCGGAAGGGGAGAGGAACCATGAGAGACTCCTGACTCTGGGAAACAATCTGAGGGTTTTAGAGGGGAAGGGGGGGGGGGATGGGCCAGCCCAGTGATGGGTATTAAGGAGGGCACGTTTTGCAATGAGCACTGGGTGTTATACGCAAACAATGCATCATGGAACACTACATCAAAAACTAATGAAGTACTGTATGGTGACTAACATAATAAAAACAAAAATCAAAAATCAAAAAAAGTTCAGAAAGAAATTTTGTAGCTTCTTGGAATGTTTCCTAAGAGGTACCGATGGGGGCAGCTTTCCATTTGAAACTATGCTCCGTGGATTACTACTGTATACATGATCTTGGATACATTATTGTTTTCTTGATTACATATATTATTTATTTTATCAGCTGTATTTCACATATAAGTAAATATAAAGTCAGTTGCTATTAAACGTAATACAAAGCACCAAGCTAGATATTTAAGTAAAAGTGTTTAGGTAAATATTTCCAGAAGATGAGCTAAACATAGCCTCTGAATTAAATGGTGGTTTAGTTTGCTTGACAGTTTTTAAAGGCCCTTTTCTGAGGAGATAGTACCCTGGGAATGGCAGTGGAGTGTAGCAGGGCCAGGTCAACCGAAACACATTGAGAAGGTATGAGCTTTTCCATAGTCTCAGCTTCTAGGCTCGCCACGGTCAGCATCCAGCTCTGAGGAATAAGTCAAAAAAGAAAACAAAAGACAAAAAAACAAAAAAAAAAAACATTACCGTGGGAGGAACTGACTATTCTTGGAGGACCCAGGCAGTGGAACTTTCAGGAGAGAGCAGGAGCTTTATAAATACATGTCAAGAAAGCTACTTAGAGGTCCTAGGTTATAGGTTAGGGCTCACCTAGACTTCATCAGGTTCAGAGAGCAGTATGAATGGGAAATGCTATCTTTGTGATGTTAGTCTTCGCCTATCTTTCCATTGAGTCATATCCAAGATGGACTGTTTGCCTAGTGCCTGGAGCAGAGCTGTCATCCTGAGATCGCCCTTCAAAATCATTCTGGGAATTATCTTTGCTTCTCTTGTGTTAAACCTCCTTTTCCCTGTGGCCCATGCTTTCATTTTCTTTCTGGCTTACTTCTTTGTTTTGGTGGAGCAACTTGTGTAGGAAATTCCTAGGAAATGCTTTTGGGAATCAGATTTTTCACACCTTCCATGTCTTAAAGTATTCTTATCATACCTTCGTATTTGATGGCTAATTGAGTCTGGAATTCTAGGGTGCAAATAATTTTTCATCATGATTTTGAAGGCATTTGTCCCTTTGTCTTCTAGATTGCACTGTTGTTTTTGAGTAGTTGGCATCTGTTTTGATTCATGGGTCCCTACGTATGTGATTTGTATTTGTTTCTGGAAGCCCGGGGAATCTTTGTCCACAAAGCAGACATTTTCAGTCCTGAAACTATTACACTTTTGATCAGTGAACTGAATTAAGTCTTTGATAATTTCCTCCCTTCCCCCCATCTCTCTTTGTGGAATCATGACTACTGGGGCCAATTCTGGACTCTTCCTTTTCTTTTTCCTTCTTCTTTTTTTGTTTAGTCTTCCTCTCCTGTTCTGTTTTGTACTCCTTTGACTTTGACTAATTGCTCTCCTTTCTGAAGAATTTTCAACTTAATATTTCAAACTGAGATTAAGTTTAGCTCTATTTACAAGAGATGGTTAGCAATGAATATGCTTGTTTTACAGCGTCTTCTTCTTGTTTCATGAATGCAGTATCTTCTCTTAGCTCTCAAAGTGTATTATGGTAGTTTTTTAGTAGTTTGCTTTTTTATTTTTTTAAGTTCCTTTAAATTCCTCTTTTTAAAAAGCTACTTTGTCTCTATATTTGAAGGTAGAGAATTTTCTCAGATATCTAGTGATCTTTTTGTTTCTCTGCTCTTAGTTAATAGTGAGAGATTAAAAAGCTGATAAACTTTTCACGTATGGGTGGAACTTGTCAGTATCATTTTCTCTTTAAGATATTCTTGCTTTGCCATTTTGTGGAGACTTAGTCCTTCTTCTGGAATGGTCAGATTTCAATGAGAGGACTCTTTCATTCTCTTGTCTTCAAGGTACAAGCCTGGCTTTCAAACCTTATGGGAACCAAATATGGGAAAGAGGCCTGGGAACTCAGCATTCAGTATGCATAAGTTGGTCTAGTTCTTCTGTTTTCAGTATACTACCACACTCTCACTGTGTCTGCTGATGACACCATTTCCTCTCTCCAGAAAATTTCCAAACTGAGACTCAGTGGGGAAAAAACAAGTCACTGAGCAGCACTGATGTCAAGAGTAATCTAAGAGTTCACCTCCTTCTTAAACATCTAGTACTCAGGTATCTTTATTTTAACCCCAAACTCATCATACTCATTTCTGGAGGTACTAGATATTATCAGTTCCTGACCTTTTTGAGTAATATGTGGTTTAAATAAGGTTGGTCCTTAGCTTTCCCTATTGCTGAATTTGGTTCTTTATGTAACAGTACATATGGGTTATTTGGATGGATTATTAAATAATATGATGAACACGTCAAACTTTCAGCAACAAAAAATATTAGGAAACAGGCCATCTGATAATTGATATAAAATTGGATTGGAGACTCAGGAAGTTGTTAAATTTGAATCTAAAATGAGACAGTCTGACTTGGATCTCAGAAGACTTATTGTTCCTTCCAGGTGTGCATCTTAAGAAACCTGGAGGATTTGTATAGTTTGAACTCAAAACCAGATACTGCTCAGTGATGAATTTTGCTCTGAGTTTTGTGGTTGACCCAAAATCCCAATACAAAGGAAAAGCCCTGGAGTGTGAAACCAGATCAACCAAAATATGAGACTGTTCATATGAATACCCTGTGACCTGAGACCACTAAGGATCCCTTGACTCTAATTACTGTGTGGTCTCATTCAATAAATGTGGGAAGACCGTATGATTTCGTTATTGATTTTGGCACCTGTTACATCTTTATTAAATCTAACACATGTTCTGAAGTAGGCCTCCAATTATAGAAAACATCTTTTAATACAATGTATAGATTCATCTAACACCATTTTAATAATGTGCTATAAAGAAATGTTAAGCAAGTCATGTACTATCTGTAAACATACAAATTAATGGAACAAACTTTTACTTTCAAGGAGAATGTTAGAAAAACATACCAAATAAAGCAGTTATAATATTTTTTTAGTAACTAACAAAAACAAAACGTATTTTCGAAGGGAGCAACTATTTTCAATAATTTAGGGAAAAGATAAAAAAATTATGAACATGTTACCAAAGACTTGGCTATATATTTTATATATATATTATATATTATATATATATAATTATATATTATATATATACTATATAATATATATATGGAAGAGTGATATTCTTAAGCATTTCTATATAAATGGAGAAAAATCAATGAGAATATATGAATTATATTTGAAAACTGCATAATTATTACCTTCTATAACACATGATTAATTCTGGAAATTATTTGCAATATAATTTTATTAATAACCATAAAATGAGAGCAATGTTATTTATTTTCCAATTACCTTTTCCTCCTTCCCCAAGAATCATATGTCCATTTAAGAATCATAGAGAGTCTATTAGTCATGTATTTTTTAAGTTTAATATAGCTAGTGGAAACAGAAAATAAATATATGACATTAAGATTCTAAGTTATCATTGTTTATTTGAATTCCTTTCAAAGAAGAAGGGAAAAAAGGAATATATCATTAGGAATAATACTATCTTGTAATATGGGCAGGGTTCATTTAAGAATAAATGTTTGAAGGATTCCACTCTTGGCTAAGTTGGAATAACAGGGTCTACATACTCTCCCTCCTGAAACAACCAACCAACCAAAAAGAGAACCAGAAGCTGACATATATTCCTATATTCATTCATTCCACATGTACATTAAACACATACCGTGTGCCAGAGATTGAGGTAGGAGCTGAGTGTACAGCAATGAGCCAAGCAAAAGCATTGCTGTTGTCAAGCTCAAAATCTAGTGGGGGAGACAGACAGCAAATAAACACTTCTTAGAAAACGAACACAGGCCACCAAAGGCTACTTATGGTCCTTGCCAAGCAGACAGATCGGCTGCCCTTATATTAGTTATAATAGAATATATGTGTAATATATTCTTAGATATCATTCTATTCCTCTTCTTAAAAACCTATAAAACTATGTCATTATGTCTCTAATAACTCTGTATGTCATTAAATACAATCACATTTTTCTGTGACCTCCTTCCAGCTACCAAAGTTCACTGATGCAACACATTTGGTGGAAGTAATTCATAGTTTGCTTTTGTTCCAAAATGACAGACTGAACTGCAGATTGAACTTGAATGAACTCTATAAAAGGTATCGTACCAATTTAATATTTAAAGCACTAAATTTGAGAAAGACATTTATATGTTCAGCTACAAAAAGTCTCATGTCCTACATACTATGCAAACTCTGCTTTACCCTTCTTCATTTTACCCCCATAGAGAAATTCCGAACAAATTTATTCTCATTTTTCTTTCTTCCCGTTAAATAGAATTATCTTTTGCTGGATTCAAGGTTTCTAAAACTCTCCAAAGAAGCACTGAATACATTCAAAATGTGATATGAAAAAAATCTTTATTACACAAATAAAAACATGCAAACCCTGACTATTGGTACACTTAGGGTGAGTGCCTTCAGTCTGACATCATCTGTACAATGACATCAAAATTACCTCTTAATTATAACCACAGGAAGTGAGAACAGATTTCAGGCTTGGGGAAGGGCTGTTGAAGGGATAATAGACTTTTGATGTCTGTCTTGTCACAGTAGCACAATAGCTAATTCCTGTGACTCCTGACCTTTTAGTGTCTCCTAACCAAGTATTGGCATTAATCTACTGCTTATCTGTCACCCACCACATTGTATAGTTCCAGACTCTGTTTTCAATTATCAGTCATTAGAGAAGGCACTGAGCAATTTCAGAGGAAAACTCACAAAACCTTTGACCTGTTTTTGTCAGATAACCACAAATATTCACTGTAGATAAACGATCATTGCACTGTATTCAAGATGTAAAGAAAGGTTCTTTGCCATATACCGACTTACTGTAACCTCTATCACCTTCAGGTGGTTAGAAATGGGCTGTTTTATTTTACTGATGGAACAGAAGAATTCACGAGGTCATTCAGGGAAATCTGGTGAGATTAGAATGGTTGACCTCTAGCTGCCAGGCAATCCATAAAACCCACAGATTTTTCTACTAAAGAAAACATGAGAACTAAATATTTACCAAGAGGTGATTATCAGACAGCTGTGCTTTTATGTTGACTTCTTACAGGCAAACACAAACTTTTCTCAAATATTTGTACACAGTGTGATTGCAATCCATTATTTATATACTAAATATACTCACTCATCATTAAATAATCATTTCTTATTACACAAAGTGAATTAGTCAGGTATTCTGTATTTACTTTAAGCTAATTTCTCAAGTTTAATATTAATATTCAACCCACAGAAGATGAACATTTGTTTTAAATTCCAACTTATAATTTCTTGTATAAAATACGTATGATAAAAACAATAACAAAATATTTTCTGTGCTTTATGATGCATTATTGTCCTCAAGGGTAAAAATAACTAAGTGACTCTCAGACTCCCTTAAAGAGATGTGTCAGAACCAGTAAATTGGATTAGATTGATAGGTAATACGTAAACGTCAAAGTTTGTGCAACTGTGTTTCTACCTTGCACATGTGAAATATCCAAGCAGGGTATCAAGTAAATACAATTATTTTCTATCCACGCTTGTAAAAATCTAACTCTAGCCTGAAGGTTTTTAACTCCACTATAATGAATTAAAAAGAACAATAATATTAATCCCTTTTATTGATATACCTATATTCCAGATAAACAAAGTGACAGTTTGATGATCAAAATGGCTATGTTTGAGGACAGGTAGCAATTTTCTATAATTAAACTTTTATCAACCATCTCCCATATAAAAAGTCCTGTTTGGGGTTTATGCAGGAATATAAAGATAAGAAACAAAACAAGAAGAAAACATGGATATTTTTCTAAAGTGTCTTACCCATAGGGCGGCATAATAATTACGATGCAAGTGGAAAGTGATTAATAGGGTAGCTACTGCTTTTCGGAACTTGCTGTGTTCCAGACACGTATACTAGGACTCTCTCAAATACCATTTAACCTCTACAACACACTGGAGTGGGCCTTTTATCTTCAACCTTCATTTTAAAGATGGGTAGATAAAGACATAGGGATGTCAAATTGCTTTCCTAATATCACTCTCTTTAATAAGTTAGGTAAATAAGATTGAATTAAAGTTTTTCTTCACATCCAGCACTCTTACTTATGTCATGTCCATTATCTAAAGGGAGGTACAGAGAAAGTGCTATGGGGTCCCCAGCAGGAGAAATTCACGTGGACAGGAATTTTCAAAGTAGTGTTTGTGGCACTGGAACTGGAGATTTTTTTTTTTTTAAGATTTTATTTATTTGTTTGAGAGTAAGAGAACACTAACAGGGGAGCGGCAGAGGGAGAAGCAGGCTCCCCAGTGAGCAGAGAGCCTGACAAGGATGCAGGGCTCGATCCCAGGACCCTGGGATCATGACCTGAGCCGAAGGCAGATGCTTAACCGACTGAGCCACCCAGGCATCCCTGGAACTGGAGATGTTAAGTAGAGGTAGGATTTGGAGTTCTGAAAATGGGGAAAGCATCTTGGTTAGAGGACAGGGTGAGGAAAAACATCAAGTCAAGAAAGGGAGGGGATTATTAGGGAATCATTAATTCATCCAGCTTTCTTTCAAAATTGAGTGTTGACTATATACTTGCCTGTGATATTGATTACAAAAATATAAGTTCCTTTCTTTAATTATTAGAATACATAATGCACCAATGGGATGCGAAGAGTGGAAAACATTGATCTGTTCCCAGGAAACTCTTACTGTTTCTGATTCCACTGCTGACCTTCCAGACTTCATATTGTGCAATGACAATGAACTATTTTTTTATTCGCAACTTCGGCCATAGCCTGTAAATCTCTTTCCATCGATATGAACCCTTTACCCGATGAAACTTCTTTAAGACCAAGCTCAAAATGATCTCCTCCTGCAGCCTCCTATATATAATGTGTTGTTCCTTCCTTTTTAAATTCTGCCTCTTATTACACATATCCCCGGTAGCCTCAACACAATTGTATCACAATCGTACTTCTCCGCGTCTTTCTTTCTCATCCTGAGCTCCCACCTCTTTTCTTTGTATATCTCCTTAGCTTCTAGAATTTGGCCCAGAGCAGTTATCCAATAAATATTTTGGGATTGAATAAATGGAAAAGGAGCATAGTAGCTATTTTTAGGATAATCAAGATGAATAGATGTGGAAGATGAGAAAAAGAAAAGCAGCTGTCTGACAGCCAGGAGATGGACTGCATCCAATAAGGGAGATGGAAAAAAAAAATTGAAATATATTAATTTTATCAAATAAAAAATTACTTAACTTACTGTTATTATTGTTTATTATAATGAAATATATCCATTTTCATGCCAATGCTTAATCTGTAAAGTTGTTATCATTATAGTAATCTAAGTAACTACTGAGGGCTGAGAGCTGGGCTCATCCAGTCTGAGGGCAAGTAAAACATGGCATCATCTTCATCCCAGTTCCAAGCTCTCTTCGTACAAGACTGAATTCTTTGTGTTCCTAAGTCGCTTATATTTGTTAAAGCAAAATAACATTTAGATATTGGGCCATTAATTAAATTTTGTAAATTTCAAAATTACATGTATTTGAAATTGATTCAGGACACCAATTTGTTTAGCCATTTCGTTAAAATATTTAAAGTATTTAACCGTCTCACCTTCCTTTTGAGATTTCCTTCTCTCTAAAGCTGAATTCAGGAAGCATTTATGAGTACAAGTAAAAGTACTTTAACTACAGAACATTCGAAAGCCAATTGAGATCGTTCTTTGAAACAATACATTCAGGGGGACAGTTTCCCTCCTTCAGGTCAAACATTACTGTGGTGTTAAGAGGCTCTTAGGGTTTCTGGAATCTGGAGTTTACCACACTCCCTGGAATGGTTATCCATTCAAAGGAGCATTGCGTGTGCACTCACCAATCAATGAATAGGCCTTTATAGGACCAGTTTATGTTTCTCCCAGGACCAGTCTGTGAAGGATGTCTTGTGAAGTGATACATCTTGGTAGTCACATGTTATCTTTGCTTTTTTCCCCTCTTCTTCTTTAAAATGCAACACAGATAAGTAATAATTCTATGAGTAATCGCTTAATGATTTTTTGCACTCAGCAGCAAACAATGATCTGTACTCTTTCAACAGCTGGCTGGGCTCCTGGGAGAACGCTATCTTCGCCTCGCAGCTACTGATTCTATTTGTGTCTTCCGAGTTATAGCCCTTGTGTGGGAGATTAAGACTGATTGCCCTTGAAAGCATCTCCTGAAGACTGTGGATAAATCACTACGTAGATAAAACCGCAATCTTCTGTCAATTAATCCTACTCTTCAGATATGGTAGACGTGAAAATCTTTAATCGGGACATTTCTATCCCATTTCTATTAATGATAAAGACATTCAGAGAGGTGTCTGTTTGGGAGAGAGAGGGACTGCAATCAGTCATTAACTTCTGTTAAGTTATACCTCGGCAATAAAAGGTTCCAGTGTCTGACTTTAAACACGAGAAGCTTAATCTTTGCGAAACGTTGGCAATTTAGAGCATTTAGAATGTAGTTGGGTGCTTCTGTTTCTTTTAACTGTCTGTTTCTTTTTACTGTCAGCCCGTTAATTGTGGAATGTGAATCTTTTGATTGGTGTTTTACCTCTTGGATGCTTTGATGTTGCGCCTTTTTAAAACCAAATAATAATAATTAATAAATTCTCTGGTTCTGCCGGCACACGTGAGCTTTCTTTAGCTCCAGGTAGTTCACATAGATGCAAATGTTTGGAATAGACAAAAAACCGGCTTCCTGGAAGCGAATATTCACCACCATCATTATGATTGTGTTTTGAGTGGTAAACTGTATACATTTTGCTGAATTTTTGGTGGTTTATTTTCTCTGAGTTTGTGTGTGTATAAATATAAATATAAATATAAATATAAATATATATATGCAGGAAAGCAACTGTTTTTAATTTTTGCAGAGAGCGCTATTGGCAACCGTCATCTCAGATAAGTAAACAATCCTATGTTGATGGATTTATTTAAACTTTATGGTGATATTCATTGGCTTACACCTATCGATCTTCAAAACAATCCTGTCTCCTAATGACAGTGGGAGAAGAGTGTGTGGCATTCGTGTATTACTGTATATATGGTCGCTGGTAAAATATAGTCTATGAACCTTGTTAGATATGCAAGCAGATATGAAAATAAGAGTCTGGGCAGGCCACTGTGTTCTCTTTTTAAATGCAATTTTCATAGGTGAATTGATTGATACAGATGTGTGTTTTAAATCTAGGTATGTGTGTTCCCAAACTCTCTTTTCCACTTCATAGCACAGAAATGACGTCTGTGGTATGGGATAAAGGATGGTCTTCAATGGAGAAAAGTGTCAACCTCCTGACCTCAGTATGTTTTAACATGTGTCATTCTATCCCCTTGACAAATCTGGATCTGCTTTCAATGAGCTATGCCTCCTGCCTTCATTTTTGTTTCTTTGTTTGCTTTTTGTTTACCCAGTGATTAAGAGAGTCTTTTCTTCCACCCAGTAGGAATGTAATTATGATTTTGTGGAGTCTTACATATTTTAATCTGTCAATACAGATTTTATTAGAAATGATAATAAAGATGATTGAAGAATCTCATGGTATTTAGTTGATTTAACATTCTAATTAAAGAGTGAATTGAAAGGACCAAATATTTAATGCAATATGAATTAAAAAACAAAAATCGTGCATATTTTTCGGATTATTTTCTTGTTTATTTGTTTATCTTTTAAGCTTTCCAAGCCATTTATAGCTGCAGTGGGTTATAGTACACTGTCATACGTGGTGAAACAAGGCTTAATATGTACCTAAATTGTCGAATGTAAACACGGCAGGGATATCTCCTGTAAAAAATCTTACATTTAAGGAATATAAAGCATGTCCATACGTTCTTTTTCATAGGTTTTGGGAGGGTAGTTTTGGTGGGCTGGTGGAGAAAAGGTTGGAATATGGAAAGATCCAGCTGGTCAGTTACAATTATTTTAAAATATGGTTGTAGTAAAAGGATGACCTTGCATACTAATACAGATGTTACATAATATTAATTCATATTATGAATATAATCACTTGTTTATTCATAAAAATTTCCTTGGATAAGAAATGGCATCAATATTAAATAAGTGACTATAACATGACATTTGCTAAGATAAAGATTGGAGGGACTGAATTCTAGAAGAATGAGCAGAGTCCAGAAAGCATGGCATCGTCTACAGGGTAGCAGCATCAGAGAGGAGAATGAAAGCATGGAAAGATCAGCTTTGCTGAGTGATAATGAGATAAAACAAAACCACATCCAGGAAAAACAAACAAACACAGTGTTGTGTTGTTGAGGGCTTGGGAATTGAATTTTTTTTTTTTTAAGATTTTATTTATTTGACAGAGAGAGAGGGCACACACACAAGCAGGGGGAGCAGCAGAGGCAGAGGGAGAAGCAGGCTTCCCGCTGAGCAGGGAGCCTGATGCAGGGCTCCTTCCCAAGACCCTGGGATCATGACCTGAGCCCAAGGCAGATGCTTAAGTGACTGAACCACCCGGGCACCCCAGGAATTGAATTCTTGACCGTGGAATGAAATTTGTTCTCTCCCGATTATTCATAGTGGGTTTTGGGCAAGTTATAGAAACTTAGAGAAATAAATAAGGTATGAGGATTAAACGAATTATGTGCCAAACAAATGAGAGTTAAAGAAATTATCATGCCTCTCCTCAACAGGTAATGCAGCAGGATGATACTTAGTGAAGAGATAAGAGTGAGATTCTCATCCATTCATACAGTCTTTCGTTCAGTATTTATTAGAAGACTTCTTTGGATCAAGCATTGTTTGTGTTAGATGCTAACTGACCATTGTTGATCAAGCCCTTGATTCTCTAGCCTATTCTCCACCTTTTTGCGTACTTCGGAGAAACATCGTATAAATATACTAGCTATGAACTAGTTTCTAAGTACAGAACTGTAGGATGTATTTACGTAGGTGGTACGGACATTGAGCAAAGATTTATAATGAGCTTTAGAAGACAGACCTCTGTTACCGCCTAGCTGTCATCACCCAATTTCTTATTCTTAAATGAGGGGTATTAGTATTTGACACCTCCCTAACCTTGCTCTTGGAGGTAACTGAGATTACCTTGTGAATATTTGTGAGCGTCGTTAGGAGTGCAAGGTTGTATAAATATAAATTTCATTCCATTATTCACTCCAACATGTCCCATGGAATTTACTAGTGCAATTATAATTCAAAGCAGTAGGATATAGGAATTTGAGTAACTAGACAAATCTGCACTGCAACTTTATTTTGTGTGGTATATTTAATATAAAATTTTATTAAACTCTTTGAAAATTTGCCCCCTTAAGGGGTTAGGTTAAATAGCCTGGATTAGAAAACTGAAATTTTATAATAACAGCTGAAATTCTAGCTTTCCACTTTATTATACTAACATCTCACAGGGGATTCCAGAACAGTAGATGACTTTACATAATATGAATTCAATACTTATTTGCATCACGCAGGTGCATGCTTTAGATTGGCTCCTAACAAACTCATGTCTCAGGCCTTATTTTGAGGACTATAGGTTTTCTTTTTTTGGTCTAAGTTTCAAATATAAAATGGATTGTTAATGAAAAATTGTATGATGCTTGTTATTTAGAATTTTACATATGGACTTTCAGAATAGAAAAATACATTTTTGTTTTTTGGGTTTTTTTTTATTATGTTCAGTTAGCCACTGTATAGTGCATCATTAGTTTTTGATGTAGTGTTCAATGATTCATTAGTTGCATATAACACCCAGTGCTCATCACAATACGTGTCCTCCTTAATACCCATCACCCTGTTACCCCCTCCCCCACCTCCTTTGAAACCCCCAGTCTATTTCCTGGGGTCTATAGTCTCTCATGGTTCATCTCTGTCTCTGATTTCTCCCCTTCAGATTACCCTTCCTTCCCCTATGGTCCTCTGTGCTATTCCTTTTGTTCCACATATGAGTGAAGCCATATGATAATTGTCATTCTCTGCTTGACTTACTTCACTTAGCATAATCCCCTCCAGTTCCATCCATGTGGATGCAAATGGTGGGTATTCATCCTTTCCGATGGCTGAATAATATTCCATTATATATATGGACCACATCTTCTTTATCCATTTGTCTGTTGAAGGGTATCTTGGCTCTTGCAGTTTGGCTATTGTGGACATTGCTGCTATGAACATTGGGGTTCATGTGGCCCTTCTTTTCACTACATCTGTATCTTTGGGGTAAATACCTAGTAGTGCAGTTGCTGGGTCATAGGGTAGCTCTATTTTTAACATCTTGAGGAACCTCCATACTGTTTCCAGAATGGCTGTACCAGCTTGCATTCCCACCAGCAGTGTAAGAGGGTTTCCCTTTCTCCACATCCTCGCCAACATTTGTTGTTTCCTGTTTTGTTAATTTTTGCCATTCTAACTGGCGTGAATGGCTGGTTGGTGCATTTATCATAAAATACGGAGCTCTTCAAGCAGAGTCTGGAACAGTACAACCTAGTCAAACACATGAACGTTTCTGCAGCAAAGCAATAAATATTTATATAAAGTGGGATAAATAGAGACTTTAAGTTGCCTCAAATCTACTAATTTCCAGTTCTTCTGCCAAATTAACTTGAAGCCAAACATTCAGTTTTCAGAGCTTTGTCGATTTTGGACTTGTGTATCTGAGATTTCAGATTTCATAGCTTGGTGGCCTCAAATGCTTGATTCAAATTCTTGGGTATTTATTCTCTCTGCCTCCTCAGTTATTTCATCTTCAATGTGAGGATAATAGTGGAACCTACCTCACTGGTTGTTACAAAGTATAATATGTTAATATTAATACAGTGCTTAGAATAGTACCAGGATATGATGAGTGCTATTTACATACTGTTTTATAATATCATCTACTTCATTTAAATTGGGATCAGAAAAGAACAGGTTTGCAGTGAATTAAGTTTAGTTCCCTGTAAACAAAAGTTATGGCAAGTTTTAACATGGCAAGTTTTAAGGCCTTTTCATTATTAGATATCCAGTTTGTAGGCATTTTCTACCTTTATGCTTTCCCTCTCACACGGCTGAGCGGGGAGAACGGGCAAACAGAGTCACAGGAAATGTGTTCTATACCAGTCTATGCTATTGCCAGTAGAAGTGTAGTCAGAAAAGTGGTTTAAATTATTGACCACACTAGCATCCTAAAAATGAAATTACCTTATTATTTAGGGAAAAGTTGATGAATGATGATCTCCCCAGGAGTAGACCTCTCTTAGGACCAAGA
>NW_024425452.1:13641808-13794799 GCF_017311325.1 Ursus maritimus | reverse complement strand
ATATATATATATATATATATATATATATATATATATATATATATATTTTTTAATCACTATCTTGGTCTAAGAGGTTCTACTCCTGGGGAGATCATCCATATATATGTTTATGAGTCAGATGAGGTGGTGTCAGCGTGAGCCAGGCAGTCCAAGAGCACCATCCTTGCCAAGCTCCACAGGACAGAAATGCCCCCAGGTGTAGCTTATATTCTTCTTTGCTGGCTTAGGTATGGGAGATAGAAGTGGAGATGAGCTCCTCGCTCTCCTAAACCACCTCCTACTTCTGGGGAAAACAAACCAAAGATTGTTTTGAAGGATGAAGGCAGGGAATTATGCATTCCTCTGTCCTGAGCTTCCTCACAGACATGGAACCCATCTGGCCATGGAACACAGAGTTCTGGTAACCTTGGCTTCCACAGTCATTCCTGGATGGTCATGACCCTCTTCTCTCCTCCTATCTTGCTTCTTCCTCTAGTTTAGGACCCCAAGTTTCAGATATTTATAGCAGAGTTGACATGATTTCAATGAACCACCTCAAGATATTTTCATATCTTCATGCAACTCTTTCAACTTGTGGATTCATTTATACAATTTATACATTTTTTATCTTCTTGTAACAAAATTTTAGCAATGAAACACATCACTGGAAACATGCACAAGTGTTATTATAGGATGCAATTATGAGATGCCTTGTGCACAGTGCTTTGCAGTGAGATCCTGTCCTACAGTATCCTAGATAACTGAGAATTTAAGAAAGCTACCATTACTGAGAAACATAACTCCATCAAATGATAGTGCATTACTAGAAACGAGTCCTTTGAATAGGTAATTCCTTAAGAAGGTGTTTGGTGTCCAGTGGATAAAGACTGTATGAAATAAAATTCTATTTTACAAAGCCAAGTTATATAATAATATGCCTGACACTTACTGTCCTGAATTCTTTAACATTCCATAATGTTGCCAAGAGGAAAAGTTTTCTGACTTCATTTAGCAGGAAGGTTGTTGAAGGGGGAAAATATGTTTCCCTCTCTATTTTGAGTAAGAACAGACAGAGGTCTTTGGAAGGCTTTATGCTGCACCATGGGTAGGGAGATTGTACTAAACAATCTGTATGAAGTAATAAAAGTGTTATTATTTTTTTTTTAATAAAAGAACATTTCATTTCTAAAAGGAGAAAAAAATTCTTTTGGGGAAGGCATTTTTGAAGTAATCTTTCTTGTGAACATGAATTTGTTTTATTTACTTGACCTTTATAATGTCATAAACATTATCGTTCTTATGTGCCTGCAATTTCTCAGTCCTTCCTATTTTCCTCCCTCAGGTGCACTAAATCTCATCATTGGCTTCACCTGGAACGCTGGGGGTTTCCATAACGTATTCCTATTCCTGTATGGACCCTTCTGTGTTCTGGTACCTGATACATACTAGTAATCATTTTACAACCTTTGCTTTTTAAAACATTTTTGGATAGCCCTTCTATTTAAGATCCAGGAATTTGTATGAAACCACAGAGGTTATATTGCTTTTGAACTAAAGGTTGCTGGTTTGTGGAATTTCCTTCCACTGGAAACGTGTATGGGTCTGTGGTTCTAGTGTTTTCCCAGTTTTATAATATCGTACTGTTTGTTTTCATTTTCAAAGCTGGAGAATTTACCATTAATTTCCATATTTTATAAAGGACTAACTTTTTTCCTTCCTTTTTTTTTTTCTTCTTCAGTTGAAAGAGACAAGGATTTTTCTCACCAGCGAAGGCATTACAAAGAATTCCGGTTTGATCTGACTCAAATTCCTCATGGGGAAGCAGTGACAGCAGCTGAATTCCGAATATACAAGGACCAGAGCAATAGCCGATTTGAAAATGAAACAATTAAGATTAGCATATATCAGATCATCAAGGAATACACAAATAGGTAATGACTTTATATCTAACTTACGATGCAAACAAAGGTTAATTGTAGTAAAATCCATTGCTAACTCGTGTGATCAAATCATGTTTTCTTTGGATGTAATGACATTGAAAGCCAGGTATAGACCCATTGAAAGTAAGAGTAATTGATCTGAAAAGTGCCTTCCTAGCTTTCCCTCCCTCCTGACACCAATCTGTATACTAGATGGTCTCATGCTCCCAGGCCACTTGTCTCGTTTTGTAAATGAGAAAACTTCCATTTTAGTACACATGCATAAAATCAATAATTAAAATGATTTAAATAACTTAGTGTTTTGTAAGTTAGAGTTTTGTAAGTTAGAGAAGAGCAGCTTTATTTCTCCCTGGCATAAACGTAAATTGCATGTGTGCTGTTATGTGTATTTTGATATAAGGCATTACATTTGCAACAGGTTCTGACTATTAACCTGTATGTCTTCTGTCTGTAAAATGCTTAATTCAAAATGGTGCAAAAATGGACAGATAACCTGAAATACTAAATATATTATCAGTTGATAATTACTGCAATGAACCTTCAAATAGAAGAGTTGAAAAGAAAACTTGGTGGAATTCTCTGACCTTTCCCCCAGTGAAGTCTCTTGGGTAACACCTCTATAGGTGATATGCCACCTTTGTTGGACAGCTCTTCTGTTGTTTTTTAAACTCTTAGTTGATATGTCATGTTGAGATGAAATCTGTCTCCAGTAGCTTCCATTCATTAGATCTAGATCTTCCCTTTGGTGAAATGGTATGTCTTTCTTTGATGAGACAGATATTTAAAGACAGCTATCTTGTCCCCTCCAAGGCTCCTCCCTCACCTTGCCGACTATTTCCAGTCTTTGACATTTAGATTTGTCTTGGTTCTCAAGAGTATCAGAGTTCCCAGTGGGTGCTCAACAGGACAATAGCCCCTCATAATACTCAATGAAGAAAAAAGAATAAAAATCTTCTGAGGTCAAATGCATGTGAAAATCCCACCTGTTAGACCATTCTCTAGGAGAGTCACAATGCACATCAGAATATTAAAGTCTTAGAAAGGCTTTAGAGAAAAGAAACCTAGTCTTCCTCAAAATTATTTGACTACGAAATCTTTTCCTTTGGGTGTGTAATACTTAATACCTGTGAAATACTGTTTCAGCCGGACGTACTTTAATAAGTGCTCATCTTATTTTAAGAGCAGTAATTCCAAGGCAGAAAAATCTGTGTTCCTTTCTCAGCTCAAACATTTCCCAGCTATTTGTCTATGGGTGGATTTTTGTTTGTTTGTTTAAATCTCAATCCAGTGGTTTCATTCATACTAAGTTTTTGCGTTTTGTTTGTTTGTTTTTGTCAGAGACAGAGCCTGGCATATTACATTATTTTTTTAATACTAAATAATGATGGTGTCTTTTAAAATTAAGTGATGAGGGGGGTGCCTGGGTAGCTCAGTCTGTTGAGCGTCTGCCTTCAGGTCCTGGGATCGAGCCCTAGGTAGTCAGGTTCTGAGCAAGGAGTCTGCTACTCCCTCTCCTTCTGCCCCTCCCCCTGCTCGTGCTCTCTCAAATAGATAAAATTAAAAAAAATAAGATTACGTGATGAGAATTAAAAATTATACTCCAAATATTAGTTAATTATATTGCCATAACTAACCAATATTTTAATTATAATTTTTTGTTTGTTTCCACACTTGGACTGTGAGTTCCTTAAAGAAAGGATAGTGTCTTAAATAATTTTTTTAATCCTCAGCACTAATTTGCTTGATAGAAATTAAAATTTTGAAATTATTATTACCCAAGATTGGAATAATACTCCATTAATATATCTTAAAATACTTGAATTATCTCCATTTTTAGTCATTCACAATATTTTTCATACAGAATTTGTAGTTGGTTATTTCATATCCCAAGTGTTTTTTACAGGAACCATTGATACACCAGGTCTTTATCCTCTGGGGTATACTTACTGATTGTTTGAGTCTAAATACAGACTTTACATTGATCACAATTTAAAATCCTAACTTTTATTTAAGTCTATTGTTGTATATGCTCCAGACATTTTTAAATGTTATCCACTAAACTAGCCATCTGTTTCACTTTCTTTCACCTCTATTCTCTAAGTATGGGAACTGCATAATTAAGACATAATAAACATGATGAAAATAAAGGACTGCTAGAAAAGACTATTGATAATAATTTATAGACTCATTCCTGGTGAACCCATGCTGATTTTTATGAATAATACACTTGGGATATTTATGGGTGTTGACGCTTAGCTTATCAGATTTCACAGTTTTGAGAATTTCAATTTCTTCAGAAAATGGGACATTTGTGTCTCTTGAAGCTTTGCTATTTCTCTAATTATACCTGATTTGAAAAATATTACTCTCAGTGTTTCTACAACTACATCTGCATGTTTTTTCAGTACTCCTGAGTATAATTTGGCTAAGTCTTTGCTTATTTTAACATGGGTTTAGATCTATTCTAAGATCCAAGATTTCCTAATATCCTTAATATTTTCCCTAAATCTTTGAGAAATGATTTCTAAAATCAAAAATACATGTACATATTTGATTGATACTCTGTTGGCTTGCCATTCTGAACTCTAGGATGGTATAGATTGCATAAGTTGCTATCCAATTTATGAATAGTATTTATAAAAGTTCAATTCAGTAAATTCCATATCAATTCAATTCTCTTAAATTGACATTCTTGAAATCTATCATGTATTGTTGCTGACTCATCCTGTAGGTTTATGCTATACTTATTCCTTTCTGTGGGTTTTGTTTTTGCTAATGTGTATAGGCTTCTTTCCCAGTTTTTCAATCTCTGAAACATGCAAACTCATGCATCTATACCCTACATTTCAATTTTATATACTGTTGATCAGCTGAGAGAATCTCTGGCAGAATGCTTTCCTTGTCTTCAAAATAGGCATTCATCCATTACTAGAGGTTCGTTAATCTGTAGTGTAAGAAGCAGCCCTGTCTTTGTCTATACATCCAGGATTCACTTTTTGCACTCCACTTTTTGTTCCAAAGAAGTATATAAATATACTTAAGGGATGGACAACATAGAAACAGTACATGTGCCTCTTAGAATATTTCAGGTTTCTTTGTAGGATTTCAGCCACCATAGAAAATAGTGATGTATAGCAATAACAACATGGACTTGGAATTTCCCTATGGGGAAATTGCTGTATATCTTAGGATTTCAGTTTACAAATATGAAACAAATGAAAGGAATAATAAGTATTTCAGAACAATAAAAGTATTTCAGATGATTTGGGAAGACCTGGTGCTTATCACTGTACAAAGACCATAGTTGATACTTTATAAATATATTGGTTAAAATATACTCATATAGCTCAGTAGGGGCATCTAGTTTGCTAGGGTTTAGAGGATTGTATGCATAGGGGAACCAAAAGTAGGTGGTTGTTATAGTAACAATAGCTACCATTTACTGATACCTATTTTTATATAAAGATAAAGTAAGTAGTATGAGGCCAGATGCCTTTACTTAATAAAAAATCACCTGATCTTTGATTCATAAAAAAGGAATTGGTACATCTTTAAGTTTAGTAATGAAATGAGTGTCACCCAACTTAATAGCAACACCATGGAAGCTGTCTCTGAACTTGTCCCTGAAAGCAAATGTCAAATAAATAATCAAACCCTTCCTTGAAATACAGTTGAAGAGTGATGGAGATGGGAGGCTAGTGTTTTATGAATTATACAGAAACATCAGAGATGCCGACAAATTGGACAAAGATTCACATATAAATGTTTATTACAGTATTATTATTTGCAATCACATAAATTGAGGACATTTCAGTGTTAAACAGAAGATAAAAAATCACACTTTATTTTATGGAAAATGGAGATACTATATATAACAAGTAGAAATTTTGTTTTAAAAATATTTGATAACACCTGAAGGTTCTCACACTATAACATTAATTGACTGAAGTATGAGGCATAATTATACTAATTTTAAATAAATTCATGTGGAAAACAGATCGGAAGGAAGCACTAAGTGTTTATTGCAGGCTTGTGGGTTTGAAATTTTAATTCTTACCCCTTTGTGTACTTCCTAAATTTTTGTAGCCAACATTATTTTTATAATCAGAAACAAGTGTAATTATAGTTGAGACAGAGACAATAATGAAACAACTTCATGCTACATGTTTACAAAATAGCCTTCCCAACTTCTCGAGGTAGAGGCGGGCAAGAAACTAAACAAAACACTAGCATTTAGAATAAGTGGCTCTTATTTTTAATTAAGACATAGAAGGCATTTTTCCCCCACAGAAAATGAAGATAGATAAATAAATATATCTCTTTCCTTTTACACTATGAGAAGTTATTCTGCCAACTGGGAGCCTTCACTTTAATTCTCTGAAAGTGAGGAGGAAGAGATTAAAAATACTTCATTTATATATCATGTAACCACAGTTAAAACAAAAAGAATTTCAATTTTAAAAAGTACTTTTGAATTGGGTGTTATAGGTAAATGATGAATCACTAAATTCTACTCCTGAAACCAATATTACACTATATGTTAACTAGCTACAATCTAAATAAAAACTAAAAAAAAAAGGTGCTTTTGAAATCCAATTATGATTATATTTTGTTTAGTATTGATTATCTATGCCTTCATGTATTTCTCAAATCAAGAACTAAAGTGGAAGTAGGAAAAGAAACTAGCACTTCTGGCCATTTTCAAAGTTAGGATCACCTCTTGAAATTTCTTTGTAAAACTCTGTCTTCAGACTTGTGGGTCTTATTTTACTGAGTGTTTTGAATTAAACTCAGAAACAATTGAAATGTCAGTGCAGACTGTGTGCTTTAATACAGTGCATTCAACAATGTGTGTGTATATGTATATACATATTTCAATACATAAAGCTCACTTTCCCCTACGTTATTATTGAGGAGAGCTGTGGTGGGGATTCTAACTCAGACTGGTGTTTTATAGATATGTTTTATATTCAAGACATTGTCTAATCTATTAACCATCTAGTATATGAATTTTTTGACAGTGTTAGGCAATGAAAAATTTTTAAAAGACCCATTATGTCATGTCTATCACACATATTTATCTTCGCAAGACTTAAAAGTCTTAAAATAATATATTCTAGTTCCACCATCTCCCTCCTCCCCCGTTTATTCCTACTCATATTTAAATGTGTGCAATTTAAAGGAGTGTTCTGATATTTATCCAGATTTTTATTTTTCTTGGTAAAAAGTTAACACACTTTGCATCATTTCACTTATTTAATCTTTTCATATGAGGCTGACAGCCCCAAATTCTATATAGAAGGCATTGCTCTTCAGTCACACCTCGTATATCTGGCATTATTGGGAAATGAGGTTTCCACATGATTGAATTTTCCAGATAATTCAGCTGAGGTCGGCATGCTTTTGCTGAGCGCCTACCATGTAGCAAGCACAAGGGACATAAGGCCGAGTAAATAAAATCTCAAAAGCTCATAGCCCGAGGGCTAGGGGCTGTGGTGGGCCTGCCGCACACAGACTTTAATAACTATAATACAATGTGCTAAGCGCTATGATGTAAGTATGCACTAAGTGTTGTGGAAACACAAATGCAGGGGAAATTAATTCTTCATGTGGGAAGGTGAGGGACCTTCAGGGAAGCCACCGAGAGGTGTGCACCCTTGAGCTGGGCCTTTCAAGATGAGGAATTTCCTACAGCCAGAGGCAGAGAGATACTGAGAGGGAGGAGAGGAGAGAGAGGAGAGAGAGAGAGAGAGAGAGAGAGAAACAGAGAGAGGGGTGTGTCTTAGAAGAAATATTCCTGGGTATTAAAATGTTTAAATGTACAAAGAATTAAATATTATAGGTAAAACTATCAATGCCAATATTACTATTACTAAGAATAGCAGCCAGCACTTACCCATTTAATGGGCGCTCACCATGTGTCTGGCACTGTGCTGAGTGCTGTACTTGAATTAATTTTCCACATATATACACACACATATGCACATGTATATGCATGTATGTGCACATGTATATGCACATGTACATGTATGTACAAATATATGTATAAATGTGCTATGCAGAATTCAACCTTTTCCTAACGTTCTGCAATGAATATAAATTTTTGTACTCCATTGTAAAAACATTTGAAGCTAGCCTGCTCGATGTCATTAGCCACCTTCACTACTTGGATATATTTAGTTAAGCTGTCATCATTCCAGTTCACAGTCAGCTTCATATTTACATCATCTCCCCCGTCCTGCTTTGCTAAGATTTGTGATTCTTCTGCGGACATACTTCAGAATGTACATTGACAACTTCCACTCAGGAAGATTTCCTGGGCTCTTGAGAGCAGTATAGCAGAGCAGGGCGCTCGTGGTGGACTCCGTTTTCTCTGTGCAGGATAGCACGCGAGCCTAGCTTGGGTCTCTTCAGAGTTCAGGGATTCGTGCTGAATCCTGAGAACCTAGTGGTTCTCAACTAGGGCATTTGGTCCCCAGGGAACATTTCGCAATGTCTGGAGACGTTTTTGACTGTCGCAGTTGGTGAGGGTGGGAGGATGGAGTGCTAGTGGAGTCTAGGGGGTAGAAATGCTGGGGTAGTGGGAGATGCGATCAAACCTTGTACAATGGACAGGACAGCTCCTCCACGCAATAAAGAATGACCTTCATGTACATAATGCTGAGGTTGAGAAATCCTGGTCCATTTAACGTTTAAGTTATAAATTTAAAAATGGGTATAAAGTGCCGGTCAGTCAATTTTTCTTTGACTGATTTCCTATTTTGGGTCCTAAGAGTCATAGCACAGAAGAGCTTTTCAACTCCTAAGAGCTCTGGGTGCATGGCTCATTGATTAGGAAGGATTAAAAGTGGTTGGACTATCTGTGTAATAGTCTTACTTCTTTGTTTCTCGTTGAATGAGGGGGCCTCCTGTGTGTATTTATATCCAGTAGCACATGTTTAGACTCTCTGCAGGGGAAAAATGGGGGATGATGTAATGCCAGGAAACCTGTAAAACATTAACAATAACTTGGCAATTAAAAAAAAAAACTCTGCAGAGAGAAAACTGAATTTTCATAGTGAGAATTCAACTTGTTTTTCTATTTTCCCATGCTTGTCATTCAATTTCGTCTAATATTATTATTTTACCAATTTGCATCTTTACCCTTGATATGTAAATACAGCATTGAATTAGGTATTCTGAAAATTGATGCTCCGTGAGTTCATAGAATTTTATTATTTTACATTTGTTTTGGTTGAAAAAAATCAGTTGAAAATATCAGTCAGCTAACAGAGTCAAAGTCAAACACTTTCAAGCTAATGCTGCTCCTGAGAGAAACTTTTGACAAAAATTCCAGAGAATATAATTTATTAATTTGTTGTCCCTTGTTAATGTGTTCCATACTAGAGTTGAACATTAGGTTCCATAAATTGTGTTGTGGTATTAACGTCAAATGCCCAGAGAAAGATATATGCTCATTCCTTGGGTGGCCATCATTACCATTTTATTAGACTCGATAAGCTATTCAAAGGCAGAGGGTGATGGAAGGAGGTAAAATACTTATAATAGCAGAAATTTTGGAAAGACTGGAGAAGTCCTGTGGTCTGTAAAGTACATGTCTTATGGAAATAGAGTAATGCCACTTTTCCTCCAAAGTTTATTGGTGTATCTTCCAGACAATTTCTGAATGCTTTTCGTGACCAGGTTTAGTGCTTGGTGGTTAGATTATAGAATGATTACACTCTTGGTTAACTATTTTTTCCTGCTCCCTATTATATAACATATAATGTATGTATATACACACACACACATGCATAAATAAATATAACTGAAACCATAACGATCTGAAGAAGATTTCTCTTTCATTATCTCTTATTGTTGATTATATAAATAATTTTACTTCTTTTTGATAAAGTTTTCAACTTAATTTTTTCCCTCTAACTGACTTAGGGACAAAGATTCATTTACGGATTACAGATGTATCAATAAGTGTTACTAAAGTTAAAGAGAATGAATGAATACCTATATCCAAAATTTATAAGTACAGGTTATTAAAGAACTTCTGCTGTAATAATTGCATATATAACTTCTGATCCTAATTATGCCATCAAGCATAATACATACAACTTTTTTTTTTAAAGATTTTTTATTTATTTATTCGACAGAGATAGAGACAGCCAGCGAGAGAGGGAACACAAGCAGGGGGAGTGGGAGAGGAAGAAGCAGGCTCATAGCGGAAGAGCCTGATGTGGGGCTCGATCCCATAACGCCGGGATCACGCCCTGAGCCAAAGGCAGATGCTTAACCGCTGTGCCACCCAGGCGCCCCTACAACTTCTTATATACGTACTTACATGCAATAAATGTGTTTTGGTAAGAAAATAGCAATTGTAAAAAGAAAAATAGCAACGTAACTACTGTACATTAACTATACTGGAATTAAAAAACTTTAAAAAAAAGTAATAGGAATGCATTTTATAACCAGTGCTGAAAATAACAACCACCTTGCCAGTCACCACACAGAGGAATACATTGGGATGTCAACACCGGCACATTTGCAAATTTGGACAAATCTCTAAGCATAGGTTACATGACTTTCAAAGCTGGGAAAATCTATGTGGTTGTCATGCATTGTGAAGGAGTATTTCTTAGTTAAAAGATAGATGATGGGGCGGAACTATAAGTTTAATAAAATAGAAAATGCAGAAGAAAAAAAAGAAAATAGCAATGTAGTTTGCATAACATTTTTTTTCATTTATGTATCCTTTCATCCCTGCAATATATTTTTGAGGTAGATATTATTTTAATCTTAAGAAAAAACAAGTTCAGAAAGATAACTTAAAGGGCATAATTATTCTAAGCAAAGCCAATGTGTAGCAAGTCATTGTTGAAATTAAGCAGATACCAATTCCACCTACAACAGTGACTTTTTGCTTTATAAAGGTAGACTTATAATGAAGATCATTATAATTTTGCTTTAAATCCTCTCACTTTCTTATATTTATTCACCCCTCAACTCCTGCAATTTGATTCTCATAATTCCATTCTACTGATCGTCCACCAATGTCATCCACCAACAGCCTCCTTGTTACCAAATCTTATGGACACTTTTTCATTCTTTGATACTGCCTCCCACCTCCTACTTAATATGTGAAATAGTCCAACTAGAGAACTGTATTAGTTTGCAAAAGCTGCTGTAATAACTTACCAAAATTTGAACGGCTTAATACAACAGAAATTTGTTTTCTAACAGTTTTGGAGGCCAGAAGTCCAAAGTCAAGCTTCTGCTAGGGCCACATTCCTTCCAAAACCTCTAAGAGAATATCCTTTCCTGGAAGCCCCAGATATTCCCTGGCTTGTGTCAACATAATTTTCATCTCTGCTTTTGCCTTCATACAGCTATCTTCCTTCCGAATGTGTCTGTCTGTGTCTCTTATAAGGAGAGCATCCATACTGGATTGGCCCCACCCTAATGACCAAATCTCAACTTGATTACACTGTAAAAGACCCTATTTTCAAATAAGATCACATTTATAGGTGCCCGGGATTAAGATTTCAACATATCATTTTGAAGGACACAATTCAATGCATACCAGGGAGTATGTCAGTTAGTGTTAGATAAGAGAAATAGAAGCATATGAGTGATAAGGAATAAAGGACTTATTACAGTGATTTGTCTGTCTGCCATTGCGGGACCTGGTTAAAGAGTTCATGTAAGACCGTTGCTTCTGCTTCTGGTGATGGGTCTGAAGTTTGGAGCACAGGCGACTGGGAAGGGAAATGGGTGTGGAGTAGGAGAGCATGAGGAGAACTAACACCTGGGAGGATAGGCTGGAACTTCAAGGACATATTGGAAACCATTCTACTTCTCAGCAAGTCCCAACTTCAATGATGTGAGTGACCGACGGGGCAAGCTGGTGAACTTCCCCATGAGCTCCACATGCCCCTTGCTTAGGGTGTGGAGAAGGGGAAGGCGAAGACCTGGCAGGAGGAACTGTGGGCCAGGATTTGGAGAAACTGATGTTATGGAGATCCAGTAGAAGCTGGAAGAGCAGCTGACCCAGCTGTTCCCCCACAATAAGCAGGAATGTGTGTGAGCAGAAGGAAAACCTGGCACTTTACCGATCTTCCAAGCATAAACTTGGCTGCTGCTTCACTTCAGCTCCTGCACAAATTTCTTGTATGGCTAACCTTAACACAGAACCAAGCAGGGAAGAGAATTCTGGGAGTTTGGGTTTCAGTTTAGCTGATTTGACAAAGTATAAAGCCACAGCAGTCCATCTTTGTCAAACTGACACTAGCACATACATTTTATTACCATTCATACTTTCCAAAAAAATATAATAGGAAAACCATTCTCCGATTTTTTATCCATCTTTGGATGTTGTTCTTTCCTTTTCTAGCTGGGTCATATTGCCCCTTTGATATCCTGTCCCTTCAATATGAAATATGAGGTTAGCTTCCATCAAAACTACTTACACGAGGTGGTAGGCAGATGGGGAAGTGAAAAAAAGAATTGGTTCATAGGGGTACAAATACATTAATATCAAAATAAGAAAGTAACACTCATAACTTACAACCCTCACTTCTGTAACTGGTCACATGGTTGTAGCTGGTATTTATAGCTTCCTTCTTCTGCTATGCAGTCCATATTCTTTTTGTTTTCACCAAGCACTACTGCCAGTCATTGGTCTTTACCTGGTGAGGTAAATGAAATATTAATTCTTGAAGCATCTGGGCCATTAGCAGTAATGACTGCTTTGAGCTGTGGTTTCCCCCTGACTTTTATCATAGGACATGGGAGTTCTAAGGTGTGTTCCAGGTGGTATCTTACATTTCAGATAACCTCCTTTCCCATACTGTGGTAGAATCAACCTAGTTTCCTCTTGATACTTAGGATTGATCAACCCGTATACTATAGCAGCCCTTTATCAGCTTGTTGATTCACTAGCCTGAGGAGCCCAAAGTGACCGTGTGGATGTCTCCATTTCTAACTACATGGAATCACTGCTAAGGGTAGTAATGGTAATGGTACTAATGGTACTAATGGTACCATTCTACTATTGGGAACTAAGAGCTCTGGACCAACAGAGCCCAACATTTTGGGGCCAAGCAGCACAAATTTTGTTAGTTGGATCAGGAAGAGTGAGTAGAGGAGCCAGTCCTGTTTCCACCCCTTGATTCCTAGACTCATGAGAGAGGACAAGAGAGAGAGAGTCCTATACTGGTTGCTGATATAGAGCATATAAAGCTTCCTGAGGATATTAGTCCATTTGCACAAGATACTGACAACCAACTGGTGGCATAACTGAGTCCTGAAAGAGGCCTTTCCCCTGTCCTATCAGGCCATCTGCTGCAGGGTGATGGGTAACATGGTGAGACAGAAGAATTTCCATGAGCACGAGTCCATTCTGCATTTCATTTGCTGTTAAATGAGCTTTTTGATCAGAAGCAGCATTAAAATTCCATGATAGAAATAAGGCATCCTATAATTTCATGGATAGTGATTTTGGCAGAAACCTTAGGGGCAGAGAAGGAAAATTCATATCCATATAGTACCTATTCCAGTGAGAACAAGTACTGCCCTTCTATGATGTAAGTGGCTCGGAATAATTGACCAAATACAAAGGAGCTGTCTAATCCCTCTGGGGAATGATATCATAAAGATTCATTATAGGGATTTGACACTACGCGATGGTGGAAGGTAGTTAAACAGTCCGTGTAAGGCTTTGCTCTGCCTTTGATGCTGGGCTTAAGGTGTTCAGAGAAGACTGGAAGAAAAGGGGTGAGTTGGGGAAAAGAAGGACAACGTAGAACCTGCGAGGATGATCTGGAAGCCATGAGGATAAACTGGAACCTATCTCCAAGCCTCCAATTTCAATGATGCAGATGATTTACTTGCTACCGAATCTTTCCTCATAGATGTGTCCACATGCCTGACCCTGGATTCAGAGAAAGTGAGCAGGAGATTTAGTGGGATCTGAAGGAGCTGCAGGCTCAGCTGCTGCCCCACACTAAATAGGTGAACCAGCAGATCTCAACGGTAATAACTAAACTGTAATAACGCTTGAATATATGGAAGTCTTCTAAGCACAAATATACAAATATGGTTACCGCTTCACTTTCACTTTCCAAATCTTACCCAAATTTCTTTTGTGGCCAACCCTGCTCCAGAACCTTACAGGGTAGTTCCAGTTTACTTAAATTGATATAATATAAAACCCACACTGGGAGTCAACAAATGTTAAATCAAAAGAGTGAATAAATGAATGGATGGATGAATGGATTTACAAAATGTCTCAGGTCACTCCTTGGCTCCAATTCTACCATTTTGTTTTAGGCTGGTGGCTCAGCTTGACATTTTGGTATTCCAATCCAAAAATGAGTGATCTTTTGGTATAAGGAGAAAAGTCAAAATATAGTTTGGGACTAAAGGGAGTTGCCATGATAAAAGAGAAAATGTTCTGAAAATGAAATATGGGGAACTGGGACTTGTCTCCCAATTGGCTGAGTAACCGTAAGACATAATTTGATCTCTCTTTAAATTTCTCATCAATAAAATAACAGTTTGACTAAGTAATTTATATCCCACTTAGTTTTAGTATTCTTTGATCAATTTTAGTCATTTTCAGAGGTAGAATCCCAGACTAGCTAATTTCATATCAGATATTTTTCGTCATAGTTTTTACGTAGTTTTAAAATGAGAATACTCCCTTTGGTCAGCTATTTAGACAGTAGAGAATGTTAACATTTCCAATGCATATTGGGCATGTTTGCATACCGTATATTCCTGATTATACAGAGAACATGTAATCATGATATGATCATATAAAAATGATGTCTGTTTTACCTAAGTAAAAGATCCAAGAAATTAGAGGGAGAAATTGAGTATTTATGTAATGTATTTGTTTGTAAACACAGCTGTATAATGAATGCAGTTAAATAATACAAAAAAGTTTACTCATATAATTATGTGTATATATTTTAATCATGTCATATAAAATGTTTATATTTTATATTCTCAAAATACGTGAAAGCTTACAAACTTTACATGCGTGTGTGACATCATGTCTGTCACTGTATTTTGAGTCATATATCACAATACTACAAACCCCATCATCTTTAGGTCCATCTATGTTGTCTGAAAAATAGTATTTTTTCAATCTGTGTATGATGCTGTCATTGGAAATATTACATTATCAAAAGCACCAGTACGTACACATTTTTTTGTTATTGTTTGTTTTTAGGCTTTTCTAGATGGATAAATGTTATAGCCACAGTGCAACTTCTGACTCTATAAGCGATTTTTAAGACAGTGACTTACAAAGACTGCCAATTATTGGATTTTTCAAGACAACACCCCCAGGAAGAGTTACTGAATTTCCTTGAGTGTCTTCTTTTTCTCTTCCTCCTGATCCTTTCCTCCCTGCTCCCACCCTTGTTCTGCTTCTTCCCTTATCATCGTTCTTCCTCCTTTCTCCTTTAGTTGTAACCAATTCTTTTTTTTTTTTTTAAAGATTTTATTTATTTATTCGACAGAGACAGAGACAGCCAGCGAGAGAGGGAACACAAGCAGGGGGAGTGGGAGAGGAAGAAGCAGGCTCATAGCGGAGGAGCCTGATGTGGGGCTCGATCCCATAACGCCGGGATCACACCCTAAGCCGAAGGCAGACGCCTAACCGCTGTGCCACCCAGGCGCCCCAAGTTGTAACCAATTCTATTGCTAACATCTCTAAGCATCCCCAAATAACCTTGACTCAGGTCATTTGACGGTAATGTGCCTCCCCAAATAATACTTTCCCAAACTTCACAGGCCAAAATTAAGCAATTTAGAGCCACCTGTGTTGTGACACACCATGTAAAAATTCACTTATAATTTGCCTCTCATTTAGATAGATATTCAGATTATATTGCATTTGGCCTTTACAAATCTTTTAAGGCACGGGTTACCGTACTATATTTTAAACATTGTGGAAATAGACTGAGGAATCCCTTAAATGTTCAAGCTCTGTCTGATCCCCAAATCCTTTTTATCATTACAGTCACTGATATTTACATGATGATAGTAAGATAAATTTTAGCTCTTCCGTTGTCATATTCTTAAATATATAACCTCAGTTTTCTCATTCCACCAATCTATATTTTTGGATGGGTTGTAAGTATGATGACAATTCAAAGTTTGCTGAATGTTGGCTCCTGCTGTTTAGTCCTTAGTGAAGTACCTATGCTTCCTACCCTTCTAGTATTTTGAGACTCCTAAGACACATATGCAAAACTCTTGCCTTTCTCAGTAAAATGAAAAGTAACCTTGCAAATCAGTATCTACAGCCCACCAGTTTCCTATGACTGGATATGTTTAAGCCCCTGGTCATGATTAAAGTAAGATCTGCGCAAATATGTTTGTACCAAACTGTAAATGTATCTACATATATACGTATTATTCACTTTCGAGTAACTATTTTTCATATATTTATGTATTTCACATGCAAGAAGTCTATATGCATGCTATGAATCCTTTATCTGTTAAATATAACTCTGTATTTAACAACAGCATGATGACTTCATTAAGCTGTATAAAAATTATGCTGATTTATATCATAGTCTAGACAAATACTCAAATTCTTTCTGAAAAACAAAATACAAATTTTAGTGATTATGAATTATTTTGATCCATATAATTTTACTTTCACATAGCTGTTTTTGAAAACATTTCAATGTTGGTAATTGCTATAATGTAAACCAGCACAGAACATTCACACCCAGGATAATTTCTGCCTGTAAAAAAATATTTTAAAATAGTGTTATGGGTTGAATTGTACTCCCCTCTCTCCCCCAATTCATATACTGAAGTCAGAGCCTCCAGGACCTCAGCATGTGACCTTATTTGGATATAGGGTCTCTAAAGAGAGAATTAATTAAAATGAGGCAATAAGGGTGTCCTTATAAAACGGGAAATTTGGGCACAGAGACACACACAGAGGGAAGATGATATGAAGACACAAGGAAAAGATGACCAACTACAAGAGGAGACAGGCCTGGAACAGATACTTGCCTCACAGCTCTCAAAGGAACCAGCCCTTCTGACACCTTGATTTGGACTTCCAGGCCCCAGAACTGTGAGACAAACATTTCTGTTGTTTAAGCCACTCAGTCCATGGTACTTTGTTATGGCGGCCTTAGAAAATGAACACAATACCACTGTGAAATATTTGCTTATACGCTTCCATGTAAATGGACTTTATTGCCTTTGCTAGAAGGCAGATTTTAATTTTAGTTTCATTATTATGATTGTAAACAATATATAGAAATTATATTATGGATATTTTTCTGCTACAAATAAATATATTTTGCTATGTATATATTTCCTACTTCATTCCTCTTAAATGAGTTAATATTTTAAAATATCTTTTATTAGATATTTCAAGAATTTCTATAAAGACGTCAGGTAAAAACAATAAGATGAGGCAACTTTAACAGGTTTATTTTATACTGTTCATAGGACACAGTATTTCTACTATTTCCAGTGATGTAAGTTCCATTTTTAGTGGAGTAATTTTGTACTTCAAAAGAAATCACATCTAATTTTCTAGAGAAAATTAGGGTAGGGATTGATTTTTAAGAGACTGCTATGAAAGGTACTACATGAGTGAAAATTACAGAACTGTTACTATTGTGTTGATTAATAACAGACTTGATCCTTCCAAAGTGTACTCTGTTGTCTGTAGGTAATACAGAAGAGCTTCTAGAAAAGGAGAGAGGAAAAATTAAAGAACAGAATTTATCAGTCAAAAAATAAAATAGCTTTGCTCAGAAATCATGAACCATGAGCTTATGAAAGCAGCCAAAACTTCACAACCTTTCAGAGGGGGGGTTAGAATGTTTGGATTTTTCAAACCATACTATCTGCCTAGATGTACCTTCCGATGAATTGCAAGTTGCATCTCTGAAATTCATATATTTAGGGTTTGCTTGACTCCTCTGGCTGATGCTTTTTCTAAATATAGCCATTAAAACTGAAATCATTTTCTTCACAGGCATGCTTGAAAGTTTGGGTACTTGGATGTGGATAGTTTGGGGACTTTTTTTTTTTTTCTGGAAAAACAGCATAATTTAAAAATAATAGAAAATATTACCTGGATAACTACCTAAAGATATTTATTACTTAGTGGAAATTGTTCTCAAATTTTACCTCTTTGTTCTTTTTCGTTCAAGTGTTTATTTTATTATTTTTTTTTAAATGAAGATTTTATTTATTATTTGACGGAGTTGGATACAGCCAGCGAGAGAGGGAACACAAGCAGGGGGAGTGGGAGAGGAAGAAGCAGGCTCCCAGCAGAGGAGCCTGATGTGGGGCTCGATCCCAGAACGCCGGGATCACGCCCTGAGCCGCAGGCAGACGCTTAACGACTGCGCCACCCAGGCGTCCCCAAGTGTTTGTTTATTTCATGCCAAGGGGTGGCATCATAAACTCTGTGGAGTTTAGTAGTACATTTATGCCATATTTCAAATCGAAAGCAGGCTTGACAGCAGGGTAGCACTTGAGTATTTTGCAAGCTACAGGATGACTCCTTCTGTTTCACAAGTCGAAAATGTGACTAAATTATTCCAATATTATAGTTTCAAAGGTACTTACCAATTATCTCAAGAATTTAAGGATAATTTGTATTTTCTCAGGTTTTGTTTACTTGATGAGTTTTCCGAGTTAGGAAGAAGAGGGAGAATTTGATTAATACCCCATCACACTGTGAATATAACGGGTCCTTAAAATTCAAGTGAAAACTAATGGAATGTTTTCATTGCATTATAGCATATGCTTGCCATATATGTCTTTGGTATCTCAAACTGAGTCCGGGATTAGATATGAAAAGGTGTCTGCACCCCTCCTTTGGTAAACATTATGATTACAATTGTGAAGGAGAATGATAGTTGCATCATTGGGACTAGGGGTAGCTGGATGATTTAAATAATCATAATGCTTTATGCCTTTATTGTAACTTCTCTAGGTTAGTGAAAGAATGAAATAAATCAAGTTGAAATAAAGAAACGGAGATGCAGCTCCTAAAACATTGAGAATCCACTTCTCTTAAAAACAGTTAAATTTTCAATGATAACAGAGTATTTTTCTTAAGAAAGCATACACACACACACACACACACACACACACACACCATTTGGTTTTACTGAAAATTTGCTTTTTATAGTTTGTAAGCCACCTTTGAAGTGACTTGTGTGATGCGGCTTGATGGCAAATACAGAACAGTATTTAACATAGCTGATTGTGACATAGCTTTGCCTTTCCTCATCTAAATAATATGTCCTTAAACAGATTCAGCACAGGATCAAAGGTCATTTTGAGCAAAGGTCAAGTATATTTCTATGCTGCTTTGAAGAGCTGTGGTAAGGATGAAATGTTGGACACGTGTAACTTCTAGAGCCGAGGCTGCCTGTAAGGAAATAATAAATAAAGCAGTTCACTATAATTCAACAAATGTTCATTCATTTGGAAATTTAATGCTAAAGTGAAGATTGATAAATGTGAATCACGGTGACACGGTGGAGACTATTCTAAAACGTACACGTTCATAATCATAGCTGTTACTGTCTCCGGGGGTCTTACGCACGCGGAGGGTGTTAGAGCAAGCCGGGGGTTGTCTGCTGCGCCATTGGTGGGATTCATCCTTTAATGCAATGGTGCCGTCTGAGAGCCTCTCTTGGCCTTTGGTATCCATAAAATAATCATATAATCAAAATGGAAAATGAAATAAAAATAAAAATGTGTATTATATAATGGGAAAAGAAGTATAATGAACATGAAAAATAAGGGAGAACAATCTCTAAAGCAGATGCTTGCATCACATCCTGCCCGTGCCTGTTCCGTTGTCGCTTTGACAACCCACATTCATCCAAATTAGAGTAGCTACTTTCCCTTCCATTTCTACCCAGTTTACCCCTTGCTGGTGAACTTGCCAGTGAAGGCTACTTACAGACAGGGGTTTAGGGAAAGCTGATTATCAGAGCCCAAATCTAGACCACTAAGTCAGTTTGTAAAGGCCAGTGAAGAGCAGGAAAATGGAAATTACTTTCAGATATTACTAATCTGCACCAGATTTGGGTTGGGGCCCAACAATGAAAGGTTCTGTATCTTATTACCCATCACTTGAGTCACTTGTTCCCCTAGTTCTTTAATTAACTTTTGTTATTTTTTTTTAACTTTTGTTATTTTAAAGAGTGCCTTTGGAATGTTTTCACTTAAGTATGGGAAATGATGCTCTTCACTCACACTTTTAATTTTTTTGTTGTTGTTCTTTTTCTCCTTAGGGATGCAGATCTGTTCCTGTTAGACACAAGAAAGGCCCAAGCTTTAGATGTGGGTTGGCTTGTCTTTGATATCACTGTGACCAGCAATCATTGGGTAATTAATCCACAGAATAATTTGGGTTTACAACTCTGTGCAGAAACAGGAGATGGTAAGCAATGAATTTCAAATATTTTTTGTGGCGCTAGTTTTGACACATTGGAAGTTACAGCTTTCTATACAATTAAACCAAGATAGAATAGACTGTTTTATACTTACCATGTGCTAGGTAGCACCTGCCATTGGATAGTGCAATATATTAATTAGGTCATCTATTTATAAATGCATTTTCCCAACACACATTTCTCTTAAGGCTCTGTAGTGGGGATGGAGGGATAAAGAAGAATTAGATATTGTTTCTGGCTCTCAAGGAGTTTTTAATCTAGTATTAAAGACCTGTATGCAAACAAGTAGCTCTACTGTAATATAATAACTCCAAAAGAAAGCTATATACGAAGTGTTTTGAATCTATGTCTTGATTATGATGGTAGTTATACAACTATATAGATTGTAAGAATGTATATACTGTACATTGAAATAAATACTATTATATGTAAAAGATATCTCAAAATGATGAAAAATAACAAAGATATATATATATATACACACACACACACAGTGGTGCTAGGGAAACAGGCAAAGGAGCTCCTAATAATACAAGGGGAGGAGGGAAGATGGTGATAGAACCAAAGAGGCACAAAGTACTGCAGAAAATAACACTGTTAAGTCTTAACATATTCCAATATTTGGTCGAAGACAACAGCTCCAGAATCACCTGTTGGGTGGGAGGATCTCTAGGAAATCTTCATTTTGAAGAAACTCCGGAAATTATTCTTAACGCTCACAAGTATTCATTGAGCACCTGTGAGTGGTGTGCTTGGCTAGATGCTGGAGAGAAATTGGTAAGCAAGAACTGGCCTCGTGAGGCTTGCAGGTGAGTAAGGCTCAGGTAGTGATCACATAGTAATATTAGTGAATGTGTGATACTGCACGCTGAGAAGAGCCCAGTGGATTTACAAGTACAGAACAGTGAGTGAGTCCGAACTAGCCTTAAAGATCAGGAAGACATGATTAGGGGGAAAAGTCAGGGGCAGGCATTTCAGACAGATGGAACAGAATTGACAAAGACTGTGGTGAAAGGGGTCTTTGCACATTCCAGCAGGAGACCAGGGAAGCCAAGGCCAATTTATTCAGAACCTTGTCATCCTTTGATCACTCAAAGTGTCCAAAAATTTTAAATTCAAATCTGGACGTTCAAGTCATTTAAAATTATTTTTGTCATGATAAGAGGATAAAACATAATTTATTTAATGATTTGTTAGTACTTTTTACGTACTTAGAAGTAGACCAAGCGGCCTTACGTTGCGCTCTTGCCCCACACCATGCAAACGTGAGGCCACGCCCAGGGAGGGTCATTTATAAAGGGATGGTTATTAGAGGCTGTGCCTTTTTAAAGCTTTACTGCCTTTAGTATTTTGTGGGCTCAGGCGATAGACACATTAGCCCTACAGTTTGCCTTCCTCAGTCCTCAGCGCTATACTGCACTAAAGCCTTGCTTAAAAAATACACAGTTAAGTAGAAGTTGGGCCTGACTTGGGTCTCCTGCAAGGGGGTTCATTGCTATAAGCGATAGGACTCACAGGGGCATTGTTTTACCTATATAACCAGATTTACAGCTCAAGAATAATACTCTAACTAACGTTGGCACTCCAAGGATTGCATATATGAAATGAGGTTGACAGATACAAATCAAATTGTAATTATCACAGAGTTCATCTAGTGAAGGTTTCATGCTTCAGATACTGATCTAGAAAAAGAGTTCTTAGTGTTATTGATGAGTTTCAGACATTTTCCCACTAAATCTAGATTTTTCCATAGATTTTAATTACAATGCTGAATTTTAGATTTTCTTTATGAACAATTCAAATAATTTGAATTATAGGCTATTTTCCAATTATGGCTTTGAGATTACCATTAAGGATTTTCAGAGTACAAGCATTATAAATGTAGACAGAGAAAAACACATACTTAAATAATCTTGTAAAAATTCTTACAATGTTAAACTACTGTACATTTATGGTCAGAAATGCGACCGGGACATCAGCACCGTGGGGGTGAGCAGTTGTTTCTTCCCTGGTATGTGGCCCAAATAAGAAAAATTAAATTAGTGGTATGTGCTTCTCCCAGTCTTCTCCTTGGGGAGATGCTTGAAATGTCTAACTAAACAACTCAAGAGATCTGTGAAATATGATCAGCCTTTTCATTCCCTACCCACTCACACCCCACTTGAAAATTCTGAAATTTCTCTCTTTTGTTTTTTCCACTCCTTCTTCTGTACTGGTTCTCTTTGCTTTACTATCTATGTAATTTGGCTTCTGTCTTGCTTTCAATTTATAGTTGACTAGTTCTTGGGAACAGAAAATCTCTTCCCAAGAATATTTTATATTTTGGAGTTTCCCCCCCTCTCCTTGATACATTTCTCTTACATATTAATTTGACTTTAAATTATTGTAGTGTTATTTAGGGGGGGGGCATTGTGTTTGCTTTTGAACCTAAAATAAATATTTCACTTTTTTCAAAGCCTTCCCAATCCTTTATTTAAGAGTTAGATTATCTATAGCCCTTGTTGCTTTTATGTCTTTAATATTGTCTAATATGAAAATATTAAAATGGTTAAATGTGCTAGGCAAGTTGGCTTTGTGTATTTAAGAAATACTTAAAACAGATTTTCACCAGAGCTGGAGCATATTTGGCCTTGAGAAATAATGTGACCCCCCGGCACCTTAGTTTTATTAACTGCAACCTCATGGAGAATCTACTTGTGACATTTCTCTATAAATATGGATAACCAGATGCTTCAGCTTATTGTTGCTTCCTTCATTACTACTGCTGTTGTTCGCAACATGATATTGCAATATTGCTTCAAACAGAGCAGACAGTCCATCTTTAATTTGCAATAATGGATTCTGCATACATTTACTTCTCCGCAAAAGTAATTGGTAGTCATGACTGGATGATACTCAGGAAAGTTTGCTTTCAAATTCATTTGTTGATTATCCACTTACCCATTTGTTTGACATAAAATTATTGAGTACCTAGACAGGGAAGACAACATGTTAAAGGGCAATATAATCTGGGAGACAGACACAGAGAGCTAATTTTAGAAAAAGTAAAGTGCCCTAAATGCTAAAAATAGTGGTACCATGAAGACTCTCCAGGAAAATGGAAGAGAGAGGGTTAATTCCAAATAGGACAGAGCCAAAAGGTCTGTGGTTCCAGTAACTTTTAAGCCAGGTCAGTTGAATAAGATTTCAAGAAATGAAAAAAAAAAAAAAGATTTCAAGAAATGGAGATAAGAAGAGAGGGAGCTGTGGAAGCATGTGGAGTGGTGGTAAGAACAGGGAGAGAGAATTCATTCCTAGATGACGAAACAATGTAGGTAAATGTACAGAATGGCAAAATGGCATGGTATAGTCTGGAAAAAGTCAATAGTTCACAGTCGGCTAGAACAACATTCATGTCTAAAATATGACTGCAGATGCTATTAGGAAAGTGATTTGGAGGCCAATCATGGAGGGAAAATGAAATCTCACTTATGTATAATATATTCTTGTTGCTTGATCACACGTCATAAAAGAACCAGGCCTGCTGCTTTAATCAATCACAGCAACACCATCGTGATTACATGTTTGAATGAATGTCAGTTTCATGAGCTCATAGGATGTGTATTGCTCCTTCACAGTTGCGCCCTCTGTGCTCGGTACAATGAAGGTTGTGGGTAGGTATTAAAAACATGTCTTGACTGATCACTGAATGGGTTTTCGATTTAAAAGACTTTTATACGCCACCTGCCACTGAGCACATTACTCCTAAGAAGACATTCCAAACTGTAATTTTTGGGTGATTATTAACCAAATCAGTTTGGTGTAACACAGGGGCAGAATTTTGTACCCAGCTCACAGTACAGTAGTTAAAATGGTTTCAGTCATAAGGTGAGAAAATCAATGATGTATATTATTAAATTTTGATTATCCTGCTCCTGCAAAAAAAAAAAAAATAAATAAAGAGGCTGAAGTATATATTTTGGAAATCCAAAGACTGCTGAAATCAAAAGTAGTATTATGACTCCTCAGAGGAAGTGTGAAAAATATGTCAGTTTATGAAATACTCTTTTTAGAAATTTGACAAATGAACTGCTGTGGATTTGGCAGGAGAGTTTAAGGATATTCTACTGATATTTTTTTTCATACAAAACAATTATCCGAACTCCACATGTTTGTTTCAGCAAAATAAAGCAAACGTATGAGCAGGCTAACAAAAAAGAAACTTTGCTGCTTCTCAATGGGCAAATCTAGAGACTCCAAAGAAGTGGTTGGACCCACTTGTGCAAAATCAGTTTCAAAGTTCTCAAGCATTCTCTCACAGTGGTTAATAAATCTCTGTGATAAGATAGGTACTCTTTTTATAATAGCAAATGAGTAGGCTTAGATCTGTTTTATAATTTATTGTAAGATTTTCAGCCCACCAAATTATAAAAAGATACATTAATTATTTGACTTATTAGGTCTTTGTTAAGATTGTTAGGTCTATGGTATCATTGTCCTTTATACATATATACATACACAGTTTATTACACAGATAGCAATTTAACTGAGCTTTTAAGACTTAGAATTTCCCTCCAAACACTATAATTTCCCACTGCTTGATGCTTTATATAGTTTAAACCTTCCAAGTAAATTAATTCTTTTTTCAAACTTGGGTTTATAGAATAATTTAGAGATGGAAAAACAAAGAGAGTATTTTTGGGTTCATTAGAATGTCTTTTAAAAAATCCTATGTTTTCAGACATTTTAGGTTTGGCAATACTCAGAATGAATTTTGCCAATGACTTTTTTTCCTTTCTATTCAAACCCACTTATACGTCAAAGAAAATTCAATCCGTATGTTTCTGATTCGTTTGTATTCAAGTCATCAAAATGTTGTTTTGTCAGAGTATTGTTTAATGACCAAGAAATATTATAAAGTTTTAAAAATAATACTCTAATATCCATTTTTCTTCAAATGAAGTTGTGGCATAATCTCCAAGTGTATCAAGGTAAAAAGTCAGATTTATAAATAGAGATTTCAAAGTTTCACTAAATTTTGTAGTGAAAAATCAAGAAAACAGATTTCAGAGTTATTAAACGCTCAATTTAAATTCCATTGTAATTGATGCTTAAATATAAGATAAATTTATAGTTATTGCTATAGATAACAGAATTTGAAGTTTTGATTCTTATTTTTTTGATATTTAATTTAAATAAGGAGGATAAATAAAGAGAATAAATAGCTCCATTCTGGAAATATACATTCTAAGAAGAAATCATTAGGAAAACTAGATTCAAATCTTGGCTCTGACAAAGTAGCTCATATTTTAGCCATAGCATTAATAAAATGAGTGTAATAGTAATTACTTCCAAGCACAGTGTGAGGCTGTATTACGTGATAGTACCTGGAACGTGGTAAGATAGGAATAGAAGGTCTTTATGCTGAGTATCAGGACAAGAGAATGCACAGAGACTTTGCACTTACTCCAGGGGGCACTCATTCAATTTAGGATTGATTTTTTCTTTTCTTTTCTTTTCTTTTCTTTTCTTTTCTTTTCTTTCCTTTTCTCTTTTCTTTCTTTTTTGTTTTTGTTTTTGTTAAGGAGGTTGTACAGATGATTAGATGATTTAAGGGAGTTTTAGATAAATTTGCAAATGATAGTCCACTGGAAAAAGGCAAGATTATTGATATGTTCTTAAACTTTGAGTTGGCAGCACAGTGTATAGATAGCTATGTTATTATGCTCATGTCTAATGACTGGCTGATAAAGTGATTATTGGAGGAAACTTTTACATATATTCCAGTCTGGGGTATGAAGTCAATAGAAGTACACACTCAGAGATATGCATCATGACTGATTGATTGCTTGTATTGGTTAGATATTTGTAGGTGCCAGAGATTATCAAATTATTAGTACTTAACATGATAGCTTTCTTGAGTCCCAATCATCTTATTCATAGAAAATATAGATATTTGGGGGATAACTAATTGCATCAGTGAAAATAAGGGAAACAAGCTATTTGTCATTTGATAGGCTTTTACATAGAGGGATAACTGATTAAAGGCTGGCCTATATGACCATAAGAAAACATTTCCACGGGCGCCTGGGTGACTCAGTAGGTTGAGGGTCCGACTCTTGATTTCAGCTCAGGTCATGATCTCAGGGTCCTGAGATTGAGTCCTGCCTCCGGCTCTGCACTTGGTGCTGAGTATGCTTGAGATTCTCTCTCTCCCTCCCCCCTTGCCCCTCCCCCTGGCTCATGCACTCACTCTCTCTCTCTAAAAAAAAAATCTTTAAAAAAAGAAAAAGACGGGGCGCCTGGGTGGCGCAGTCCTTAAGTGTCTGCCTTCGGCTCAGGGCGTGATCCTGGCGTTCCAGGATCGAGCCCCGCATCAGGCTCCTCCACTGGGAGCCTGCTTCTTCCTCTCCCACTCCCCCTCTTCCTCTCTTGCTGGCTGTCTCTCTCTGTCTAATAAATAAATAAATCTTTAAAAAAAAAAAAAAGAAAAATTTCCAACCCAAAGATGCTTCAGTATAAATTACTATTATTTAGTTTCATAAACCTATTAGCATCAAGATGGGTTCTTACAAAGAATGTAGAATTATAAGCAGTATCTTAATGTTTGTAGAACACGTGGCTAAAGAAATATTGGTAGTCTTTGCTAAAGAGTCCTTCCTAAATATATTATGCTGATATTTATAGCACATTGCATAAAATCCCCACTATATAAATGCCATTTTCTATAAAATAATCGGAAGATGGAACATATCTTATGAATTCTTTGGAAGAACATCAGAGAAGATCTTCCCGAAATGTCAAGGAAAGAAACCATTGTAACTGTTGCCTCTTCTCAGATTACAACCCATCCTGGTCAGCAGCTGTATTTCCCAGACATTGTAAAGGGGCAAAGTTAGAGCATTTTTTCTGCTTGTTAGTACACAAGTGTTTTCTCTGTTCTATTTTTAGAAATTACACATACCAGAGCTTTTCTAAATGCACAATTTAATTTTGTATTATTTTCACCAACGTTATTGTGCAAACTTAAGAAAACACATCGACTGTAGTTATCAGCACTATTAGATTGAAAGTGGGTATTTTTGAGCTTTTATTACCCAGGTTCTAACTGGTAGGTTTTTTGTTGTTGTTCACTGCTGGAAACTGACAGCTGTTCCATCTACATTAAAAATAAGGAATGGAATTAGTAATTTTTTTTTTGTAGCCTCGAGGTGTGTGTTAATTGCTAATTTTCCTTAGTAGGTGCAGAGTAATTTAACATACCGATAAAAATTGTCTTCAAAATTGCAGTATCCTGCAATTTCTTTTAAATATGCCGTGTTAAAAAATTGGATTTTTCAAAAATTCCATGGCATCTTTTGAATTACAGAATATATATTCCTTTTTTTTTTGCTGTTCAAACTTTTAATTTTGTAATTTTTTAAATTTAAATTCAATTAATTAACATATAATGTATTATTGGTTTCCGAGGTAGAGATCAGTGATTCATCAGTCTTATATAACACCCAGTGCTCATCACATCACATGCCCTCCTTAATGTCCATCACCCAGTTACTCCATCCTCTCCCACCTCCCTCTCCCCCAGCAACCCTCAGTTTGTTTCCTATAGTTAAGAGTCTCTTATGGTTTGTTTCCCTCTCTGATTTCGTTTTGTTTTATTTTTGATCCTCTGTTTTGTTTCTTAATTACCACATGAGTGAGATCATATGATAATTGTCTTTCTCTGATTGACTTACTTCACTTAGCATAATACCTTCTAGTTCCATCCAGAATATATATTCCTCATTAGAAAAATATATCCCAGTCCTCATGTCACTATATATTAAACAAACGTACAAGGTACTAACTTGAGACCCGCTTACCTTTATTGAATGCGAGTATGTTTATGTGAGACAGATGAAGAGTTCTTAATGTAATATCTGCTTAAATTTAATGTCCTGGAATCTGCTATTTTTAAATGGAAGTATTTGGTTAAATAAGTTTGTTGTGTTACCCTTAGGATTCCTAAGACAGTCATTTTTACCTCAGGGGAAAAATCTCCAAATTAAGCCCCTGTGTTGTCAGATGACTATTTGTCTGTGTCAAGGGTCAGATGATCTATGTGGCTAGTTAATCTGCATATCAGCTGACATAGTGCTAATAAGTAGCAGAAGAAATTCAGAGATCAAGGGTGATATTTTTCTTTTTGTCCTGCTGTTTTGACTACAGTTTCCCATTATTTATCTAAGTTCAAAAAGTTGAATTATGTCCACTTATCAGAGGATCTTTTAAACATTTTGAGATTTGATAATATTCTCTTCCCTTATCTGAACTTTATCTTATAAAGCAATTAAGTCATTTTTGTTCATAAAACCATATGGCTCCCTTTTGCTGAATTTATGATGATGACAATTGGTTTCAAATAAATAAATGAGAGAGTCTTCACATCCAAGAAACTGTAAGAATCACATATCTTGCTAAATGTTCTGAAAATAAGGAGGAACATATACCCCTATGATTTGTTCTAGGTAAATATTAGTATAAATGAAGCAGTTCTTTATGTACTGTTTAATGTTAAGGATAATTAGAGCATACTTGCTTGACTTTTAGATGAATATTTAAGAATAAATGAGGAAGATAGTTGAAGAATAGTTAACTTCAAATACTTAAATAAATAAATAAGTAAAATTGAACTTTTGCCCCACAGTCCAGAAATTAAATCAATGTGGAAAGAAAAAAAAAGATTTAGGTACAAGGAAAAAAGTGCCTGATAAATGGAAGTTAATGGTTATGGAATTGTTTGTACTGTGAGGGAATGAGTTACATGTGACTGGAAGAATTCACCATTTATTTGACATTTTCTCCAGGCCCCATTATATTGCATGAGATGATTTATCAGGTAATTGTAATTTATGGGCATAAATTTATACTTTAAGCCTTATACGTACATAAATATTTATTCAGAGAGGGTGCAGTGAACAGAAATATACCATCTTAAAGGAGCTTGTGGTATTATACAGTTACATTCAAACCCAAACTCAAGATATATAAAATCAGAGATGGAAAAACTGGTAAGAGAAGCAAGCCGTGTTAGCCATCTCATGGACTTTCTTTTGGGGTAAGTGCATGTGTGCACATGTGTGTGAAGGTGCGCGCGTGCGTGCATGTGTGTGTAGGGAAAATATTCAGTCATACACACATTCTCAAGGAGTGATGGGAGGAATCAGATATAAGTTCATAGTTGATAATCTAGAATTATTAGTTTCTAGAGTGTTCTCGTGACAGCATTTAGAAGAATTTCGCCGCCTTTTACTATAAGGGCCACAGCAACATTTTCAGTATTGTAACAAAACATAAAACTTAATCTAAATTTTTCTAGAATGTTTTCTTTAAAGTGGCTTCCGTTTCTACCATATTTCTATAGAATTTCAAAAACATTAACCATAAATCAATCTATGGCAATGTATTAGTTTTTAAAAATCATTCTTTGTATGAATCAAGCCATGGACAGATATTTATAAGATGGCTAAAAGAAACAACCGCGTTGGTCATTTTATGCGAATGATTCAGAAAAGTTTCCATTGAGAAGAATTCCTGTATCTTTATGGTAAAAATGACTAGATGTCTACTGAAAATAAATATGACAAAGAGTTCCCTTGGGGTTTAAAATCAGTATTGCTAATTTTCCAAACCCATGTAAGCTGTGACCCATGGGTTTTCTAACTTGTGTAATGTCTTAAAGCACATCGGAGAACATAAATCTTTCCTGTATGCTTTAGATTTTTGCTATTTTCCCACTGCATAAAAATGAGCAAAATCATCAATATGCCTTTCATGGCTAGAATAACTAAACACAAATATTGGAGCACTGGTAAATTTGTACTTCGTTCAACCCAAGAAGTTATTAATTCTCTTATTAGTCACATACAGTTTTCATAAACTATACTTCATGTATTTTCCAACTCACTCTATTTATCAAAATTTACTTTCTGTCTTTATAAAGATCTGCTTTTTTGATACCCTGATTTTCACAGCATTTTTTTACCAACATCAATTATTCTTCCATGCTAATATTTCATATTTTTTTAGTTCTTTATGATTAGTCCAAGTTTCACTTCCTAGATACATCTTTAGTTCACTCTAAATAAATATTCAAACCATGCGTTTGCTGTGATGGTCAATTGCAATAATATTAATAACTAACGGAAACTAACATTTACTGAGAGCTTACTAAATGCTAGGCATTTTGCTAGCTCTTTAAATGGAATGTCTACTTTATTTCATGATTATCCTATTTTGTACATGAGGAAACTCAGCCTTAGAAAGCTCAAGAATTTTGCCCATGAATCTAATGATGATTTATTTTCAGAGCCAGCTCTAATATACTATGACTCTCACAAATTATATGAATTTTTGTAGAAAAATAAATGTATTTTTAGAATTTCCAAATAAAAAATGCTATTAATAATGATTATTATGGGACAAAATTGAACTTTATGTTGGATCTGTTGGGAATTACCTTTGGCTTTTTGTATTTTCTGTCTGGAATTGAACTGTGACCTGGCCTACAAAAGCTAACAGCATTTTAACCATATTTTTTGTTTTCTAAATCTAACTACTTCAGCATTTCTTTCAGCCCCTTACACGATTATAGCTAATTTGATAAATTCATAAATTGAGAAGAAGGTAACTTTCCCTCTGCCAGTGATTCACTTCAACATGTAATTAAATTTAGCTAAATTTAATTTCTTTATTTTGAATTTAATAATGAACATCGCTTTCCCTTGCGTACTATGTCTCTCACTAATGTATTTTGATAGGTTCTCCTCCCGTTTTCTCTCCCTTAATCCATATTCCCCATCATGGAATCCTCATATCTGCCTCCCTCACTGCCCTTTTAAGTGTCAACTGGTGTTCAGGTTTGTGGTTGAAGCCGGGGTACAGCAGACTCGTCCTGAGGCCAGTCAAGCATGCCGTTTCCAAATTTTATTAATTTATTATTTTATAAGAAGTCAGTGTGAAGTTAATCCTTTCTCCCACCTCACCTTCCCAGCTTCCCACCTTCCAGCATCAAAGCTGATGGTGAGTTGGTATTGTTTCAACCCTTAAGAGATCTTGGACTACCTGAATTTTGTTTTGGGAGCAACACAGTGGGGTAATTCTTTCCTAAAAAATTTGAAAAAAAAAAAATCCCCTGGCAATGAAACATGTTTTTAATTGTTCGTTGGGTTGCTTTTGTTTTTTTCCCTATAAGCAGAGTTTAATTGGGTGAACTGCTTTTCTAAAAACCTTGTATTTTGAACAAAATGATTAGAATGTAATTTATAGATCTTTTCATTCTGCCGGAAATGAAGAATCACGATTCTGTTATCTTTTAAAATAGCTACATCTTTTTTTGATATCTATATTATATTTTTTTCTCTGATCAGTACCCTGAATGGGCCTCTCATAGCCTAATTTAGTCTTGTATTATGATTCGTAAGGAGAAAATAATTTTCCTTTATAAATAGATGTTGATTATGGAATATATTCAGTAATAAATGGAAAACCTTGAATATGCTATTTTACCATGTTCATTATATGTATATATATACCTAATGTTTTAAAACTAGGTTTTAATAACAGTTTTCTTTGTTTTAATTTACTGTATGTATATATTTCAATGAGAGACACGTGGTAAACATACTTTGCTTATCCAAATTTTAGCATCATAACTCAAAAACGTACGTGAAAAAGTTTTGAAATCAATAATTTAAAGTAAGCAGAGACAAATAGGAGTTAGTTAGTCTTGTTTCATTATCTGGTGAAAGATGTATTTTACCATTTTTTAGATTTCCCTTAATGAAAAGGGATATGGAAGTGTTTGGCTACGTCTGTACTTCTGTTTTTGATTTTCCCTAATTCAGAACAGTAACCATGGATCACCAATCTTGCCAAACAAATGCCAATGTCAGGGACATATGACAGTTTTTGTTGTTTGTTATAGTCCCGATTCTAGACTCTAACTCTGGTTTAACTAATGATCTGAGGGGTAAATGTTTTCATGGTGATATTGATTTAGGGCCATGAAGAATATGAGATTCTCCTTACTCTCACCATACACGAGCGTTAACTCTGTCTTTCCCATTGTTCTTTCCATTGTGAGTTTAACTTATTGCTGATCCGTATTTCTTAAAGACATATACAAAAATAACAGCAGGGTTGGTTTTGCATCGTGAGCAGAGAACACAATGGGAAGAAAAGAGAAGCTTTAGTCTCTATAAGGCATATGAGCAGTCACCATGTTCTGTGCTGCTGAGAATTCAACTTTGGCACGTGGTGTGAGCTCACGTGCGAGAAAGGAAAACCAAAAGAGAAACAAAAGCGTATGACAACATGACAACCAGAACACATAATTGTGAAACCAGAGGTGATCAAAATTTGCAAGTTGAGAGAAAATACTTTGATAGGGAAGTTGCATATCCCAGCTCCTTAAAAAGGCATGCTAATTTCTCTGTAGTGTAATAAGTTTCAATCTGAGTGAAATGGAAACTGAGGAAACCACCTGCCCTTTCATGGCTGGCAAGGAGTGTTGAATCCTTATTTTCCTGCTTACTAAGGAAAGTCTGACCTTGAACTTAACAAAAGCAGCAGCTATAACACTGTTCTTCCAGACACCATGTGTGTGTCACTGACAGATCTGAGATGGATGGTTTTCCTCCCGTCTTCTCAAGGTGAAAAGCAGAGACTCAAGACAAAGCAACAGCCCCAACCAACCCTTAACAAAGGGGAACACTATGTACTTAAAGGAATCGCATACTACGTTAGGGTTCACAGGGCTGAGTTAAAAATCTGATCCTTCTCTGAGTTTTATTTTATTCATTTAAAAAATGGAACTCTTGTCTTATTGTACAGAGTAAATATGAGGCATATGAATCTACTTCAATAGATGGAAGCTGTTTTGTCGTTAAAAGTATTGACTGAGCTAAGCTTCTCAATTCCCAATTTTCTTGATCCTTTGGGAGGGCATGCTTATTACTACTTTTGGGTACCAGTTATATTTATATGTGGAGGTGCTCACATGATTTCTCTCTGAAGTAATATAGCTGATAGAAATATGAAAATGCTACTTAGACTATGAAATCAGATACTGCTGCTGAGGATGACCAAAAGTTACCACTGTTGGGACCCAGCTATTATTTTGTATGGCCAGACAGCTCAGAAGGATGCTTTTGCTCTGGGAAACATCATGGCATCATGGTGGGCTGACTGGTCCTTTCTTTGAGGTAAGCCAGTTTATATTCTTGCCAGAGCCAGAGAAATGAGAAACTGGTAAAGAAAAGTTCTGCTTTTTTTTTCACTCAAACATTTGTTTTGTGATCCAACCTTCATATGTGAAGGAAAGAATTAAATCCCAAATGTCTTAACTCTTTTCCCCCCAAAAGTAGACACTGATCATGGTATATGCATTAGGAATCTCAGTATCAGCTCTTCATTGCAGATTTTGGAAAATACCTTTTACACTCTTTGCTCTCTTTTATTAGGTGTCAAAATAAAGTTCTCTTTCATTTTAGTGGTAAGGACTAGTCTAAAGATTCTGGAAGTGGCCTGTGATCATTTCACATGTTCATTTATCAAACTGAAAAGAAAGATCAAACATTTAACGAGCCATGCTTTTCTGTATGATAACAATTCTTTTGAATCATATATCATATAAGCTGGTAAAAAAGAATGTTTCCTTTAGACACTCATCAGTTTCCCAAGTAAATGCATTAAGTTCATTTCAAAGACCACTTTCACCTACTAGAGATAAAATGAAGTGTGAAATTAAATTAATTTCACTGCTATTAAACAAACTAAAATGAGCTTGAATCTGAAAAGCTTTTTTCACTGATATCTTAACACATCAAAAAAGTTTTTAAAGACTTTTGGGTTGATTTCTGCTGAAACTCTGCTTTGTTATAGTTTTACTTAAATCTATGATTTTAAAGGAGAGAAATGTGTGTGTGCACTTTTTTATTTTAAAAAGTCACATAATAACTGGAAAAAGGGCTAAAAATAATTCACTCTTTTCATGGTTTTGTGAAAAGAATGTTTCTGCTTTCTTAAAATAAATGAGGACTGTAAGACCAACTGCTAACCAATCTTTTGGGAGCATGTGACAGATGATGTCTGTAAAGCTTGTAGGGTCTCAGGGGAAAGGCGCTATATATAAAGCAAAGAGCTATTAAAAAGTAAGTGCTTATGTGAAGGTAAACTGCAGTTCCTAGTTTGAGATTCATATTTCCATCAGCTGAAAAGAAGGCCCGAGTCAAAGACATACGTTGGGCTTGTCAAGCCTGAGACAGTAAGCCTCCTCATCTCAGAATGATGTCCCATGGAAGGAGACCGATCGTTTCCATCACCTCAGTCCCACCCTTGGTGCAATAAAACACTTGAGTGTTCTGGACAGCTTCCACAACTAGGCACAAACCTGGCCCTGATCCTTTATGGTTCTCAGCCTTTCTTTCCCCAGGCTCTCCTTCCTGGAGTCTCATGAGCTGTAGTTCTCAACTTTTTGCATCCCCACCCCCACCCATTACTCCTTGACTCATTGTGCCAATGCTTCTGACCAAACACTCTATTTTTTTTCTTCCAATCCCCACCACTTTCTCAAACTGTGGGGCATTACAGTGCCATCAACCAAATTTTTAGAAAAAATTTCAAGTCTTTAAAAGATTATTATTTTTTTTTTAAGAAAGGGAGCAGGGTAGGGGCGTGGGGCAGAGGGAGACGGAGAATCAAGCAGACTCCATGCCCAGCGTGGAGCCTGATGTAGGGCTTGATCTCATGACCCTAAGATCGTGACCTGAGCTGAAACAAGTTGGGGGCTTAACTGACTGAGCCACCCAGGCGCCCCCCAAATTTCAACTTTTTAAAAAATATCTTCCTCCTTTACACACCCCAGTCATAAAGGAAAATGGAATTCTTCTGGCTGGGTTACCAGGAATTGTAACCGCATTTCTTGTCTGAAGGTAATTCTCAACTCCTAGTTTATGTCACTGTGTCAGGACACGGTTCCCAATTGCCCTCTGTGGATTTCAGACCTCTGATGTGTCTTTTCTTTTTTACTATCAGCCACAGACTCCTATCCTATTCACATATATTATGACATTTGTCCTTTCTTTTGTTTTTCACACCTTTTCATAATGAATATATAATTATAAATGTATAATATTTAATATAAAATAAAGTGGTTATTTCTAATTTACTCTTTTAAATGTCAGTATAGAGAAGAGAATGGAGACATCTAACAAAGGCATTGCATGAAGATCCCAGCTTGTTAAATACAGTCCCAAAATTACTTTGAAGAATCAAAGATCTTACTACTTGCATTCTAAAGTTCAAAAGCTTTCCCAGAAACCTCTTAACTGTGAGTTCCCAGTATCACTGAAATAGTTTAAATTCCCAGCTTTTCCTTGCTTTTGTTTGAGATTTTAAGGCAATGTAAACCATCTTGAAAATAAGAAAGTTTTGAACACAAACGTAAAATTCCGTTTGTGATACTTCAAATCCATGTGCTTCTATTTGGCAATAGGCCAGTGTTTTTACTATAAAACTAGAAACTATGGAAATGTTATCAAATTGTGACAGTTGAAATTTATAGCTAGATTACAACATGCTTAATTTAAGTTAATTTGAGTTAAAATGTATATGGAATTTAAATAGACAAAATTCTGTCTTCCCCACATTCCTTAAAATCTGATATAAAGATGATTTAGCCTGTATACTGGGTAGAGAATTCTGCACATTTTAAATCATCTGTTTCTAAAAAGGGTAAAATTCCAGTATAATTTAGAGTCACAGAAACTATAATTTAGGAGCACCAGAATCAAATTTAATCACAGATTGAAAATAAATGCAGATCAGGAAGATATGTGGATGAGAAACAATGCGCTGGTTTGTCTTCTATGAAATAGTCCGTAAAGGGTGCTGCGAAAGCCTTTTTCAAAATGAGGGAAAGGTAATTTAGGCACAAGTTCCATCCCAGGTGTTTGGGTTAAGCAGTCAATTACTGTGGGTTTATAGGAGAAAAAAACAAACTGGAATTTATGCAAACATCTTACAGCAATATCAACGTTTAGACTGATAAATCCTCAAATGAATGTTTTTCAAACTGTGTATTCTGCAGGGAAACTAAATGCTCATATTTGGAACCACTTATCCTTATAATATCAACATGCCTCTGAAGAGCTGTTTTATGTCAGAGCCTCCTTTAATAACCCTCTTTCTAAAGAAATAAACATTTTGAAAGTCACATTTTCCTAAAAGAATGGTTTGAAATACACAAGTAGTAGGTTTGGGATAAATCTTTTGTTTGCCACTCTACCTTCTCGTGACTGTAAATTTCAGTTAGTTGTGCCCTTAGGCACATGTGAATACAATATCCTGACTCCCCCCGCCCCCCCACGTGTTTATACAAAGGCATGAATGAGGGTCAGAGTGGCAGGCCTGGAAGTCTCGAGAATCTCGAATCTCCAGCTTCATTTATGGCAAAATTGAGCAGGTTAGAGCCTCAGGTATTTCCCTCTTCATTTTTGTGTGAAAAGAGTAATCATTTCTTCAGAAGGTATCATCCTAAGCCAATCTTTACTCACTCTGTAGTTAAACAAACTGAGAAATAATATACCCATATATTTGCTGCTCAAATTGTTTCTTTTCACGATACACCCTGGGTCATTATTCTGCATTTATTCTTTCGGGGTTCACCTTTTTCTTAGGATGAGTTCTTTCCCATGATGCTGTTCTTTTTCTTTCCTTTTTTTTTTTTTTTAGATTTTATTTATTTATTTGACAGAGAGACAGCCAGCGAGAGAGGGAACACAAGCAGGGGGAGTGGGAGAGGAAGAAGCAGGTTCCCAGCGGGGCTCGATCCCAGGACCCTGGGATCACGCCCTGAGCCAAAAGCAGACGCTTAAGGACTGAGCCACCCAGGGGCCCCATCCCATGATGCTGTTCTGTACTCTGTGCTTGGTGCATTAAACATAGCAATGTCCTAGCTATACCTAGGCATGTCTAAATCCTAAGGGGGTGAAGCCTGGACTCAAGCTCATCACCCTTCTATTTAATGTTCTTTTCATTACTCGACCCCATTTCCACTTTCACCGTATATTCAATCCTTAATCCTTATATATCTATAGATTTTAACTAGAAATCAAATATAAGAATCACCTTTGAAAAATAAAACCATGGTGATACACACCTACCTATCATTTTCCTGTATCGAAATGGTTGAGGTAAGGCTTTTTTATACATTTGCAATATCTAAAGCATACTGTACATCTAATAATAAAATTCAACATATTCGAATCAATTTTCTAGAAGACACACTATTTTCAATACATGCCATATAGTCTGGGTTCCTATTAACACTTTTAGCAAAAACGACTGCTCAGCCATTCAGAAGGTTTGGTCCACATAGTCAGTACAGGTATATTGTATCTGAACAGGTCACATAGTTAATGTTCTATTGGTGGAGCTCGAGACCAAGAGTAACTCAGCAAGCATTAACTTATGGAATCTTAATAGTCACCTCGTTGCTGAAGTAAAAAGGAAACCAAGAGGAAACTTAATAATATCAAAAGTTATTTTAAAGGGAGTTCACGTTGGTTTGAAGACTACTTTGCTTCACACACAATATCCACCTTTGTAAAGCCCAAGAAACCCATATTTGTAACATACACACATCTTTACAGTTTTCAGAACATAAATCTTTAGAGCAGTATTATTTCTCCACAGATAAAAATTACAATATAGAAAGTCTTTAGAATGATAATAAAAGAGACTCTCTTGCAAACCCAAGGAAACTTGGAATTTTGTGTTAAGTGCTTATTTCACCATAAAAGGGGCAGTGTGTGTTGTAATGAATGGAAAACCGATTTTACCTCCATTCCATTTGTGAGCATCTTGTGGCAACCTATTTTAGTATTAGAGAGATCATATATTAGAAATGATTCCTGCAGTCATCGATGTATACAAGTAAAAATTTAGTTCCTGTTAAATTAACACTTCATTAAAAAATCAAAATAAAAGCTCAACAAATACATTTTATGTTGTACTCTAAGAGAGAAAAAAATTTTTTTGAAGAACAGATCGCCAGTTATTCTATTCTATAACAGTCAAGTTTCTCAGTTCTTTTTTTTTTTTTCTTTCGCTGAGCTCTGTCACTGGAAACATCTTAAACCAATTTCAAGTGGTACACCTGAATAAACATGTTGTAAAAGTGTTTATGTATTGAAGTGGGTCAGTTCAAGGTATGGTATTTGGCTGGAACTTCTAATTTCTCTTTTTACAGCAAAAGGGCTGCCAGAAGGAGGAAGTCTGAGCTGAATTAATACATTTGTTACAGTGGAAGTAGAATGGAAACTGCTCTGACCACAAATCAAACTGCCTCTTTCATTTATGCCAGTGATAGAGTTTTTCTAAGAAATATAGACTCTGGCAGAGAGCCACTGTAAGTTTGCATTTAAAAGAGAAACCTATATGCTTATTTGTTTAAGGTTTACTGCCTTGATTATTTGTAAGTTCTTTCTTCGGTAGGACTGAGCGCAGTGGTGTTTGTGAGCCAGATACCGTTTTAATAATTGTGGGAACGGAACGGATTTTCCCGATACGTTGTAGAACAATTGATGAGGCCACGGACGCTGCTTGGATTAGCGCACACGCTTTTTTTTTTTTTTCTTTTTTTAACCAATACCTCCACATTTAAAGGACCTCTGTGTCCCTCCCAACAGCTGCAGAGCCTCACATGACACAGTCTCGTTTTCTGACGGTAGAAGGTCTCTGCACAATACAAGTATACACAAAAGTGTTTATGCTGCCAAAATAAATTTTGTTAAGACCAAGAGTTTATTTGCTAAAATGCCATTGATGCCGTTTCAAGGACTTGTTTTCCTTTTCTTTCTTCTAAGGTGGGTCAGGTCTTATAATGGACTAAGGTTACTCCACAGTCTTTACTGAATAAATATTTTAAGAAAACATGCACATCTCTCAGGGGGCAAGGCAGAGTCAATCATGCACATATTTCAAGCCACATTATATATTACTCTTAAAAGATCGGTAACTTCTGTATCTAGAGTAGAAACTTTGCTTGAGTTTTTAGTAATTCTCAACTAAATTTACAAGCTAAGGTTAAATAGTTCATCCTCCTTGGGTGATTTTCATCAAACTAGATATCAGCCAATGATTATATATATTATATATATAAAACAATAAATATATAGTCTATATATATAATTTTCAGTGATTTTTTTTTTAAATTACAAGAGCATAACAAGAGTGAACTGTAGAAAGGGAGATATAGTAATGCCTAACTCCTAGAGTATTTGTAGAATCACATTAAATAGTGCATGGAAAACACTTAGAAAAATACCTAGCACATACATAGCAGGTGCTCCAAATACCTTTAAGTATTATTATTACTACCCAGTGGGGAGGCTCTTTATCAACATCTACTTCTAGTCTCTAGGACACTTTGACCTCTAACGCATTCCTACACAAGCTCTGGTTGCTATCATTCCCTGATACACAACCACACCAACAGGCTCCAAAGGGTCTGGGATGCAGACTGGTTTAGAGACAAGAGTGAGTCTCCAAACTCCCCTGAACTTTTCTTTCTTAGAGTCTCCAGGCTTGGGTAACAAGTTTGGAAATCCTTTCAGTAAACATCCAGGTGTGTCCAAACTCAGAGCGGGAGGAACTCCGCAAGTGCCATGATTACTTCAAAATACTTTGTGTTGAGAAAGAACTGGAATTTAAAGCAAAACTCCATCTCCAGCAGGAGCTTCTAGAATGACCTGTGAAGAGCTTTAAGGAGAGCATAGCTTTGTGCAGTTTGCTGGGCACAGGCCAGAGGTGAAGGGGGAAGGCTATCAGCACTAATTAACACTTGAAAGGTTTGAAAAAGCTGGAGAAAGTAGAAACACTCAGGCAGCCATTCAGCTTTTATCACTTAGAGGAAAATTATAGGGCATTTAATGCAGAAGGGCCCATAGCTAATATTTTTGAAATTGTTATTTAATATGGACATTTCCAGGCTGATGGTAGTCAAGCCTTTCCATTTAAAATATTGCTGACTTCCAGGTCTGAGAAGGATCAGTTAGTGAAGGCAGCCGGAGGGCGTTCTGTGGTGAAGAATGATGCAAAATATAAAACCAAGCATGGATAATTGTAACGGCAAACTTTCAATGTTTATAAAAATCTTTGGCCTGCAAGGAAAACATTCTGATAATGTTTTTAAAAGTGATGTTACTTGTTCAAAGCACCCTCAGAATTCATTCACGTCAGGTAAACTTTCTTTCTTTCTTATAAACCAAGTGCTTGTGCTTTCTGTTTTAGGACGCAGTATCAATGTAAAATCCGCCGGTCTTGTGGGAAGACATGGGCCTCAGTCAAAACAGCCGTTCATGGTGGCCTTCTTCAAGGCAAGCGAGGTACTTCTTCGATCTGTGAGAGCAGCTAACAAACGGAAAAATCAAAACCGCAATAAACCGGGCTCTCATCAGGACTCCTCCAGAATGTCCAGTGTTGGAGGTAAGATAGTTGTGCCCAGAGAGTTATGGGGTCAGAGAGTTGTGCCCAGAGAGTTATGGGGTCAGAGAGTTGTGCCCAGAGAGTTATGGGGGTCATACGTCGCAAATCCAGTAGCCACGATAGATTTACCCTCTGCGTATACCTTTGTTTGGTCTATTAAATCACCCAGCAATGTTTCACACGTCCTCAGAATGTTTCATCAGTGAATCACTCGGTAATACATTTCAAAATAAGTACGACTTGCCTTTGTATGTTGAAAGACTCGGTTCAAATTAAAATCAAGCTGGCAGTAATAAGATTATGAAATGGCTACATCAACAAAGTCTAGCCAAAACTCATCTACACAACTTGCTGAGTTGACTTCCACGGGGCCTCTCAGATGTGGATGGGCAACCAGGTAAATTCAACATAAAAAGATTTCTTCAGTACTTAAGGCAATACCTGTGAATCATGCAGTTTCCATTTTCTCTGACAATAAAAGCAGCATAGATTATATGGAAATTGAGGGGCGCCTGGGTGGCTCAGTCATTAAGCGTCTGCCTTCTGCTCAGGGCGTGATCCCGGCGTTATGGCATCGAGCCCCACATCAGGCTCCTCTGCTATGAGCCTGCTTCTTCCTCTCCCACTCCCCCTGCTTGTGTTCCCTCTCTCGCTGGCTGTCTCTCTCTCTGTCGAATAAATAAATAAAATCTTAAAAAAAAAAGATTATATGGAAACTGAGGTAATATTTACATTTCCATTAATTATTTGGAAGACTGTTATCTAGATAACCTGCTTTATGTGTGTGTATGTATACACATATGTATAAAATCCGGTATCAAAATATTACAGATGCACAAATGATCCCAACGTGCTTGCAATTTGATCTATCAGTTGATAGAAAAGGAGATAAAAGTACAGGGGATCTGAATGAATCTGCCAAAATCTGAAGTTATTTAATCATTTTATTTATACCAATAAGTGTCTTGTTTAGTCCAGGCTGCAAACAGATTTTCATAAGCTGTTCTTAGATGAAAATGATGGCTATTTTATTCCAAGAAATTTTATCTATAAAAAATAAATCTGCTTGAAGGGGAAAATTTATCCTAGAACATCCCAACTTAGTACAATATGTTTGTTCATTTGAAAAATATGTGTTCTATGTTAATGGCCACCATATGCAGTGTACTTGCCAGGCCCAGTGGATGAGCTGGTGAACAAAACAGACATGATTCCTGCATATGGGATTCAAGCAAATTAGAATGCTGTACTCTTCCAAAAAGACACATTCAGACAGTATTTGCCATTATTCCTGAAATCTTCATTTTTTCCCCCAGTCACTTGAAACTGACAAATCCTACTGAAATTTTTTATTGCTCAAATGTGTATGAGTGTTAGGTAAGAATTATTATAAACAAAACCAGAAAAAATAGTCTTTTTTTTTTTTTTTTTTTTTTTTTTGCGCCTGGGACTTTCAACAAAAATACTAAACTGGAATTCGTTGGAATCTTCCTAAAATATGGGCATCAGGACAATCGTGTTAGATAGATGTCTATTTGATGTATTTAGTAACAGAAATGGGAAAGATTTCTATATGAAATTACATTATACTGAATTACATGCTATAGAGTAATGTTTTACAATAATTTTCCCCAACAAATAAGTTTAACCATATTTTTCACTTGAAAGTAAAACGTGATATTAGTGCCTTGTTACAAAGCTATTTTATAAAGATCTTCGCAAGATATTTAGTTTGGCAAAAATTATAATTGCTTAATATGAAAGATGGGGAAAAATAACTTTCTAAGACCTTTTCTTCCTTGTAAATACTAGCCTGTCAAAGTTGTATATTTTTCTTTTCATGTAGAATGGTTCTGAAATTGGTTGAAATGTTTTTAATTTGATGTAGCAGACTGCATTAAGGAAAGGTTTGTTAAACCGTGAATAGAATAGTGAATAATTTCTGAGGAAATTACAAAGGGAAAAATGTAAGTCGCAAACTTATTATTGGAGCTCATAAGGACTGTGGCAGAGGCGTTCCAGAGACTGAAATCATCAAAGTCCTTTTCCCTATTCGTGAACTCTATTTATCTTCTCTTTCTGACCACAAGTAACAAATGTACTTCTATAACTAGAGATGAATAAAACACATGGAGCAGAAATCATGTAACTTTTCACCAGTTTCCTAACACCATTTAGAGTACAAAATTATTCTAATATAGACCAATATTTTCTTTTTAAAAAGTTTGTCATTGGCAGGCATGTCTGTGAAATATGTGGTAGATAGTTTTGGAGCATGTTCATATTTTGGTAATAAGAAAGAAAGTAGCTGGTTTGTGTCTAGGAGACGTAACCTTTCAATAGGTAGTAATCAAGCAGACGGGGAAAAGTCTCATAGGATTTGGCCTAACAGACAGGGATTTAAGGAAAGGGAATGCTAATATAAACACAAAATTTGATACTTAGGAAACTTGAAATGCCAGTGAAATTTTAAAATTATTCAAATATAAATAATAAATGCTGTAATAGTACTAAGCTTTTACAATAAAATACTGTTTGAAGACTACACGGCTAAGAGAGAAGCCAATGGGGGTGAAGAGAGTTGTATTAGATGTTTGCCTGATTGCATTTTTTTCTGCAAAGCATGTGTCAAATGTCAAAAATCTCGGTTAGTGCAGGAGAATTAAAACCCAGGTCATTCTTGCTTTCTTTACCCAACTTCTTTTCCTATTTCAAAGATTCTTGCCTTCCAACTTCTCAATGATCCTTTGTTCTTCTATACTCCTATGGAGAAGCCTAGAACAATGCTTGGCACAGAATAGGAACTTGTTAAATTAATGTGTACACTGAACGGAAAAAAACTTAATTCCTCTTTCAGGTGAATATATGCAGAAACACTGCCCCTAGATTTTCTGCAGAAATTGTCCCTCTTTGTCCTTCTTCAGATTTTTGGCAAGGAGGTTGAGCAAACACATTGTGTGAGATATTGCCTCTTTCACGAGGAGGAAGCATAATGGGTGTTTATTTGAATTTGGGTGTGGAGGAAAGGAAATGGAGGTAATAGCTAATTTTTTAGTTAGCTTAAAAAGGCTTTTGGTACTAGGTTGATAAGGTCTTAAGGAACTACTGAGAGCAAGGTGGTCTTCTAAGAACTATATGAGTGCTGAAAAGAATAGAGTATTAAGAATTTGGAAGAATTAATAAGACAAATGGCAAGTCCTGCTTCACTGCAGAACTGCTTGCAAAGATTGCTTATTGTGTCCTGGGTACTAGGGATTGTTGAAAGTGAATCCAATCCATAGTGGCTCTACCTGAAACCATGGTGATTTCTTGGGCCAAGTCTTTCAGAATCATTAAAATGGAAACATTCTATACTTATTCTCAACTCTGATAGGCAGTGTCTTTTGTCTAATATATGCAATGTAAACTCATGCCTCTTGGACAAACAGATGTTAATCAAAATCAGAAAGAACAATTGATTACAATGATTTCTTTAGAATGTTCTATATCATATAATTAATATATATGTTCATTATTTAAAGATAATCAAATCATCAATAAAACTAAAGTTCTCTCTTGATCACCTAAATCCTTTGAGAGAGGTTACTCTGATACACTTATATCAACATGGTACCTATACTTGCAAATCTTTTCATCTATATATTCATCTCTTTGGGAGAATATATTTTTATTATGTGTGTTTAATTACATAAATGATATATCTTATGTATTTCTAAAGACTATTTTTTAGAATAATTTTAGGTTCACAACAAAATTGAGAGGAAGGTACAAAGATTTCCCATATATCCCTGCCCCACAATGCTTAACCTCCCCCATTATCAACATTACTCATCAGAATGGTGCCTTTCTTCCCAAGGATGAATCACAAGGATGAATCTATAATTGTCCAAAGTTCATAGTTTACATTAGGATTCACTTTTGGTATTGTACATTCTGTGGGTTTGGACAAATGTATAATGACATGTATCCATCATTGTGGTATCATACAGAGTACTTTCACCGCCCTCAAAATCTTCCTTCCTCTGGCTATTCATCCCTCCCTCCCCTTAGCAACCACTGATCTTTTTATTGTCCTCATAGTTTTGACTTTTCCAGAATGTAATAGAGTTGGTTTTATGGATTTTTTCAAAAAACAGTATGTCTCAGTCATCTTTCAAATTGAGTGACCTCATTCTTTTTAACGGTTACAATATAGTCAACAGTGCTTGTATCAGAGTTTATTTGGTCCTGTCACTCTTAAAAGACATCTTGGTTGTTTCCAAACTGGGGCTCTCAAGATCAAGGCTGCAGTGAAAATCTTATAAGGCTGCACGTGTGAGAATGTTTCTGATCCACTTGATTTCTATAATAATTAACACTAAAAACTGTTATTTGTGCCCTGAATCACACAAAAACTTTGGAAATCCCTCCTAAAATAACAATTTTGGTGTCTATATTATGTATCTGTACATTTATTTATCTATAATCTTTTTATGAGGTATGGAAGAAGCTAGAAAAGTATGCAGGAACCAAATTATAAAGGCTAGAGTATGCAGTAGTAAGGAACTATGGTGTCTTCATATAGGCAATTGGAAAAAGGAGTGCCGTAATCAGATATGCATTTTAAAAAGTTAGATTTGGCATCAGAGTGAAGGATGGGATGCCAAGGGAGGAAATCGAAAGCCCAAATAGTGATTAGGAATCTAATCCAACACTCCAAGCACTGAAAATTATAAATTGGAAAAAGGGGAAATGGAAACCAAAACATGTGGGATGGGACGAACAGGGAGGGTTGAGACAGGACTCTGGACTGGGAATGTCAAGAATAAGTGGAAGGTATAGGAAAAAGATATGGATATGAGCTTCGATGAAGCATAGGACTTGACAGTGCCATAGAAAATAAAAGAATTCAGGAATGGAGCCTCCCATGGAAGTATTAGTCCTCTAAGTATAGGCAAGGAGAAAAAGCAATTCCATGAAAGAGACCAAGACTTGTGGTCAGAGATGGAGGAGGGAGAGCAGGGGTGAACAAAGTTACCAGGAGAGGATGTTGAGGAAGGATGAGGTAACCAAGAGAGCAAAGGGCTTCCAACCAGTTATCTAGACTAGAAATGGGTCAGTCAGTGGGCTATGTGGACCAATTTAATGTAGGACATGAGGGAGAAAGAAAGAAAGTCAAGAAACTTCCCAAATGTTCTTACTTGGGCCACCAGATGACAGGTGATCCTGTTCGCCAAAGTAATGAGCATCTTTAGAGTGTGAGGCCAAAAGTAAAAATAGTGAGTAGGAGGCATCCAGGAAGCTTTTATTTAGAGATGTCTGGTGGGCCGTTGGAAACTCAGGTTTGTGGACAGTTTTTGTCAGTGAGCTCAAAGGTGAAGATATTAGCTGCATCATCCACGCAGACCCTTTGCTTAGCAGAGTTAAGCGAACATACCAGATAGTCATTGTTTTGTGTTTTCTGTTCTGTGTCAGACATTTCTACACAGAGACAAACACAGTTATTCCTACACAAATCAGTAATAGTAATTCCTAGTGGGTTGTGCACAAATCAATCAAGGAATTCACTGGACATGGAAGATGATGATTAAGATAGAATAGTAGTAGCATTTTTAAATCCCTCATCTTTGAAGGGATTGCTATGTGTTTGGGGTTTGTCATGAATTTTTCTACCTCCCAGGTCATATCAAAATTTACATTATTAAATGGTCTATTGTAGCATTATTCCTGCTTCTTTACCTCTTATACCTTCATTCATTTGTCATTTCCATTTTCTGTAAATTAGCGAAAATTCCAATGCTTAGGTGCTGACTTCCTTCGTCCCCTTTTTCTGCTGGGAACTGAGCGTGAGAATGCTAGCACTTCTTTTGTTTTGAAACACAGTCTCTCATCATAGTTGGCTTGTTTAAGCTTTTGACATGGTTAAATGTTAGATTCTATTTTGGATTTTTTGTTTTGTTTTGTTTTCTAGATATATCTACATTTCATCCCTTAAAGAAGCCAATACTAGATTTAAAAAGTAAAAAATGAAACCCATACTGGTATATGGAGTTGTCTGGATTTAAATTCTTTTTTTTCCCCACTTCATTGCTAAGCTACCCCATGTCCATTTATTTGGTTGGTTGGTTGTTTGTTTTTCAGAGACTGGTGGACAGACCTTTGAACTCCTATGTAGAGTTCAGGGTTTTTTTTTTTTTTTTTTAATCACTTTTAACCTCTATGTATTTTTTTTTACATTTTTTTTCTAAGACAAAATAAGTTCTTAAACAAGTTTAAGAAAAAGATTAAATTTGCACTGTTTGCAGGAATTGATCATAGAGAAGTTTGCATAAAGTATTTAGCAATACTATCAATATTTTGGCCCTGGTTTCCCAGTAGTGTTACCATTACAAGACAAAACAAAGAAATGCTGCATTTGGAACATCTGCATTTTAGTTGAGGAATAACAGCATGCTTTTCTAGTGTGCTCGTGGCACCAGAACATTTTAGTAATTTCTGTTAGAATTCTTCATTTGTAGGCAAGTTAATCTATGGTAGGTAGCATTATGTCCATTTCATTTTAATTTTCGAGGGGCGATCGATCACTATTTTTTAGAGATATAATTTCCTTGCCCTTCCTCCTTTAGTTTATTCTGCCAACCACTTATAGTAGACCTAACTGCAGACTGTGCTGGTTTGGGTACAACATTCACTTCACTCATCCAGTAATTTTTATTTCTGGCAGAATAAGCATATGGTCCTAACGCTCTATGAAATCAGACTCTTGGAATCAGATTCTGTTATAAATTTCATTGCTCGTTACCTTCATGTGATGTTACATTATATGCATCACTTAGCCTGTATGAAAAGCTGCATAGATGGAACAGATCTATTTTGACTTTTAAGTTTTACTTTCTTTTTTTTTTTATAAACATGGAATTCATATAACCATATACGTAGTTTATGGCTTTTCGTATATACTTGTATGTGTTATTGGCTACAATGTCTTTATTCATATTCAGTGTTTTTAATTAAGACAAGGATGAATGAATAAATATTCCCATCATTGTCTAATGCGGGGGCTCGTGAGGCAAGGCCCTGTGGCCTGTTCTTGTATGCCCCAGTTGCTAAAAATGGTCTTTAGATTTTTACATGTTTGAAAAAGACTCAGAGGAAGGATAACTTTTTGTTTCCCATAGAAATCATACGAAACTCAAATTTTAGCATCCAGAAGTAAAGTTTTATGGGAATTTAGCCATATCCATCCACTTACAAAGTCTGTAACTCCTTTCATGCTATAGTGGCAAAGTTGAGTCATTGCAAGGGACAATTAATTATTTCTTTTCCCTAAAAATGATACAGGGAACTTATCCATTTCATGTTATTGTAGTTAGTGTTACAGTATGCTTATTCATTGCCTGGACAAAATTAACTCTTTGTGCTATTCTGGTCAGGGAAAGAGTTTACCCAAAGAATAAGAGTGCCGCATTCCAAATAAATTCTCTTTTCTCCATTTTCTGTCATTATCTACATATTTAATTTGTTTTAATGAAGCTAGTTGCACAGCAGGAAAAACTCTGACCTAGAAGTAAAAAAGTGTGAGTTCAATATTTAATCATTATTTTGTTTTTTAGGCAGAATTTAAAGAATTACTTGAAGTAACTGTGAAAGGTAGACGACAAGCCCCGCGAAGATGGGCTTCATGGATTTTTGATGTGCCTACATTTTCATTAGAGGTTGAGGATAATTAAACTGGAAGGTGACATCTTAGGACACACTACTCTGCCTAGTAAACTACTACATTGATTTGATAGAGATGATTGTCAGAGTGAACATAGCAGTTATTCCTAGAGGAAAAAATTAGCTGTCTTCTTTGAAAATAAGTTACTTTGCTGGCTCCCTTACCCTGTATTTTTTCCTCTTTCATATTTCACATTGGAAATAATAAAAATGGGTTAGCTTCTAGAATGCTATTTGTATAAAGTGTGAACAAATGCCAAAGAAGACAGCAGAGATTTTCTATAAAGCTCTGTGTCTCTTTGGTATTACTTTAGTCCAGATGCAATATTGAGGCTCTCCATTAATCCTTTTTTTTTTTTTTTTTTTTTTTTAGAGCGAGCAAGAGCATGAGTGGGTGGGGGAGGGGCAGAGGGAAAGGGAGAGAGAGAATTGTAAGCAGTCTGCACACTCAGCACAGAACCTGATGCAGGCCTCAATTTCATGACCCTGAGATCACCACCTGAGCTGAGACAAGAGTTGGGCACTTAACCATTGTCCCACCCAGGCACCCCATCCTTAATTCTTTTAAACAATTATAAAAGGTTATGGGTTTTTCAGATTATATTCTAAAATATTTAAAGGAAATAATGTATTTCCTTTCCTTCAAGTCATTTGTGGAACACATTGAGGAATTCGTTTATTAATTCCTCAAGTACTTATTGAGTACCTACTGTGTGTCAGAGACTGTTTCTGAAACTTGGGATATATCAGTAAATCAAACAGAACCAAACAAGAGTGTTGACCTTGTAGTGCTGACCCTTTATGGGGAGGAAACAGACAAGAAGCAATGCACATAAATGAGTAAAAGGCATAGCATATTAAAAAGAAAGTGAAATGGGAAAAAAAAATAAAAGCAAGGTGAGGGAGATCCGGAATACCATAGTGGGAGCTGCAGTCTTAAATGGGGTAGTTAGTGAAGGCTTCATTGACAAGATGATGCTTAAGTGAAAAATTGAAGAAGCTATAGGCATTAGCTATGTATATGACCAAGGGAGAGGGAAGAGTGAGGGTGAAGGCCCTAAGGAGGGAGGAAGCTACCTGGGTGGAAAACAGCAAGGAGGTGGAATGGCCAGAATGGAGTGAAGGAGAGGAAGAGTAGTAGGAAATGAGTCAAAGAGGTAATGGGGTCAAATCAGCCTGGGCCTTGTAAACCACAGAGGATATTTTACTCTTAGTGATACAGGGAAATCCAGTGGGACTTCTTGCTGGGGAGTGCTATAATTTGGACTACTTGTTAGAAGATCTACCTGATTGCTTTGTTGTAGATGAGCAAGGGCAGAAACAAGGCGAATGGGCAATGAGACTATTGCAGTGATTCAGATGAAAGATCATGGTGGCTTTGACCTTGCCTAGTCATGGAGGTGGCAAGAGTAGGTGGATTTTGGACCTATTTCAAGGTAGAATGTGTAGGATTTCTTGACAGATTGGATATGAGAGTAAGAGGAAAAAACAGAGTATTTTGACTCTCTCTCTCTTTCTTTGTCTTTGCTGGGAAAGCTGCCATCAGTCAAAAATGGAAGGGTCTACATGTTGGACAGGTTTGGGGGGAAAAAAATCAAAGTTCAACTTTGAGTATTCTGAGTTTAATATGTTTATTAAAATAATCAACTCTGTAAGATCCCAGTTGGTACTTTCCCAATGTCTGCCTCATGGAAGATGTTAAAAAATATTGTATGAATTTTTAATACATATTAATATATTAAGTATATTAATATACCAAGTATATTAATATATTAAGTATTACTATATTAGTATATTAAGTATTCACACTATAGTGTGAATTAATTAATAAATGATCATTCATTGAGCAGCTAGTACTCAATGAATGGCAAGCATCAGATTGTGCACCATGAAACAGGGAGTCTAACCAAATTCTTATTAGAACCTCACAAGGTAAATGGAATTGACTACATTTTACAGAAGAAGAAACTCAGGGCAAGTGATTTGCCTACAGGTCACATGGTTAGTTAAGTGGCTCTAGCTTTAAGATTCAAACTCATATTTTATAACATCAGATACAGCCTCTTTTTAATTTTATCACTGATCTCACAAAAGAAATACTAGGATACCTGTTCAGCTGTCATTTGTTTAAAATCTAATTTTCATCTTCAGATTATAATACAAGTGAACAAAAACAAGCCTGTAAGAAGCATGAACTCTATGTGAGTTTCCGGGATCTGGGATGGCAGGTAAGAATGGTCAGTCAACTTAGGTGCTTCTTTTCTGTTTTATTATAAATCCAGAGTTGCTCATAATCTTTGTTAGTTATTTTTCCAATACACTAACCAATTATTTTTGATATGACTGTTCAGTATATGCGTTATCCACATAATTTTTATTTCCCCACTATCCTTCTACCATTGAAACATCATTATTAGGGTTTACAGTAAGAAACAACTATGCTGAAGAAGAAACATAACCTTACGATATTTAGAAAGTGGGAAAAGGGATGTTGTTTAAATATCCCAAAGTTCTAATTTTAACACCAATTTTTCAGATTAACTTGAGCAACACGATTTGCCCCCAAGGTCTCAAACTCTAGGGCTAAGAGATAGAATCATTGACTATAATGTCTGTCATAAAGTAAAGCTACAGAAAAAAACATTTTTTTCCTTGAACCTAAAAGTTTTATTACTGTCTTTTCCATATGCTTCCCAAACAGGGTGAGGAGGAAGATTTAACCAAAATAGTTTTTAATGTCTCTGTGTATTGGTAGTTTAAATTGAAGTCTTTAGATTACAATATCCCATTACAATGGATTCGCAGAATTGAATTTGGGCTATCTCATTGAAAAGTAATATTAAAATGTAAGCATTTAACAAGTTTATGCTGAACCTTCAACACGATTCATTCAATAAGTTTACACTTGGACTAAGTTTTACTTCTTGGGGAAAAAAAAAATCAGGACAACCATTCCATATGCCAATTTTTTGGCTTCCCCCAAAATTTCATGTGTAGTTCTCAAGAATTTGCTTCAATTCGTTTCTTCTAAAGCGACTATAAAGTTAACACACGAATGGAAAGAAAAACAGCAAAAGGAACAAATATTAAAGCTTTCGGGGGTTGTCAGGCTTCTAAAACCAGGAATGAGTTATTAAGAAGTAATGGGAATTATCTCAATTAAGTTTATTCTTCTTTTCCTTTCTGGTTCACTTGAACTTTCCAGAGTTCATCATTTCCTGTTTAAACAATATTTACAATGCTATTTAATGATTATGGTTTTATTCATGAATACATGAATTAATACATACTATGAATATCCTACATAGCAACCTCTTGGGAGAAATTACAGAGGGCAATTTCTTGTGAAAATATTTATACTCATGTTGTAAACTTCAACTTAAAAATAAATTAAGGGCTTGAGGGTGGCTATCTTGTTAGAGTAATTGTTGGATGAAGAAGAGAAACCTAGCCAGACTAAATATGGGTATTATTTAAGAATTACTTTATTTTTATTTTGGTGATTTCTTTTATTCTTTTTCTTCCTCTTTTTTCATTTTCTTTTTGTGTGTGTGCATTCTAGGATTGGATTATAGCACCAGAAGGATATGCTGCATTTTATTGTGATGGAGAATGTTCCTTTCCACTCAATGCCCACATGAATGCCACCAACCATGCCATAGTTCAGACTCTGGTATGCTTTGTTTTCGTAGAATTGAAAATGGTTTAAGATGCAAGGATCATACAAACGCTATTTTAAAGGAAAGCACCCGTGTATAGCTATAAGTGCATTATTTTTTCTTTAAAACTTCCTTGGTACTTTTTTAGAGCCAAAGTAACAATTGTGGATATAGTCAGGAATTTCAGAGGTCCTGATTCCAGAATGGGGAAGGATTCAGCTAGGAAAATTGGAGTAACCACATGAAGTGGTCATTCTGCACTGATTTCTTCACTATGCAATATGACGAACCACACAGGTTCCCAGGGGCTGCTTCTAACCTAGCAATTCATTAGTAATCATTGCAAAAACATTGAATAATAGCCTTACTGAATTTCATCTGAGGGCTTTTACTCTAATTATTTAAGAATGTGCCACAACATATTTTGGTATTATGAAACTGCTTTAAGTAGAATATAAGTAGAAGATTCATTTCTATTTCATGATCCTGATTTTTTTTAATAATCTTTAGGGTGGAATTTCAGCTTCATTTTTTCCTTCCTCACTCAGGAATTTAGCAGTGGTTTAATCTCTAGTAACCTGGGCTTATTTTTGTGAAAACAATAATGAAATGTTGATTTTGTGGTCTCTAAATGGTTGTACTGTATCTAATGAGCTCACGAAACCTCTTGAGAGTCTGACATACCTGCCTTATGGTGTGTGACTTACTGATTTGGCAGAGGGACAATCTCTGGAAGACTAAGTGCGAGGCTCCTAGAAGGTACGATAGACTATGTGATAAAATTCTGAATTAATGTTTGGGTTAATAAGAACATTTTAACTATGTATCATCAAGATAGGAGGAAGAGGACAAATTGCTTTAGATTCAAGACTTAGTGACGGAAGTGACTCTTTAGTGGATGACAGTAAGAGAGCAGTAGCCATAAGGAAAAAATAATCTGTCTTTGTGGTGAGTCTTGTTTATGATCAACAAAAAAACGGAACTATTAGAATTTGCGAGTTGACTCTTGAGGTTTTTTTTTTTTTCAGAATTAATTTAAAATTTAAAGCTGATGGAAAGACTATCCCAGTTTTCTTTTGAATAAGGAATGGTTTATATACATTATATTAAATCCTTGAATGTTGATGTTTTCTGGTCTGGACATCATAGGTACTGGAGAAGAGTTAGACACCAAAGATGCACGTCTATGGCAACTAGAGCATGGGTATTGTCAAAAACTTTGGAAATAACCTTGGAGTAAAGAGAACCAGAGAGATAAAATAAATACATATTTTGGAAGGCAGTCATTTATAAATGTTCTTCTTTTTATTCTTGACCAATGAGATTGCCTACTTCTGTGCCATATGCAAAGTACAGAGTAAATTCCTGGGGAAATTTGAAGATATGTTATGATTTCATCTTTGCTGTATCTATAAATAGAAGTACTTCTTGATACTGGATATCATTTCTGGGGTATGGGGAGCTCTTCAAGGATGGGTGTGTTGTATTCCAACTTCCTCCGGTAAAAAGAATCTCTGTGAACCCTAGCCTTCTATCCTTGCCTATGAGAATTCATGATGACCCAATAGCCAGTCACACAGAGAGAAATGCTGCTGTTTCAAGCCTTGGAAGAATAGCCATGATCACTGTCTTTCTGTAGGCTCAAAGCAACAGCCACTATTAGCTTATAGAGGAATGATAACGTCTCAGAAAATTCTTTGCCTCTTTATACTGTCATCTCAAGAACTCAGAAAGCAGAGTTCTGTTTCATTAAATATGTATCTAATATATCAAAGGCTGCTTCAGGCTAAGCAATGCTTAATTATTGAAAAAACTCTGTCAAAATACTCTCTCGTTTTTCTTTTTCTTTTTTCTTATGAATATATAACTATGTACTGTCAGCTTTTGGGGCTGTAGTCTAGAAGGCAGTGTCAAAAAACAAACATTAAAAAAAAATCTGACATGGACTTGGAACAAGACCCTGCTCTGCCTCACTGTCCTGGGATATGGGACATAAGTCATTGCAAAACTTGCAGCATACATGGGAAGTTTGATTTTTTTTTTTTTCCTGGCATTGTGCACTCTGTATGTTTGTTCGGTGAAGGACATGAAACAAGAAGACAGGCATGTTTGTTGCTAAAGGAAAGCATATTTGTGACTAATATGTTTGAGAAACCATTCAAGAACAATCCATTTTTTTTTTCAGAACGATTGCTTTGCGAAGCTGCCAAGGCCATTGAAACAAGGGCTTATCAATCATGTATGTGTGGGTTATGGAAGATCAAGCTGATGAGGGACACAAGCTGCATCTGAAATTCGTAGAAACTATCCAACTTTCAGTTTTGTGAGGTCTTAGGAAATTTCAAGTTCATGTCAGATCACTTCATTTTTCCTGCTGTTTCTGTCCACATGCAGGGCTCCTATATCATTTCAGCCAGGACATTGTGCAGCCAAAACTCTAAGAGGCTGTATTTGCTTTTTTGTGGATCCTTTAGGACTCATCAGTGGGACTTCCCATAAACTCCTTTGGGGGAAGGGCCAGAGTAGGTGGGTGGGAAAGGGGGCTCCTTGCTCAATGACTGCAAATCATAGGCAGACTGCCAGTCTTACCAAAATGAGGATAAACCCTTTGCTTAAGTATTTCACTTTTGGTGTACAGCTACCTTTGGAGGCTTTTGGAGAAGAGCGATATTCAATTTTTAAAATATCTAGGCTCCTTGTTTCTGATTTAGCTGAACGTGCTTTTTGGCACTTGTCTAGGAGAGAAGGAAAGTAAAAGGATATTAAACTCCAGCCAGTCTGGTAAAAAATTCTGTAGACAAGAGTTGAAATCATTACTTTAAAACAAGTTTTGGATTATACCTGGAGTTCACTTTGCTGTGATTTTTATGCTTCCTCTACTGTGGAAAATGAAGAGTTGGCATAACTTTTACGATTTGTTGTTTAACTGTCCTTTGAAAAAGAATTCTTAGATTCAAATCTTTCTGCAGTCTAATTGGGTCCCTTCATTGACTTGCATTTATAACTTCTGTATTTCTCATGAAGTAGATAGAAGTAGTCGTTCTAACCAAAAGCAACTCAGTGCTAGTTGCCGTGTTCTTTCCCCCAGGAAAATTTCCGCTGAATATTACATAGAAGGAGTTTTCCTTACTTGGTAGAATATTTTTCAAGGCCCCAACACATAATTAGAACTGGTGAGTTGCTCTAGGTGTTAATGCTTAAAAATACATCCTTCACTACCAGTCCCCAACCCCCACTCCAGCCATTGAATGTGAATAGAAGACTGATAGCTTAAGGGTGTGCCCGATTGTGTGACAAAACGAGAATATTATTTGAAAGGTGTAGACAAAATGTCTATCTTGTTTTTTAAAAAAACAAAACATGTTTTTCTTTTCCAGGTTCATCTGATGTTTCCTGACCACGTACCAAAGCCTTGTTGTGCTCCAACTAAATTAAATGCCATTTCTGTGCTATACTTTGATGACAGTTCCAATGTCATTTTGAAAAAATACAGAAATATGGTAGTGCGCTCATGCGGCTGCCACTAATTTTAAATAATAATGGTAATAAGAAAAAGATCTGTATTAAGGTTCATGACTATAATAAAAAGTATGCTTTCAGACGAGAAGGGAATTTCATGAAATTAGTCCGGCTCACTTCATCTCTGTACCTTTGTACGATATTGTGTATATAGTCACTTTTATTTATTTAAAGGTATATATTCTCCTTTGTGGATGCCTTATCAATAAAATCTATTTTATAGGTCTATTACACAATAGATAGCCCAGTGTAACTTTCAATGGGATATGCTAAGTCCAATTCAATTCCATTTCAACATTTTTTTTTCTAATACGGTTTTTATGTAATTTTCCGAAATTAGACCGAACTCCTTTGCATGTTAACCACTGCTAAAGGAAATTGAATGCCTTTGGTTGTGTTGTGCCAGTGAAAATGGATAGGATATTTATTTAGAAATAAAACTAAAAACAAAAACAACCCAAGCAAAAATGCTTGGACAAACACAATTTTACTTTCAGAGTTTCTGCTTCATTAGATAAAGTGAAATGTTGAACTGGATTTGAATAAATAAGCGGTAGGCAGAACATAGAAGCTGAAAGATTACACATAATTGTTGTAACTGTTTGCTTTAACAGAATTGGTGTAACTGGAGGAGCACACTCCTTCTTGGCTTGTGGATTGTAGATTTTGCAAAGCGCTCAAAGCTTCAGGAATTCTGTGGAGACAGGCTTGAGCCTGTGTCCATAACTTTCCAAGTTAACACTAAAAAATTGTAGTACAACCTTCTTACCTCAAATAAATCATGTCTGCCTATTATCTAGAACACTACTGCTGCAGATTTTTTTCAGATTTAAAAACAGTCCAAAATAAAGAAACAGTTACATGTGCTCCACTTCCTTCCCCACAGACAAGAGTCACTGCATACATAAAACATACTGGAGCAAAGATGCCGACAGAGCCATTTTCCTTAACTCTCCTTTATAACTGAGTTTGCTGATTGATGTGATGCAAGGGATTTTATTTAGGGTAAAAGCACTGAAACTAAACTGAAGGAAATTACCAAAAATCCCAGAATGGCTTTGACAGAATTGCCGTTTCTAAAGAACAGCTGAAATCCATTTTTCATATCTTTGAGAATGAGCTCAATGAAAACCTTATTTTGTAAGGGGATTTTGTAAACCTTCCTCCAAGCACAAATAATTCCAAATGGGAAGGTTCTGTTGTGTGTATGTGCATGTGTATTCTTCCCCTTGAAATTAATTTATTTTCTTTCTTTGCCTTCTAAGGCTTTTCTTTAACACACACTAACTTTCGGAAGAATGACATTTAAATGGATTACTTGCTATTTATGGTGACTCCGTGGTTAGGCTCATTTACAGCTCATCTAAAATATTCATAAAGCACCATTTATTAATTGCCTTTTTGGACCTTTCAAATAAAACTTCTATCAGAAATAGCTTCCAAAATGCTATGGGTTCGTTTGTAATTCAGGTATATTACAATGTTGTTTTAAAACACAGTTTATCTTAAGTAAAAATTGATAATAACTCTATTGGGGGATGCATTAAGTAATATATTTTTAAATAGTGTACCATTGTAAGAATAAGAAACGGAAGTCTATTCTATTATTCTTTAAATGTGCTGTTTAAATATATTTCTATGTTTTAAAATATATTAAACTGGTGATGCTAGTTTCTACTGATGTGGTTGTTTATTTAAGAGGGATATAAAAATGTAAGTATGTCATGAGCTGAGACTCTAAGAACATCAGATGTAAAATGGTGGAGTACATGATTCCTTATGTTGTTTTTAATTGCCAAAACTAGTTTTTGTATTTTTAATAAATAATTCACTCTTAAATGGACAAAGCAAGAATCCATGAATTAAATATCTTCTCAATCTGCTCAAACAACAAAGAAATTTTTAAAATAGCAAAAATGATAGGGATGGAAAAATACCTACTTGTTCTTTTTCACGAGAGGAGATAATTGGCATCAGTATTTTCATAATTTTTCAGATTAGATATATGAATATATATACATAAATGCACATATGCTCAGTTAAGTTATTCCCAAATAGCTATTATAGTAAATTTGTAGTATTACCTTGGTAATACTTAAGCTACTATCAGAAACCAGAATAATTTAGCCTATTTTAATAGGATCCAAACAGCTCAGGGCTTTTTAGCTGGTTAGGTATTGGCTTTTTTGTGTGTGTTTGTTTTTAAATTTCCTCCTTTATATGGAGTTTGCTTTGTAAAGTGGCCCTAATTCTTTTTGAAAGTAGAGGGCATATATCACAAATATTCAAGTTCTTTAAAACTAAGGCAAAAATAAATCGTCTACAGTGAACTAAAGAAATAAGAAAAACACAAGAAAGAAAATCCAAAATTACTTTTTCCTCAAGAACTGTTATTTTATAATCCCTATATCACCATCATCGACTCTGAGCCAGAGTCTACTGGCTACTATAGAGTCTGGCAAATATCATCTCCCAAGAAATTTACAATGAGTAATGTTTTTGATGCAGTTCCATTCAAGACAGAAGAAATCCTCTTTCCCAAACACAAGTCACTGTCTCATAACTACTCAGTCAAGTGCTCAATCTATCATCCAATTTCCATTCCAGATTACCTGCAGTTCTAGGTTTTCTCTTTTGCATTTTATTTTATTTGTATTTGTATTTAATTTTTTCAGCCTGGAACTTCTTAAAGTTAGAAGTGAAGATGCCTTTGCTGATAAAACATATACATTGCTAAGTATACATATATACATCTGTATTTTATCAAGTTTGGTTAAGATCATAATTGAGGAGAAAGTAGGAAAAGTAACAATGCCAGTATTTATTCTTATTTAGACGGAAAAGTGACACTATATCCAAGTTAGCAATTTAAAAAGAGCAAAAGTTCTGCAAAATTATCTCAACGTCTGTTGTAATATTTGTTGGTTATGCAAAATTACCTCAGCGTCTGTTGTAATATTTGTTAAAGCCTGTTTGAAACATGGGCCTTTCAAAGACAGAAGAACCTGGAACAGATATAGCCTTTAAAAATAACAAAGAAATTTCAGAAATTTTAAAACATCCATCTTAACCTTTGCATCTCAGTTTCAAATTTGCAGAGGCAGCTAGTCTCCCATCATTCCTCAAACGTCAACGTATCTACACGGTGGAGAGAGAATGGGTAGATGCGCTACGACTTCAAATTCTGGAGGTTATATATAGAAGGATGAGAGACAAAATACTGCATAAATAGCCCCTGGACCCAGCCAGTTTGGAAACAGAACCTAAGCTGAGGGGTTAGTGAGGTGAGCAATATTTTTTCCCCCAGTTCATGTGGCTACTACTAGGCAGTGAAATATAATAGAACATACTCAAAAAGCTGGACTGTATTTATTTTCTTGCAGATGCCTATAGAATACGCTCGAACTAGGGAAATAATTTTCTACCTTGAGCCACAAGGGCAGTAAGATGTCTTAAATTATGTATGTTTATACTTTCTTCAATAATTCACATACACCCACATACATATACACACTTATAAATAAGTGTATTTTTATATGTTTTAAAGAAGAGAGAATAAAAACACGAATACAAAATATTTTAAGTGAACCAATAGGACTTTGGGGAAAGACAAATATAATACAATGGGAAATTTGAGAAAACTTAAAGTATGTGAGGATCAAAGGGAGTTCTAACTTGCATTTAATCAGTATTCCAGAAAACTGGAGACAACTTTTGGGCTAACAGCTGACCTCTTTATCAGAGCTGGTTCCTCAACTTGGAAGTCAGTCAACAGGTAATGGCTATCTTCAGACTGCTAAGGAAAAAGAACTGTCACATGGAATTCCATACCTAACAAAAACTATTTTAAATATTAGGGCAAAATAAAAACATTCTTAGGCAAGTAAAACTGAGAGAATTTATCATCAACAACAAAGGCACTGCTAAAGGTTTTACCTCAGGAAGAAAGACAACCCCCAAAGGAAATATATACAATAATGATGAGCAAGAAGATGAGAGACACAGGGCTAGCCTAAAATAAATAATAATGTCTCACATTGTGGTTTTAAAAATCAAGAGAATTAACAGTATCAAATTAGGTTGAATAGAGCAAACTACAGTACAGCTATAGAACATAGAATGGAAGGTGGATGGTTGGAAATAATAGGCTTTGCATTTTACTTAACGACTATTAAATTAAACTCATTAACTTCAGAACACAACGTACTGTGTATATTTTAAATCAGGACTGACAGCATTTTTCTATAAACGATATGATAAATATGTTTTTTTCTGTTCCAACTACTCAACTCTGCTGCGAGAGCAAGAAAGTGGCTATAGATGATATGCACACTAATATGCGCAGCTGGATTCCAATAAGATTTTACTTAAAAAAACGTGGTGGGTGAGGTTTGGCCCACAGTTGGTACTTTGCTGGCCCTTGTTCTAAACCAGTAGAAGGGATAATTGCAATGTGGTAACATACAATCAATTCAAAAAGATAAGAAAGAAGAAAAGGATTTTAAAAAACATAGCAAAGGGGAAATATTGCATATAATAAAATGATAGAAGTAAATCCATACACAGTCACATAATATTACATGTAAACGGACTGAAAAGATCACTACTGCTGGATTGGATTTGAGATAACTTCAGCAGCTAGTAACGTTCTGTTCAAAAGAAGTACACCTAAAACTTTAAAACACAGGAAGGTTGAAGGTAAAAGGAAGGTGAAATACATACCTGGACAATACCCACCACAGGAAAACTGGGTTAATTATGTTAGTAAAGTATATTTACACTTTAGTATTAAACCAGCCATTACTGTTTAGAATATAAGGACATACAGTTGCCTATTGACTTTCAGCATATCTTCTCATAAAATTGTTTCTAGAGTAGTTTTTTAAATTACATGTTTAAAATTAATAAAAAAGGATCTTATTTTGGCATACAATGTTATTCTCTTAAGGTTATTAAGACTGGTGATTTGAACTTATTTATTTACTTATTTATGAGAGAGAGAGCGAGAGAGAGCGAGTGCAAGTCCATGTGATGGAGGGTGGGGTGGGAAAGGGGCAGAGGGAGAGAGAGAGAGAATCTTAAGCAGGCTCCATGCTCAGCATGGAGCCCAGGATGGAACTCGATCTCCCAACCCTGAAATCAGGACCTGAGCTGAAATCGGGAGTCAGATGCTCAACTAACCGAGCCACCCAGGTGCTCCAAGACTCTGGTGATTTGAAAATTACTTGTCTTGGGGCGTCTGGGTGGCTCAGTTGGTTAAGCATCTGCCTTTGGCTAGGGTCATGATCCCGGGGTCTTAGGATCGAGCCCTGCATCAGGCTCCCTGCTCAGTGGGGAGTCTGCTTCTCCCCCTCTTTCCCGCTCATGTTCTCTTTCACTATCTCTGACTCTCTCAAATAAATAAATAAAATCTTAAAAAGAGAAGAATGAAAATTACTTGTCTTTATGACGAAAGTTCACAGTATTGTAGTCAGTAATGCATGTTGATGTCAGTGAGACTCTCTAAAGTGATTCCACTTAGAAAATGAAATAAAGCCTAAATGAGAGAACAAGCACTTCTCCAAAGATGTTATGATGAGAAGAAAGAATATTTGAAAAATCTTGGCTATCGAACATAATGGGTCCAATGAATCTCCTTTCACACCAACCTCCTAGGGCTATTATTAAATGGAAGTGAAGTATTTCCTGTATCCCCAATACACTAATACAGCTTCTGGGCCTTGATAACATTTTTCCGTTCACCAGGAATGCCCTCCCTAAATTCTGCCTGCTGATATTCTACTGATTCCTGGAGTGACTTCTCATTTGCTATTCCCTTCAAAAAGACCTAATACACCAAACCAGATGTGTTTAATCCCTCTAATAAACCACTGCAGCCCTCCTGCTTCTCAGACACGCATCACATTATGCCAGCTATTACAGTTATTTGGAAAATCTTATATTTCTTCTACATGGTAAGATGAAGAAGTCCTACAGTATTCACTCATTTATTAATTCCCTAAATATTGTCATAAAGATATTCTCATAGTTGATGCTCTATAAATAATTTGGAAATGATTGGAAGGTGGCTTAATTTATTATTTTAATGGAAAATAAAGAGCAAACATAAAAGGAATACCGTCAAAGCTGAATGAGGGATCTCAAGTCTTGATTTTAAAACAAACATCCCCAAGCAACGTATCTTTCACTTTTAGGGCATTCTAATCTGCATTTCATTAGGTTTCTTTTTTCTTTTTCTCTCAGGTTTTATCTTGTTCTTTTGCTTGGAACATATTCTTCTGCTTCTTCATTTTGCTTGGCTCAGAGTTGGTTTCTATGCATAAGATGAAACAGCCACCTCTCCCAGTATCGAAGGAGTAGCCTTGTGTAATTGCTGAACCTTAGCATTTCACCTTTCCCTAGATCTTGGTTGCTTTCAAATCTCTGTGAGACAAACAGCCTAGCTATTTTTAATAGCTCCCAGTAGTTGAGGGTGTGCCAAGACCAGTCAGTGACTGACTGACCAAGGGAAGATCTCAGTCAACCTCTAGATTCAGGGTGAATGGAAGCCACACCCTCAGGAAGCAGCTTTTAAAATATGCAAATATATCCAGTCCTTTGGGACCACAGCTGAAGCCCTGCTGGTCACCACCATGAGGTAATCGGGAGGTCTTTCCTGAGAGGCAGTAGCAAAAATCAGGGCTCCAGATGAGTGTATAAGCTCTCTTTCAGGAGATACCCATGACCTGGAGCAAGATAGAGGGAGAGTGCAAAAATGGCATCCTCCTCTATGCTCCCTGAGAGCATCTCTGTAGCTTCTAGATGTATGCCAAACCTGAAGCCTACTTCTAAGGCCAAAGCTCCAAATCTCCAAAGGAGGCCTCTTTCACAGAAAAGCTGTGGGCGTTTCAATCTCTTATCTGTGCAGTGCACTGTGTATGGTAGCCTGCCAAGCACCGTCTCTTGATTGTTACAATCCTATGGGACCTAGGAACCCAAGTATCCCTGGCCTCCAGAGTCAGGAAACCAAGGGGGTGTCCCCTGGGTGGCAGCTGCAAAAACTGGGTCGTCAGACATAAAAATCAGGGCACCAGACATATGTAGAAGCTCCCCTCTAGGAGATACTTGCATTCTGGAGAGTGCAAAGACTGCGCCCACTGGCTGGAGCAAGGCAGGGAGAGGTGAAAAGATTGCACCTGCTTAAGAGAAAAAAAAAAAGAAAAAAGAAAGAAAAAAATGAGAAAAGAAAGAGGAAAAAAGGGAGGGATGAAGGGAAGGAGGGAAGGAAGGAGGGAGGGAGGGAGGGAGGGAGGGAGAGAGAGAAGGACCGAGCTACGGAGGAACCAGGGGAGGGAGAAAAGAGAGACGGTGCCCGCTGGCTTTAAAAAGGCAGGGGGCGAGGTTTTATCAAGATGGCGCCCACCAGTCTCCAACCGCGGAGCGTATCGCAGCAGGCTCCAGCTCCTCAGACCAATGCTTCGAAATTAGCAAATGAGTCTCCTCCACGTAAAATTTGGGCGCTTTTCAAAGGGCTGTTCTGCACCGGACCCCGGGACGGGTGAGTTTGCAAGTGAGCACTTTATGTGGTTTTTCTCGGGTCACCCCAGTCCCGCAGCTCTCACAGGCACAAGCACAGCTGGTCTTCAAAGTCAGGTGTTTCGTGGGCTCATCACTGGTCTTAAAACGTGGCGTGCCTAATGTGAGGAACAAACCCTTTGCTCAGCTGCTTCCTGATGGTGGGTCTCTGCTGGGGGGTGGGGTTTACGACGAGATTGTGTCTGGAACTTTCCTCCTCGCTTCATTGTGCTTTCCGTCTTGTTTGCCCAATTTGAAGGGGTTGCTTTGCCAGTTTTTTAAAGAGAAAATTGTCCCATTTATAGCTGTAGATTCCATATGCCCATGGGAGGAGGTAAATTCAGGATCTTCCTATGTTGCCATCTTCCTAATGTTGCCAAACTGGATCCTCGAGGGTATTCTAATCGACCTAAAACAAGGAGCACAAATATGGAGCCCACAAGATGATTTAGTACTTCTAAATTACAAACGGAAAAAAAAGGCCTCCAGAAAGTAGAAAGTGCGACGTCATTCATGTAGTGGTGACACCGAACTGAACATAGAGAGGAAAAGAGTTATTTATGTAGTCATCTGTGGGAAGAACATTCCAGGCTGAGGTAGCAACAAGTGTGCTTGGCACTTCTGAGAAGCAAGGAAGCTAGTGTGGCCGTGGTAGAGTGGAGTGAGTGTTCAGGCCAGAGGAAAGACATGAATTCAGGGAGATGGAAGGGAGTCAGATGGTGTAGTCTTAAAGCCCACCACCAGGACTTTGAATTTTTACACTGAAATCAAAAGATGTTCAGAGTATTTGAGTAGAAGAGGTCATGACTTGTGTTTTAAAAGGAACGTTGGCTGTTGTGAGGAGAGCCCTGGGCAAGACAGTAAAAACAGATGCAGAAAGATACTTTAGGGGATTTCGAAATCATCCAGTTTTAGAGAGTATGGTGACTTGGACCAGTGTGGTAAACTGTAGAAGTGGTGAGAAGTCATTAGAATCCAGAAATATTTCACAGGTAGAGTAGATAGGATTTGCTAATGGATGTGACAGAAGAGTGAGTTAGAGGTGACTCCCATTAATATGGCCTAAGTAAATGGAGGAAGAATCATTTACTGAGTTCCAGCATTGAAGAGGGAGGGATTGCCCCAAGGAGTTGAGAGTTTGATTTGGGGTATGTTCACTTCTGAGTAAAAGTTCCAAAAAGTGGTTAGAAATATGAGACCGAAGATTACAGGAGAGGTCCTGGGCAAAGATATAAATCTGTAAATTATTAGTATATAGGTGATACATAAAGCCAAACAACCAATGAGATCACTGCTGCAAGTAGTACAGCCGTTAAGTGAGAACACTTCTCCGGCTTTTATTACCCACTGCTTGATCATATCCAGGGACTACCTCTGGGAAACAGACATTGACATGACGAAAATCAACTTAGTTGTCTCCTGTCTGCCACAGGGCTTTGTGAATCTGGTTGTCTCTGTTTATTGAGAAAGCTCAATTGGAACTTCCTATAGGTATCGTAGAAAATAAAATTTAGGTATTAGTTTACTAAATAACTTTCTATCATTTTGTAGTAATGCTTGCTGTACATTTAAGTGAGTTGAAGGAGTTTTGGGAGAGTGAAGGTGGCAGGAAAAAGAATGACGCTAAATATCTGGGAACTTTTGGAAAATGTCATTGACATAAATGTTATATGCATATGGTTCTTAATGAAAAACATAATAAAAAGTAATACATTATTTTCCATCAATTCTATACATGTAATAAGGGGGACAAAGAAATTTAAAGGTAGCATATAAAGGCTCAGGAGAGACATAATGAAGGTGTCTCTAATTCGAAATTTTACTGAACATTAAAATGGCTCTTCAAGCAGAGACTGTAAACCCCTTCATCGATATGTAGCTTGTTGGTAATGCCTATCTCTCAGCATTGACAAGGGCCAATTCCACCTTGAAACTTTTTTTTAAATTTTATTTTTTTAAAAGATTTTTATTTATTTATTTGAGAGACAGAGAATGAGAGCACAAGAAGGGGAGGATCAGAGGGAGAAGCAGACTCCCTGCTTTGCAGGGAGCCTGATGCCATGGACGCGATCCTGGGACTCCTGGATCATGACCTGAGCTGAAGGCGGTCGCTTAACCAACTGAGCCACGGAGGCACCCCCATCTTGAAACTTTTAATTGCAGGTTCCCTAGCATATTATTAAAACTGCTTTCATGTACACAGCTTTATTTTTTTTTTTTATTTTTTATTTTTTAAAGATTTTTATTTATTTATTTGACAGAGAGAGAGACAGCCAGCGAGAGAGGGAACACAAGCAGGGGGAGTGGGAGAGGAAGAAGCAGGCTCATAGCGGAGGAGCCTGATGTGGGACTCGATCCCGGAACGCCAGGATCACGCCCTGAGCCGAAGGCAGGCGCTTAACCGCTGTGCCACCCAGGCGCCCCCACAGCTTTATTTTGAGTTAAAATTAGAGCTATTTTCTGTTTGTAAAACTGAAACTTTTTTTTTTTTTTTTGCATTAGGAGCTAGTGAGTAAGAAAGTTTGTTTTCAGGAGAACTGTGTCTACTGATACAGAAGAATTTATATCACAAGGAAACAATATGAATATGAGTCCAAAATTTTCTAGATGTGTAGTATCAGTGTCACTGTTTTATAGATGCACAATATTATTAAGGGGTTAAGATATTTTACTTGCCGTTAGACATAATCATGTGTCATGAGTTCATGCTAATTACAAAAATTGAATATGAGGTTAATTTTTTGCCGATACCTTTCTTTAATCTGTGCTGCTTGATCTTATTTTAATTTTACTAGCTTTAAAGATCAGTGCCTCAAATTTTGTCTCTAGAGCCTGAAGAAGTCTTTTAAAGTATGCTCTGTATTTTATTTGTTTTATTATTCAAGGCTTCTAACAGCTCTCTGAGGGAGTGCTGTTTGCTAGATGGTGTTCTGGGAGTTGATTTAGAAGGGCTTAGCCAAGTCTGTTGCATGTTTAACCACGATGAACATTTTGAAGAAGTCTGTTTTCTTACTTTTCTTTTCAAGCATCTCCTCACAAGGATGTAGAGAGTGCCAAACAATCAAATCAGGAAGACAGATGCTTAATCTGTTTCAAAATAAGTGTACTAAACCAGTTTACTGTAATATTATCTGTGAAAAAGAAAGTAAAATAAGAAAAAGGCTTGTCAGAAAAAAAGCCATGTAAATTGACACGTATGTAAATCTCTGTTGTCCAGCTTTCCTTGGTGAAGAGTTTGAATTCCTACTTATTAGCTAAATGTACACGAGGCATACTTTAAGATGAGAAGACAAAAAAAATTAAAACAATGAATGAGGAAAGGTATGGGAACAATCCAGTAGAAAAATGAGTAAAAATTTGAGCAGGCATTTCCCAAAGAAGGAAATAATGGCCAAGTAATACATGAACAATGTTCAGCGTCACTAACATTTATAAAAAGGCAAGTCAAGACCACACCGAGATAGCATTTCACACTAGAATGGTAAATTGTATTCTATTTAAAAAGTTTTAATATTGACCCTTGGAGAGAATTTGAATGATTATGCTGCTAATGGGAGTATAAATTGGTAAAATAATTTTAAAAACAATTTACTGTAATCCTATAAAGAATATTCGCAGACTTTGCCACCTAATGATTCCTCTTCTAAATATTCACCAATGGAAACACTTCTGAAGATCTGAACTGGAAAATTATACAAGAAGGTTAATGACAAAAGTGTTCATCTGAGGAAACAATAAAAAACAACAACAACAAATACATGTATGTTACAAATAAAAAGCCAGACATGACACAGATGTTCATCTGCAGAAAATGGACAAATATGTCATATAATACAGCGGTGAAATGAGTAAACCACAACTCTGTGGGTAAATCTTACAAGCATAATATTAGAAAAATTAAGTACATCATAGAAGATTATATATGGTATGATGTAATTTTTATAAATCTCAAAATAAAGCAAAACTAAATAATACATCTGTAGGCATATATATGTAAGTATACATTAAAAAATAGCAAGGGAATGATAAAAAAAAAATCAAAATTTAAGATAATAGTTGGCCCAAAGAGATGGGAAAGTAATTTTAATCGAGGATGGAGCTATTTGTAATGCTATTTCTTAGTACAAATGGTAGTATAAATAGGTGAGTTTATTAGTATTTTTAAAAATGTATATATATGTTATGTCTCAGCTTTTGCATATAAAACAATACCTTTACATCTTGAGTTACAGTAATGATTTACTAGCTCACAATTCGGTGGATCAGCAACTTGGACTAGACTCAGCTATCCTTGTTCTACTGATCTTATCTGGACTCACTTCTGAAGCTGTAGTCAGTTTTTGCATCTGCTGGGGCTGGATGGCCTTAGGATAGCATTATTCATGTCTGGCAGTTGGTGTAGGCTATTGGTTGGTGCTGTTTCAGCTAGGAGTGATAGGGGTGGCTAGGCCACATGTCTCCAGGAGGCTTATTTCCATGCTAGTCATTACAGAATTCCTAGAAGAAGGTAGAAAGCACAGTCTGATGTGCAAGTCCATTCAGGGTCTTGTGTTACATTTTCTATTATCCTGTAAGCCAAAGCAAGTCATGTGAACCAAGCCCAGAGTCCATGTGGGAGGAAATTACATAAGATCATGAATATGGATAGGCATGAACAAATGGGGGGTTATTACTGTAATTACTGTTATTACTGTAACAATCTATCACATTCATTTTCACATTTCATATTACTTTGCATATATTCAATATTGTATCATAAAAGTCTTAAATAAAAAAAAAAAAAAGAAAATGACTAGCACCTAGAGAGAGATATAGGTAAAGAGTTCAGGATGCTTAATGGAGGAAGGGTTATTGTGGTTGAAGCATTCAAGTCAGGCTCAATAGCAGAAGCAGCATTTGATATGAGACTTGATAAATACACAGGTGTAGGGTTTGGGCTAGTGAGAATGTGTTACAGTCTAACAATAACCTTGAAGCAAGAAAAGGAATGGCTGAAGGGGGATTTGTTTATTGTTTAGTTTTTATTGAAACAATAGGTTTAAATTACGGTAGTTGGAAATATAAAACTCTACCTATAGGAAGGCATTAGGTGACACAGGGACTTGAATTGTAGGATGAAGGGTGTGAAACTTACATGTTGTGTAAAAAAATAGAGGGAATGGGGGCGCCTGGGTGGCACAGCGGTTGGGCGTCTGCCTTCAGCTCAGGGCGTGATCCCGGCGTTCTGGGATCGAGCCCCACATCAGGCTCCTCCGCTATGAGCCTGCTTCTTCCTCTCCCACTCCCCCTGCTTGTGTTCCCTCTCTCGCTGGCTGTCTCTATCTCTGTCAAATAAATAAATAAAATCTTAAAAAAAAAAAAAATAGAGGGAATGACATTTAAAAAAACAAAAAACTTAAGGAAGAATTTTGTCTCTCCTCCCAGTCCCCCTTCCTCTTCATCATAGACACATAACTGACTGTCCAACTGGAAACCATATTTCCCAGACCAACGTGAGACTAGTTTTATCCTCATAACAAAGTTCTCACCAAGAAATAGGAGGGGAAGTGATGGGTGCAACATTTTCCTCACTTGAATCAAGGAAATTGATTGGTCTGGACTCTCTCTTCTTCCCTACCCTTGAACTGGAATGTTGGAATGTGGGATTTTTACACCAGATTCCATAGAGAGGGGGGACTTTATTTTGAGTTCTCTCACTTACAGAAGTCAGCCATTGTTATAATTAATATAAGCTAAAAGGCAGCAGTATGAAAGAAAGTATGGTGGCCTAGAAGGTTAATACAAAAATTTGGCAAGAAAGAATACCAAAAAGGATTTTATATTCCTATTGTTTCTCATATATTGGTAAAGGCTGCCTGGAAGATTATTTGTCGAGAAAGGTCTTAGGTTGAGTTTATACATGGTTTAAAAAAAAGAAAGGACGGGGCTGAAGTTCATTAACACTGCCACTGCCTTAGTTCTGGCCCTTATTTCTCAGCAGTCCCACTATGATTACCTCCTAGCAAGCCTCTTTCCACTCTTGTCTGTGGCAAATCAGCTAAGGATTAGGTAAATTCTCCAAAATATAACTCTGATCATGTCTTTCCCTTGCTTAAAACCATTCAATTACTCTCCATCTCCTGTAGAATAATATCCTAGGTCTGTAACATGCATACAAAATGTTTCCTCATGTTTAATTGGGAATAATAACAATAACTTTCTAATTGTTCTTATGAATATTGGTAATAATATTTTCAACTCCCATAGTATAGTTCTTGGCACAAAGAGAAAAATTAGTCAGTGGTTGCTGTAATTCTTGTGGCAAGAGCGTCCTGAGCAAACTCCATCAAAAATTACCATGGGGTATGACTGTAGGAAGTAAGTTAGAAAGGTAAACAGATTAGCTCACAGAGTTTTCTGCATACAAGCTGGCTTTCTAGAGAGCTATTGTCATCACAGACAATAAAATAAAACCTATTTTAAATAGCACAGTATCTTTAAGATGATTTCTGAATTAAGAATCTGATCAGGTTTTCTGAGTTTCTGCATTTATCAGGATACAATGATACTCTTAAGTCTTTCTCCTGTATCCTGAACATGTCCTTAGAACTCTCTTCCTGGGTTCCTAAGAGCCCACATACATGTTAAACAGGCCAGTCAAAAGAACGTGAATATGGTTCTTTATTTCCTTAAAATGAACCTACCTGATCTTTGAGAAATAAACATTGTTTAAAGACACAGAATATGTGCTTCGCCAAACATTGCTCACAATGATATATGAAATGGTAGGAAATCAGAAAAGCCTGATACTGTAATTTTATTCATGGTGATTATTAGGATCCTTGTGAAAGTTATAAATGGACTATAAAAACTCTGATATTGGAATCTAAATTTCAGGAAGAAGGACTTGTTATTTAGATAATTGTGGATAAATATCCACAATTTTTCAAACTAAAAGTAATTGCTAAAACTGTTGAGATTTGTTCATCTTCATTGTTTACCTTCTGTCACATCAGATGTATATATGGCTCGTAACAAAGAATTTAAAAACAAATGGGGTGATGCAATAAAAAGAACAATTTAGCAAGAAAAGATTAAACAGGATTACCTTAGCTGCAATTTAGAGAATGGTTGGGAGGCAGTATGGAAGCTGGGGGGTGGGATGGGGGGCAGAATGTCCATTCTCCACACTCTTTGTTATTCTTTGCTATTTGGTTAGCACATTTACGCTGTTGTGCATTAGTGTCTTCTAGAGCCCCTCCCTAAAAGAGGAGCTCAAGTACTGGCCTATGTGGCCTGTGGCACCAAACTTTCTCGAAAGAGTGAACCTTAGACACATTCCTCTAAATGACTTCCCTAAACAGGTGGTTTGGAAGAGGTATTTTCTGAATTGTATCTTTATGGATCAAGAGAGGTTTACTATATATGTTTAAAAGCAAATGAAAACTACCAATTACAAATGTTGGTAGCTCTTGGGACCCATGGAGTTAGAGAAGGGAGCCATCAGAGAAGCTGGAGTAGAATCTTATGTGCTATAGACAGAGTTATGGTAGACTCTATTAATAGACCCAGTTATTCAGCCTTTCCTGTATCCATGTCCTTTGTTGTTGGACTTAAAGTTCCTTTCACTAAAAAGGTGAATTGTGTATCTCCATTCCTTGCCTTTGAATTTGACAACATAACTTACTATGTCTAATGGAAGATTGGTGGGTGTGAAATGAAAAAAGTGTGGAAAAGCACTTGCATGATTGGGCTTTCTCTATTGCATCACTAGCAACACTATGAGGATATGTTTAGGTTATCCTGTTATTTCAGGAGAAGGATGAGAAAGTCTTGGAGGTAAAGACCCATAAACACATGCAAGAACCCAGTCAAGCTCAACAGGGCTTCCAAGCCTGGCCCCACTTAGATTAGATGACCCAGAGATAACCTGAGTAAATAAATGCTTATTCCTGTATGCTGTTGAGATTTTTGTGATTGGTTGTTACCTTAGCGTTACGTAGCATTGTTGTGGACTTAGCTGGCTGATACATAGATACAAACATAAAATCGAATTTTGTTCCAAGGGCTCTCTTATTTTCAGTGGTGAAAGATGCTTCATTTATATAACAAAAGCCCTGAATGTGGGTATCATTATGCTCTCTCTGGTTTCTCAAAATGTTAGTTCTTGGCAAGTGCATAGATTTGATTTTTACAGCTTATTTCTAAAATGCATAGCAATGTACAATATCTCTCATTTGTTTATTATTTTTCCATGGGAATTAAACTCAAGATTCACTCTTTGTATCACATCCCATCTTACATTATGATAAAAGAGAATGAAATCAAAGTCAGTTTTTGCTGTACATATCAAAAAATTTTCAATTTGGTTATCAGATAATAAAGGTAATATTATATTCTTTAAACAAATAGCACTCACTTATAGTTGGAATTATTATTATTATTTTTTAAAGATTTTATTTATTTATTTGACAGAGATAGAGACAGCCAGCGAGAGAGGGAACACAAGCAGGGGGAGTGGGAGAGGAAGAAGCAGGCTCCTAGCAGAGGAGCCTGATGTGGGGCTCGATCCCATAATGCCGGGATCACACCCTGAGCCGAAGGCAGACGCTTAACTGCTGTGCCACCCAGGCGCCCCAATAGTTGGAATTATTTTACAATTTTTTTTCCTTTAATTTTGCAGACAGTGAATATAAAATACGGTATCACCTACTTTATTCCCCATTATTTCTCATGGCACCTAAGAACTACTGGTGCATTTCAGTTGGAAGTTCCCAAATTGTCACTCTGGGAAGGTCAAGTTATTTACCAAGAATAATAAAAAATTTCCCCCTTATTTTGTGTCCAGAGAATAATTACTTAGTGACATTCTTTAAAAAAGAAAGTTTATAGTTTAATTACATTGTAGGAGGATCCTGATACTTACATATTGCCACCTATCAGCTGATATAGTTTCTATATAGCTGTTGGCCATCATTCCTTCTGTGCCCTAATTAACATGAGGTTATTTTTTGACAAAATAGTTAATTATTTATTTTCTGGTGGAAGATAGGATAAAAAAAATCATTTTACAAATCATAACTGGAAACTTTTCCAAAGGAGCATACTCTGGTGAATGAATTATGTTAGAAAAGAATTTGCTGTGTATGTTCTTCAAGGGCCTATCTTGGAAAATATGATAGAGTAGAAAAACTACATTACTCTTTACCTGTCCCCATCCCTCTTCCTGAATATTTCCTTCTTAGAATATCATTCCAATTCTGGTTACTTCTCTCCAAGCTATCTGGAAGGCTCATATACTTCGAGTCCAGCATAGACATGTCTGTATGGGTCCCTAATACCAGAAACTCCTTTTGCCTCCTACCTGCTCTACTTAAGCAACCAAATGCCATATACTACTGGGTACCATTTTTGTTTGGTTCTACTCTTATTTATGCTTGGGAAGTCAAATTGTGGTATCACTAGATTAATTTCCCACCCTAGCTCAAGTAATATATTTCAGGTTCAGTAGATTAAAGATTAAATTTGTAGGTACAAACTGTAATTATAATCTGAAAGGGAATAGTTGGACAACAGGGATTAAACAACTTGGTGAGAAAGATACTTTTGTATAAGTGGGTCATTTGGTGGTTTCCTTGTCCAGAGCTCAACTTTCAAGAACTTAATTCTCTGTAACATTGGCCTTGGACCCCCTGGCTACATTGTCCGTCACAGGAGTCCAAGAAATGGCATTTTTATTTATTTGTTTATAATTTTATTTATTTATTTACTTACTTACTAAATGTTGGCTAACAACATAAAAAAATTTAGAAAAGAAATGACATTTTTAATGGCACTTTCTATGATAGGAACAACATTAGTGGCAACAATAACAATAACCCCTCACATAGCAGCAGCAATGACAAACTATTGAAACTTGGTTAAAAATTCTGTATGTCAGGGGCACCTGGGTGGCTCAGTCGGTTAGGTGTCTGATTCTTGATTTGGCTCAGGTCATGATCTCAGGGTCCTGTGATGGAGCCCTGTATTCGGCCTTGTGCTCACCAGAGTCTGTTTGTCCTTCTCCCTGCCCATCCCCACTACTCTCTCTCTCTTCCAAGTAAATAAATAAATAAGATCTTTTTGAAAATTCTGTATGACAGGTTAAACTAATGAAAAGGGAGTTCAATAAAAAAATGTCTTAGCAGCCTTTATATTAGCAGAAAATACTGTATATTCTAAAGAGTATTAAAAGCAATACAAGAAGAGTAGTAAGATATTGATAATTAGTCCATATCTACTTTATCAAGCATCTCAGTCAGTAGTTTAATTTAGATAAGTATCTTTTACAAATAATATATTAAGATTTTAGAATTTTGAATGGAGTAGTTCTGGCTTATAAAAGGGATCAATCTAATGTAATCACAATTTCTCTCACCTGGATTTCAGCATATCTAACTGAATTAACAAGCCAGAGCTCTAGAAATGATTTATAAACATTTTGTTAGCACATATAAAACTCAACTTTACCCTAAAATCTTTGAATACAATTTTAGTTCCAGGAAAATTAAATATAAGTGCTTTGGATTAAAGGTTTCACTTTGGATATATTTAAGGGATATTTTTGCAGTCAAAGAAGTGGAACTTTAAATTACTCAGTCATACTTAATAGATAGAACTTGAGGTTGTTTTTTAGTTGGAATATAAGTGAGTATAGTTATAGGGTAGAGAAATAGTTGTATTTTATCAATGGGATCTTCATTTTAGAATCAATAATTCTAAGATTGTATAAAATGTCAACATGAAAAATCAATTTTAAACTCATCTCCTGTAATAATAAGAGTTTTGAATTCCCATCATGCAATTACCCAAGTTCCATATTAAGTTAATATGAGTTAAATAAAGGATAGGTGAAATTATAAACAGCTGGTTAAATCTTTACAGGTTTAACTACCACATTGATCTGATGAAATAGGCAATTACTTTTTCACATGGTGAAGAAGATATATAATATATTTTTTCCACAAAAGCTGATGGAAACTTTTTTTTGTGGAATCAGGAAGAGAGTGTTGGTGGAAAGGAATTACTTATCTACATTGGATATTTTGACTGTGCCATATTATCAAGGTAATTATTTAACCAAACACAGTATCTCTAGAGCCAGTTAATCCTTAATGATCTAATTGCCAGAATTGTGTTTTTGTCAGGTTTTGCCTAATGAGGGTCAAGGAATTTAATTAATATATTTAATGTATTAAATATTTTATATTATTAAATGGATGTGTATCTTAAATTTAGGAGTCTATATCTGTCCTATGGTATGAGACTGTAAGCTTCCTGAAGGCAAATTTGTTTGTATATGTGTGTAGCTTATCTTTGTTATTTCTAGCAACTATCCAAGTGCCAATATATTATAGACATTGCTCAAATACAATGAGTAGGGGTGCCTGGATGGCTCAGTTGGTTAGGCGTCTGCCTTCAGCTCAAGTCATGATCCCGGGGTCCTGGAATCAAGTCCCGCATCAGGCTCCTTGCTCAGTGGGGAGCCTGCTTCTCCCTCTGCCTGTTGCTTCCCCTGCTTGTGCCTGCGTGCTCTCTCTCTGACAAATAAATAAGTAAAATCTTAAAAAAATATATAAATGAGTAGATGAAAGAAAGAATTAAACAATACCATTTAGGTTTTATCACTTACCAGGTAAAGGGCAGATGTGTGTTATGGAATTATTTCTTGAGCTTATTATTCAGTACTTACTTAGACTTTTGTTTTTTTTTTTTTTTCTATGAATTTTCCAAATCCAGAACTACTCATCTCTGAGTCTTGGATTTCTTTATACCATTTATACTGTTCCTTAGTACCACACTCACAGTACTCTAGGTCTTTGCCTCCAAAGGGCACTTGATTATTAATGACCTTAGATAATACATTTTATCAGGTGCTATCACTTCATGTTAAGAGCTGTTCGATTCCTATCTTGGAATATTGAGACTTTCCTTGCCTTCTACCCTATTTTAGTCAGATGACCAATACTAAATTCCTCAGATTTTTCCTGAAAGTTCTTTCCTGTAACCCATTTGCTATGGTGTTCAAACCTTATGTTGCAAGAAGTGGAATAACTATATTTAGTCAAAAAAGGACTTTTCTAGATTAAAAAATAATAAAAAATCAATCAATCAATCAATAAAAATCAATCAATCAAACCAAACCAAACCAAAAAAACTAGAATTGTCAAGGCACAGAGAATCGTTTCTAGGAACTTCACCGTAACAATGAAGAGGAACGGGTATGGTAGTATCCAAGCTTCAGGCCCCTTGCCTCATGTGGGGCAACTTGGGGTTAGTTCTTCACTTGATAGTGCTCCTGTGGGGTCAGGCCAAAGAGGCTCTTAGACAGATTTTGCCTGAGATTTCACTCATGCTTGATGTATTAGTTTCCTATTGCAGCTGAAACAAATTACCACAAACTCAGTGGCTTAAAAGTACACAAACTGAAAATTCAGAAGTCCAAAATTGTTTCCTTTGGGCTAATGAAGTGTTGATAGTGCTGAGTCCTTCTGAAGGCTCTAAGGGAGAATTATTACTTTGTCTTTTCTAGATTCTAAAAGCTGTCTTCATTTCTTGACTTGTAGGCTCTTCTTTCATCTTTAAAGACAGTGGGGTAGCATTTTCAAATCTCAGTCTCTGACATTCCTTCCTCCCTCTTCATTTTCAAGGGTTCTTATGATTAGGCCTACCTGGATAATCCAGGATAATATATCTCAAGATCCTTAACATAATCACAGCAGTAAGGTTACTTCTGCTATAAAGATAACAGATTCATAGGTTCCAGAGTTTAGAATGTGACATGTTTGGGTTTTGTTGTGGTTGTTGGGGGGGAGGGAAGCATTATTCTGCCTATCACACTTAGCATTCTCCCTTGCTTTCCACCGCCTACTATAGTAGTTTCCCCTAGAAGTATTTCCTCAATAAATCACTTACACAGGAATCCTTGTCTAAGGATATGTTTCTGGGAAACATGACCAAATTACAGAGCATTTGACAATTTAAGAATTGACAAATATCTATTAAAACTAAGGTCTGTAATTGATTCGGGAAAGCTTCTGGTTTACATGTTTACCTTTCTTTCTACCCATGGTTTCATTGAAATGATTGGGACCAACATTTTAAATAAAGAATCAAAACATAATAGTGTTGGAAAACAGGAAATAGAGCTACCAGTGGACCAGAAAGTTTAAACAAACCCTGGAAGCTAAAAAACAGGTGGGGTGGAATTAATGGAGAAAACAGAGCAGAAGAATCCAAGCCAAGATTCCAGAAGTGAGAGCAATCAATCCTAATGGAGCCCATGAGAAACTCTAAGATCAGTGACAATACAAAGACTAGGAGATGGTTATGGGAATCATCAGGAAAATTAATTAATTAAAATGCTTTAGTAATAGCTAGGCCTGGAGAGCTATCTCTCTCCCTCCTCCTCTGCTATATACACAGATGATATGACTGACAGTGATAGCATTTGCCTCCGGGCTAGAACCTAACACCTATCTAGGGAGGTATTCTAGAATGAGTTTGGCCTCTGAGAGAAGTAGAGAAGGATTTGAAATAGCTCCAGACCTTTATATCAGACACAGAGAAAAGAGAGAGAGAAGAAGAAAAAGAAATTTTCATCTGGTAGTGAATTACAGTAAATGACTTTATCCCCAGGGTATAAGTCTCTTTAATTCAATAATTAAGGGAATCTCTACCTATTTCCTAGCACTGCTCTATTTCCAAGCACTCTACAATGGTATTGATCTGTTGACAAGACCACACTGTCTAACGGAAACCAATTCAAAGGTGAAACTCTTGAGAAAATAGACACACAACCAAAGAGAACATCCATGAAACAACTCTGTACTTTTTGTGTAAATGTGAGTTCGGAACTAAGATCAACACATCTTTGGAACACACACACAATAAATAGAAGGAAACATATTCACTAACTCCTGAGGAATCAAAAGTGATATATGGAACAAAGAGAATTTAAAAATTTCTAACAGGTATATTTTCAGGTTTCTCAAGTTTGGTACTACTGACACTTTGAACCAGATAATTTTTCTAGGGTGCTTTCCTGTGAATTGTAGGATATTTAGCAACATCCCTGACCTACACCCACTAGGTCTCAGTAGCAACTGTCATAACTGTGATAAGCAAATTATATTCTAGCTGTTGCAAAATGTCCTTTTGAAGGCTAATTCACTTGAGAAACACTAGGTTTATTCAGAGAGATTTGAGAGACCACTATATAAATAAAGAATAGATTGTTTCTAAAGAATGAACAATTAGAAATCAAAACAAATTATAATAAACAAGTATTTTTTTCCAAAAATGGAAACAAATGAATGGGACAAAGAATAAAATGGCTCAAGGGAAAAAAACAAATTAAGGATTTATAATATAACAAGGAGCTCTCCCATAATGCAGAGCTAAAGACAAATGTGAAAACAACGTGAGAGTCATGGGAGGCATATCTAGAAGATACTTAAAAACATGTACAGAAGAGAGGGAAAGAATGAAAAGATGGAAGAAACTGATCAAAAAAATATTAAAATTTTCCCAAGCTACAGCAAGACAGTTTTTCAAACTGCAAGGACCTATAATGGTCCAAAGGGATGAACTAAGAAAGGCCTATATATGAATGCCTCCTGGTGAAAGATCAAAATACCAATGAAGAGGGAAAAAAATTCTGAAATCTTTTAGATAAATAGATGAAACACAAGAAATAGATTACATACAAATGAGTTAAAGATGTTTCAGTGACTCAAAGATAACATTGGACACTAGGAAACAATAGAGCAATGCCTTCAATTACTTTCAAAAAATATTTCCAACTTAGAATTCTATACCAAGCTACATTATAAAGAAAGTAGAAGAGCAAAATACATTCAAAAATTTATAATAACTCAGAATATTTCCTGCTCATATGCCCCTAATGAAGATAAAATGACTCAAGAAAATTAAAAAAGAGAACTATGTGAAAAGGATATCTTTAGGTAAGAGTGAGAGCTGATTATGGCCGTGAAAACAAAAGGCGAAAACCTTAGTAGGAAATATATTGGACCATGGTGGTTGACACATTCTCCTGACTTAGTAAGGTAGGAATGCATATTCTTCTCTAGGAGTTTAATCTCATTTCTTAATTCTGCATTAATTTACATTGGTATCCTCACATCTTCACATGTTGTTTTTATTCTTTAGGTGTTAAAATGAGCCATTTATCAAATCAGAGACAAAACTGTTGTGTTTTGACCAGAATGCCAAGACAGTAAAGTTTAGATGTAACTGTTTGAGTTACCCATTGCTGACCTGAAACCTAGCAGCTTAAAACAATAATAATCATGTTATCTCTTAATGATTTGGAAGACTGACTTGGCTCAACTACTCTGTGACTACAGTCAGATGGTGGCTAGGACTAGCATCATTTCCAAGACTTCCTCCCATGTCTGGTGGTTGGTCCTGACTGCCAACTAGTACTTCAGCTGGCCCTTTTGGCTGGAACACCCACAGACAGCCTTGCAATCTGGATTTCTTCAGAGCATGGTGGCTGGTATCCAAGAACGAATATACCAAGAGAACAATGAAAAAGCTATGTTGTCTTTCATGACCTACTCTTTGAGATCAAGTAGCATTATTTCTGCTCTTTTCCCAAGCATGTGATGATTCAAGGGGAGAGAACAAGTATCCCACATGTTAGTGATAGGAGAGTCAACATCACATTATAAGATGAGGGGTGGGAGATCTTACCTTGGAAAATGCAATCTGCCATGATTCCCACTGCCCTTGGGATGTAACGGAAGAGGGTAATGGAGTGCAGTTTTGATAAATTCTTCATCTTTTATAGTGGCTAAGCAATAGTTACATTTCACATCAAAATAGAAGAGTATATTATTTAAAATCATAACTGTAGCAAGATGATGTAAACAGCAGGATTTGCTAGTTCTGGGAGAGTATCTGGGAGTAGGGAATGGGGCATAGGGTTTTGTTTTTTTTTTAAACTGCCAGTCTACAGTATTATTTGTTTACTAAATAAAAAAATATAATTTTAAAATTATATCAATTTTTAATTTAGATATATAATAGAATATAATACATTTTATAAACTTTTATAACAGTTTTATAAAATGAAACAAAAAATTGAAATAAGGTCAGTATTCAACAATTATGGCCATTTATTTCATCTCTAACAATAAATATTCATTGGGCACTACTGGCTTCTCATGTGCTAAGATCAGGAGATTCTAGGTATTGACAAAAAGCTGAAAAGAAAGTTAACATTTATTTGGTCTGGTTTCTTAATTTTTATAACGGAAAACTATATCTAAGGAAAGATGCCTATTATGTCCAGGAACTACAGTTTTTTGGTAGTAAAACTGTTATGGGCAGAACTCTCAAGGTGTCCATTCCAGCTTCTTTTCCCTGGGTTATTTAATGAAACCCTAATCCACTACTGTTGAGGGACTTTTTATTTATTTTTATTTATTTATTTATTTTAATGAAACCCTAAGGCACTACTGTTGAGGGACTTTGCAGATGGAATTAAGGTTGCTAGTCAGGTTACTTTAAAATAGGGAGATCATCCTGAACCATCTTGGTGGGTCCCGTCTAATTACAGAAACTCTCAAAGGCAGAAAAAGAAGACAGAATAACCAGACAGAAGGATGTAGCAGATAGGGATAGCTTGGAGAGATGAGGCAGGAGGGGAGATAAAGTGTGAGAAGGCCGTGCCCAATGTTGCTGACTTTGAAGACGGAACAAGCGGGCACGAGGCAGAGAATATGGGTGGCCTCTAGAAGCTTAGCATAGTCACCAACTGATAGCCAGCAAGGAAATCAGTCCTACCACACTACAAAGAACAGCCTAGGAAACTCAGAGAAACCAGGTGAGTAAATTGAGACTTCTGACTTACAGAACTCGAAGATCATAAATAAATGTGTACTGTGTCTAACTTTGTGGTAATTTGTTCTGGCAATAATAGGAAATAAAAAACTAAAACTGGAGTCAAGTTCTTCTGATACCGCCTTTTGTTCTCCTTGAAATGGACAAAAATTAGAACAGTCTTGTCACTCAAATTGTTTACAACTTAGTTTGCTGGAAAGAAACCATCTGTACATCTGAAAAAAAAAAAGTGTCAAATAAGGTAGCTGAAAGAAACAGTCCTTTAGATGCCAGACTCTCTAGGTTACCCCCTCAATAAGTTCCTTATAACCAGCCTTGGACAATAATACCTACTTTAGATGACCATTCACAACCTCTCTCTGCCTTGCTTCTTCTATTTCCACTCTGGTTTCTACGCTTCTACATACTAATGTGTCTTCTAGTCCTCTGATGTTAACTGACTTCTAAAGATAACAAAACTCGGCTTCCAGCTCAATTCTTGAGTCTCTAAGCTTCTCTTATATCAGTATCTCCCACAACTTTTGGTAAATATTTACTCTCTCTGCCTGTCTTCTGGGATCCGATAAACTACCCCACGCCTCACCCAAGTCTGAATATTTGGTCAATGCACCAAGTTTGATTAAAGCTTCACTTCTATAATTATAGCCAACATTATTAAAATCAGGAAAGGTTAGATGATAGAATGAGATTTTAAGTCAATAGAATATTTCTCAGGCAGGTTATGTTTTCCTTTGTGCAACTGGCATTTTTTAAATAGGTCATACTGTATAGGTCACAGACACTGCAGTATACACCTCAGGGCATTCTATTTTGGCAGACATATAGGCATGTCTACATTTTAGTACTGTGACTGTGTATAAATGTGTAACAATGACTTTGTGTGTGATTTCAAGACATCAGTCTTCTAAATTTAAAAATGTAAAACTAATTTGACTTAAGCCAAAATCAATAAATTATTGAAATTTTCACAATGCTGCTGCTGTGTATATAGAAATAGGAAGTAGTTATGGATTTTATTAAAAACTAGAGTAAATGCCATTAATAAATAATTTAAAAAAGTGAACAAACTAAGCATGAAAATAAATGTGTGTGACTCCGCTGTTTGAAAAGAACATTGCATCTCCTAGTTTTTAGAAATAACTTTAACTTTCCCTTTCCTCACTCATATTCTTCACTTTGCTAAATATCCTACTCTAGTCCCAGTATATATTATATTAATAACATAAATGTATTATTAATAACACATGCTCAGGAAAGAAGGCTGTGTGGAAAGTAGTTTTCAAAAGCAAAAGTGTATGGTGAAAAAAATCTGTACAATCAGAGTTATTTTACTTTCTTGTCCCATCTCTTTTCCCCATTTTCCTTTTTCTTATATTACAGAGTTCCACAGAGATAGTTCAAGGGTGAAAGAGTGCCTGGTACTTCTTCCTCACCCTTAGTGATTTCATAGTCATTCATATGTCACACTTGTATTGATTTCATGTAATTTAATCACATTGAAGGGGTGGAAAATGTAATTGCCCATTATTAGAGATATCCTCCTTGGTGGTGATGCTTCTTTGAATGGAAGTAGATTTCTTCCTTTGATCTCGTCTTTCAAGGAACAAAATAAGATATACAAAAAATAAAAATTACTTCCTTCCTCCATAATATTGAATGGGGGTAAAGGGTTAAGAGTTTGCAGAATTTATGTTAACATATTTGGACTCAGTCCCAATCAGGAGCACAAGATTCTAAAACATTATAGATCTAATTCTTATGATTTTTGTGTTTATTTCTGTCCCCCTCACCTCCAGTAAGTCAAATGGTTGAGATTGAATGAAATAACTCATTTTCCATGTGAAGAAACACCCACCAAATATTTTCTGGTACTAAAAAAAAGTCAAACTTTAAGTTGGTTTGCTTTCCGCACATATACTATATGAATTAATCTTAGGGCACCTGGGTGGCTCCATCGGTTAAGTGGCTGTTTTTGGCTGGCTCAGGTCATGATCCCGGAGTCCTGGGGTAGAGCCCCGCATTGGGCTTCCTGCTTTGCAGGGAGTCTGTTTCTACCTCTGACCCACCTCCCTCTCATGCTCTCTCTCTTTCTCACTTTCTCTCTCAAATAAATAAATAAAATCTTAAACAAATAAAGAATTAATCTTTCACTGACATTCATTCTGGTTAGTTTTTAGATAACCATTACTTTTGAAGGAAAAAAGATGACTTATTATTTGCTATTTATTTCAGTATTTTATTCACCTAAAAGGTATTTTTAAAAAATAATCTCTTTGGGGGCGCCTGGGTGGCTCAGTTGTTGGGCATCTGCCTTCGGCTCAGGTCATGACCCCAGGACCCTGGGATCGGGCCCCGCATTGGGCTCCCTGCTCTGTGGGTAGCCTGCTTCTCCCTCTCACACTCCCCTTGCTTGTGTTCCCTCTCTTGCTGTCCTCTCTCTGTCAAATAAATAAATAAAATCTTAAAAAAAAAAAATCTCTTTGAGTTAATGAAATATGATCTTAGAAATATCACAAATTATTAATATATTCATTAGTAAGTTCATATAGAAGCATCTCTACCATGACAGCTATATAAAGGGATGAGAAATGACTTTCAAATGTCAAAGTGTATTTGGAATGAATATTATCAATTAAAATTTGTTTTTATTTACCTAATGAATTCCTTTTGAATAACTTTAGCAGTAAAAAATTTATACCCTTTATGGAGTTTTTTAGAATAACAGACTAAGAATTGACATCCAAATTTGAAGCGTAAAATTGGTAGTCATTTCATAATGCTCTTTCAGGTAAAATACTAAAAGATGAGAATAATTTTCTTTTGTGATTAGTGAAGTATCCCTAGAGATTTAATACCATGGTTTTGAATTTAGAGATTCTCAAGGCTGACACTACAGAAGGCAACAAACATTTATTGCATTGGACTTCTGACTTCTGTTGGCTTAATTAATTTAAAGCAACACTTTTTGGTTTTTATGTTATAGTCATTTTTAGACAAGTCAAACCACAAAACTTTTTTCTCCTCTAAAAGTGTATATGGAATAGAATTTACCTCTCAATTTAGAACATATGTTTTTAATATAAATAAATGACATAGTCCTACATGGGTAAATAATTTAACTATTTAGAATTCATTTCCTTTAGATGCAAACAGACCACTGAATTACATAGGTATAATTATAGCTCTTCCCCTTGATTGCTTTCTCTGCGTGCACATTTAACAGCAGAAATGTTGTAACATGGCATTTGCAGAGTATTATTGCATAGACAGCCACTTCCACAGGACATTAATATGTGTTCCAGAGGAAAACAAGGAAAGGTTTGACTCATATATTTGGGAAATACTGAGTTAAGGAAATTTAAATAGGTTTATTTACTATAGGAATTCTCAGAACCTTTTAACAGACTGATGTACATTTTGGATTTCTAGTAAGGAAATGTACTATATATGTTGCAGAAGAATATTTGGCAATGGAACTCTTTTACCATAAAGATTTTCAAAAGTAGTACTTAAAAAAAAAACTTAATGAAACACTGATGTAAGGAATAAGGAGTATATGACTAATTTATTCATTCAAAAATAATTTTTAAATAATCTCTTACAAGTTTAAATAAGAAGGATTCACTGATTGAGATAAATGCAAACACTTAAAATCATTGTGATAAAAATAATACTTAAAAATCTAATGAAACTTATACAAGGAGAGAGAGACCAGAAGGAAGAATGCCTGAGTCTGGCTGAGGAAGACGGGTAATTTCATCAAGTGGTTGGTGCCTCTGCTGACTCTCAAAGCACTTGCCAGAAAAAAGAGATGTTTCATGTAGATGAATAAAAAGTGTTTTTGCAGTGTTCAGAACTACAAAGAGCTTAATACCCTAGTTACACAGTTCATGTTTTAGAAAGTATTCATCCCTCTAAATTCATTTCCCTTCTGTTTAGAACTTCAGCTATTCATATAGTATGCATAACATAAGTACAAATAACTGGTGTGTTGAATGTTGAAAACCCAGAAAACATTTGCAAGCTCCACACAAGTAATTAGAAATTCCGGTTAAAGAAAGAACCAAATTTTATGAACATTCAAAACATTTGCCTTACAAAGCTGATGTAAGAACACAGATTTGTATAATGAGACGTGTAATTGTATAATTAATGTGATGGCTGATATTGGTCCTCTCTCCACATGTTTCTGGTGAAGGGCAAGAAATCCAAATTTAAAATTTCATGTGATGATAGAAATCTACTTAGACTATTGGTCTCCAACCTTTAAAAAATCATATACGTTTGTCATTAAAATTTTGTAGCATGAACATGTAATATATATATGTTTATTTATGTGTATCACTTATAGTGATACATATGAACCACTGAAATACTAGACAAACCTTATTAGTACACAAAATACACACTTAAAAATGAGATAATTAACAAGTTTAATTGATAAGATTTTGAAATAAATTGATAAATTTGGAATAAATACATTTGAAGTATAATAAATTTTTAATTTATTGTATCTAGTAATGGTAGAAACTATTTTATTCAGTAACACTATTGCAGTGAGCATAATGTAATTGAAATTGTTTTGTCATTCTTAGAATCTTTGTTTAATAATGTGTGATAACAGCAATTTGAAGGTCTCTTGATTTCAAGGGTTTTTCCAAGCTTGGTTCTGAAGCTCTCAGCTTGAAAAAATAACTCACAATGACATATAGATTCATAATTCTTGCTGTAACTTGACTATTAAATTTCCATCTTCCTTGGTGTCAATGAGTTTATCTTGCAAACTATTTTAAAGTTGTACTATCTTAACAGTTTTAACAAATCGATTAAGTAGCCACTGATCGTCTTCATTTGAAATGTTTAAAAAACAGTTAATAATACCTTTTTACACAAGTTTTTATATGTACTTATATAATTTTTTGTAGGTAATACACTTTATATTTTACCACAAATTGGAATGACAAAACATTTTCTAAAATGAATTTTAAAGATTCTCTTTACGTTCCTGTTATAAACATTATCTTTATCTTGAAGGTCACATAAAACGTGTTGCTCAGTACCCACTCCACATATGCCTTTGACAACATATAAATGTTGGCCAGTTACCATTATAGAAAAGGTCAGCAAATTTGGAACACTCTCTTTTTTGTAAAAACAAAAAACAACCAAACAAAAAACAAATCAAAACCAAAAACAAATTAATTCTCATATTCTCTCTCTTACCACCCCCTTCTTATTTGTTGGCGATGAATATTATTTTTAATCATTAAATATATCATGTATATAAGTAAATGAAAATGTATATGTATAATTTTAAAACAATAAAATGTATATATCTATATGGGCACTAGAAGCTCCTTATCTACTCCTTTACTAGCCCTCTTTCAATGCTGCTTCACTCCCACCAGCTAACCATCATGCTGAATTCACTTCCCTCACAGATTATTTATTTTTACATTCTCATGGGCACTTAGTATTGACAGATGGTGGGTGCGAAATGGTATTTCCTTGTGGTTTTAATTTTCATTTTTCTGGTTACTAATGAGATTGGACATTTTATAACTTTAGATCCATTTTTGCATCCTAGACTGTGAAATTCCTATTAATTTATGGATGATTGGTGGGGCTATTTTATGCTTTTCGTACTGCTTTACAAAAACTCTAAATATACAATCAGAATACTAATCCTTAGTTTTATGAGTTGCAAATGTCTTTTCCCAGATTGTTGCTTGCTTTTTCACTCTTTTTTTATGGTACGGATGAGTATAAATTCTTAGCATAGTAAAACATATTGGTCTTCATGCTTTTTTCTTACCTTTGAAATTCTTTTTGGGGATCAAATTTGTATTCAACAACTCTTAAATACTTTGCCATGTAATAACTGATGAATCTATGTGGAATATAAATGATTTTTCATGATTGCCTTCCATTTTATATCAGAGTTGTAACGATTCTGTTATTTGTAATAATAGAAGCCAAACATTTACATAAGCAAACATCAGAGATCAGTCTGTTGCAAATATGCCAAAAACAAATGATCCGGTGTGCACCTAACTCTTAACTGTTCAGCTTTGTGGCACTCTTTCCTCAAACTCTAGTACTAGATATTAAGGGTATGTGTTAGTGCATAGATTGAATATTGTGAAAAAGTGTATTCCCTTTCTATTTTAGATCAAAATATAAAACATAACACTACTTTATTTCTTCACCTCGGCTCATGTGGATGATCTTGTGCATTTTTTTGGGTTCATGCACCTCATTTTGGAGACCACTGTTCAGGACCACTTACCTTAAAACTGGGATACTCTGACCTCTGAGCCTTAGTTTATGCAGACCCAGAAGTTTTAAAGGAATCAATTTCCATATTCTCAAATTCCATTTGTATTATTGTGAAAGAGAACACATCTTGCTGTTACTCCTTTCCAACTACCCCCTTCACAATTGGCCTTGACCCACACTGAAAAGAAAGATAGCCCTTGTACTCATCCTAAATCTTACTATGACATATTGCGTTTAAGTCTTCAAACCTCCCTTTAGTCACCAAATTAAGGGACGTTTGTACATGGGGGTTAGTAACGAAAACTATAATTATTCTTATGATTGGATAACAAAACTTTTTATAATTCAGGCAGCTTATTTTTCTGGAACAAAATTAAAAAGAACTTGGAGTTATAACCTGATACATTGCTAAAACATTTTTATGTATATTACTTTGTAACTTTAGTATAAACTCTGAAAAGGTACAAAAAATTAAATGATATTACTAAGCTAGACTTCTTTTATTCCTGTTTTCTTTTATTCCTGTTAACTAAAGTGGTTACATACAGTTTATAACCTCAGGTATAAAAACTAGTTATATAATTTATGCTAAATTCTGTCTCATACCAGGATTACAAAATATTCATCAATATTATGTTAACTAATTTTAGAATCCCGCCAATTTTGTCACTTCCAATGAAATTTTATTTTTATGTTTAATAGTTATAAAATTAGGGGCGCCTGGGTGGCCCAGTCGTTAAGCGTCTGCCTTTGGCTCAGGGCGTGATCCTGGCATCCTGGGATTGAGCCCCGCATCAGGCTCTTCCGCTGGGAGCCTGCTTCTTCCTCTCCCACTCCACTGCTTGTGTTCCCTCTCTAGCTGGCTGTCTCTCTCTCTGTCAAATGAATAAATAAAATCTTTAAAAAAATAGTTACAAAATTAAAATGTATATTTAGTAGATAATTACACATTAATAATAAATAACTTCATCTGGAAGAAAACTTTTGCAGTAGAGAGTTATAGTCATAGAAAATATATTTAGATTTTAAATTACATATGCACTTTAGTTGTAGATAGTTATGATAGGATGTTCCATATTTATCATTTTTAGATAATATCATTCCATTTAAATCATATTCTTTGGAGGAATTAGAATAGCAGTATGATCTCAAAGATAAATGGATGATGTAAAATTCTGGATTGTCTCTTCAGGTACTTTTAAAATACATGACATGGGTAATAAATAGCTATGATATTTACATTTAATTAGTTATATCTAAACAAATGACTTAACAATTGAAAGTATCAGTCTTTGCAAACCCCAAATTTTACCTGGTTTGCAACTATTTTAATGACTGATAAAAACCCAAAGATATCAACTAAACAATATGCAAAATTTTTTTCAAACATTTTTTCGGGTGTGCTAACAAAATATTGAAGACAAAACAATCAAGTAAATAAAGTATGCATGGCATAAGTCAGTCAATGTTTAATAGCAATCATAGTGTGAGGTGTTCAGAAACACCTCTGTTTTTAGGTAGTTTACAGTAAGTGGGGATCTGAGTTGCTGAAATAAATCTGAAAAAGGCTATTTTAATATTTATCTTTTACAATTACTTCAATTCAGAGGAAATTAGAAATTAGTAATGCAATAAAGTTTCATTAATCTATTCATCTCACCTTCATTTCTACTCCATCCCACAAAACTCCATACTTTGCTAAAAAATGCAGTTAAGAGTTGTTACTAGTGCTCATTAAGGGAAAATGCTTATAGGTATCCACTAATTCAAACCCCAGCAACTTGGTTTTTCTTCACTATCCTTCCATAGTTTCTCCAGAATGTCCACGCTTTTATTAGATAAAACCAATTGACAGATTCAGCTTTATACTTGAATATGCTTAAATTTCTTTTCATATTATAATTAGTCTGACAAATATGAACTATATTGAACACATTTATTTCATCTCTTCACTCATCCATGCCAATGTATTCTGGGAAATGTAACTTTCAAATACGATTTCATCTTTATTCCATACGGCTTTGTCAAATCAGGCATTTTTATAACCTGGTACTGTTCCTCTGATACACCTGGGTAAAAAGGAGGGACCTAAGGTAGACTATTCAGCCCTTAACCTCACATAATTGTTCTTAAGATAAGCCTTGCAAAATTTAACTGACCAGAGCTCTTTTTTCCTTATTTGGGTCTCAGAGAGCAGAGCTCTTTTCCCTTCAGTGAGTGAATCTGTAAGAAGTGAAGGTCCAGACTTGTTTGCAGCCATGTTTCCTTCCACGCCAGAGCGGGTGAGGCCTTTAGTCCAGACAGAATCAGAAAAATGAAGCAGTGAAACAAGGAAGATAAAAGGAACAAAGTTGTGATATGTGTAACAACATGGATGAACCTTGAAAACATTGTGCTAAATGAAAGAAGCCAGGCACAAAAAGTCAAATTTATATGATTCTGTTAATATAAAATATCCAGGATGGGCAAGTACATAAAGACAGAAAGTAGGTTAGTGGATGACGAGGGCTGGAGGAAGGGAGAATGGGGAGTGACTGCTAATAGGTACAGGGTTTTTTTGGGGGGTGATAAAAATATTCCAGAATTAGATGGTGGCGATGGTTGCGCAACCTTGTGAATTATGCACGTCATGTATTTATTTATTTTTACATTTGATCAAGTTAATTTTTTTATTGAAATATGGTTTATGCACATTACGTTAGTTTCAAGAGTACAACATAATGATTCAACAAGTCTGTACTTTGTTATTCTCACAAATGAAGCCATCCGTCACCATACAAAGCTATTGCAGTACCATTGACTGTATTCCCTATGCTTCACATTTCATCCCCCTGACGTAATTCATTCCATAACTGAAAGTCTGTGCTCCTATTTTTCTTCACTCATTTCTGCCCATCCCTCCTCCATCAACCATCAGTTTGTTCTTGTATAAATGGGTCTATTTCTGCTTTCCATTTGTTTGTTTCTTTATTCATTTGTTTTTTTGATTCCATATGTAAGTGAAATCATATGGCATTTATCTTTTTCTGTCTGACTTATTTCCTTTAGCATAATGCCCTCTGAGTCTATCTGTGTTGTTACAGATGTCAAGATTTCATTCTTTTTATGGCTGAGTAATATTCCATGGTGGGTGTGTGTGTGTGTGTGTGTGTGTGTGTGTGTATGCCATATCTTCTTTAGCCATTCATCTATCAGTGAACACTTAGGTTGCTTCCATATCTTGGCTATTATAAATAATGAAACAACAAACATAGGGGTGCATATATCTCTTTGAATTGGTGTTCTCATTTTCTTTGGACAAATAATTATTAGATCATATGGTATTTTATTGTTAATTTTCTTAAAATGACTATACTGTTTCCCACAGTGGTTGCACCAATTTGCATTCCCACCAATAGTGTACAAGCGTTCTTTTATCTTCACATGTTTACCAACACTTGTTATTTCTTGTCTTATTTCTTGTCTTTTGGACAAGATACTAGCCATTCTGATAGGTATAAGGTGATATCTCATTATGGTTTTGATTTGCATTTCCTCCAGTTGAGTAGTGATGTTGAGCATCTTTTCATGTGTCTATTGGCCATCTGTCTGTCTTCTTTGGAAAAATGTCTGCTCAGTTCCTCTGAGAGAAAGAAAGCAGGGAGGGAGACTGATATGGGAGTTGGTCCCAGGACCCTGGGATCATGACCTGAGCTGAAGACAGATGCTTAACCAACTGAGCCACCTAGGCGTCCTCCTCTGCCCATTTTAAATCAGATTATTATTATTATTATTATTATTATTATTATTATTATTTGTGTGTGTGTGTGTGTGTATGTGTGTGTTGGCTTATAGAAGTTCTCTCTATGTATTTGGATATTAACCCCTTATTATTTGCGAGTATTCTCTCCCATTCAGAAGGTTGCCTTTTGTTTTATTAATGGCTTGCTTAACTGTGGAAAAAGCTTTTTATATTGATATAGTCCCAATAGTTTATTTTTGCTTTTATTTCTCTTACCTGAGGAGACCTATCTAGAAAAATGTGAATTATACACTTAAAAAACTAAAATTTATGGCATATAAATTATATCTCAGAAGAGCTTATTTTAAAAAACTAATAAAGCAGAGATTTTGGAGCAAGAGGGAAGAAGGAAGATAAAGAGAGGTCTGATAAGAAGTGGCTGATTTTAGATGTATTTAAGGCTTAGGGGCTGTACTAGGATTCAGAGCACACTAGGATTGTGTAAATTGTTCATAGAGTTGGTTTTCTTTCATTCAAGTGAAAGGGTCTAACTCATACTGTTTTTGATACTCTAGCTTTGCATATGATGAAACTGAGCTTAGGAAATTTAATGAACTTGTCTAAAATAAAGAGGAATAAATATTTCACTCCATAACTTTATTTAAATTTAAATTTACTCCTATTACAGTATAACAAATTTAAATCTATTGTAAATACTTGTTTTTTTCACATTTACTATTCATTGATAGTTTGTTTCTCCCACTTTTCAATATAGATTATTTTGATCTTGGGGTGAGTTTTTCTGCTTGCATTTTTTTTTTTGCTTGTACTTTAATCTATAATCCCTTATTTGTTTTTTTCACATAAAATAAATTTTCTTGGAACCACTTCTTAGAGCACAGGTTCAAAGCAAGACCAAGTAGCAAAAACCAACTGCAGTTAGTTTAAGTAAAAGTTGATATAAGGATACCGTGGAATACCTCATAGAACCAGAGGCAGGAATGTAGCCGTTCCATCAAGGCATGGGACCCAGAACAAAGAAGCCATTAGTTTTCCTGTGTGTACTTCTCTTGAGAAGCTTTTTTTCCTTCTCTTTCTCTGTTGACCAACTGCTCCTGCTTTCCAGTTCACAAAGAACGCAGATCTCATTCCAATTCCATATTATACATTACTTATCTTTAGCTAGGATTTCTCAAGTTTGGAGCTATCAATATTTTGTACCTGATAATCTTTTTTTCTTTTTTTAATTGAGATATAGTTAATCTATGCCATTATATTACTTTCAGGTGTATAACACAATGATTCAGTATTGTATATATTGTGAAATGTTCACCATAATATGCCTAGTTAACATCTATCCCCACACACAGAGTTTTTGCCTTGCAAACAGAACTTTTAATATTTTCTCTCTAGCAATTTTCAAATATACGATATGGTAGTATTCACTATAGTCACCATGCTGTACATTACTTCCTAGGACTTATTTATTTTATAACTGGAAGCTTGTAACTTTTGACCACCTTCATCCATTTCTCCAACCACCTAACCCTCCACTTCTGGCAACCACCAACCTGTCCTTTGTACCTATGAGTTTTTGTTTGGTTTTTTGTTTTCATTTTAGGTTCCACAAATCTGTGAGATAATATGGTATTTGTCTTTCTCTGTCTGATTTATTTCACTTAGCATAATGTCCTCCAGTTTCTTCCATGTTGTTGAAAATGGCAGGATTTCCTTTTTTGTGGCTGAATAGTATTCCATATATTCCATTATATATATACATATAATAAATTATATGTATATTATATGTATATATATAATATATATAATATATAATATATATAATCTATTATATGTATATATATAATATACATATATATTATATTTATATATAAAAATATATAAGTATATATATAAATATATATGTATACATATATACAGGTATATATATACATATATATTCCATTTTATATATACATATATAAATATAAAAAAATATATATATATATATATTACATTTTCTTTATCCATTCATCCATTGATGAACACTTAGATTACTTCCATGTCTTGGCTACTATAAATAATGTTGCAATGAACATAGAGGGGAGTGTGCAAATATCTTTTTGAGTTAGTGTTTTCACTCCCTTGGATAAATACCCAGAAGTAGAATTACTGGATCATACGGTATTTCTATTTTTAGTTTTTTGAGGAATTTCCATACTGTTTTCTATAGTGGCTCCACCAATTTATATTCTCACCAACAGTGCACAGGGTCACCTTTTCTCCACATCCTTGCCAATGCTTGCTATTGCTTCTCTTTGATAATAGCTATTCTCACAGCTATGAGGTGATATCTCATTGTGGTTTTGATTTGCTTTTCCCTGATGATTACTGATGTTAGCACCTTTTCACTGGCCTGTTGACCTTCTCTATGCCTTTTGAAAAATGTCAACTTAGAATATCTGCCCATTTTTTAAAATGGATTGGTGCCTATTGAATTGTGTAAGTGATATATATATATATGATTTTAACACCTTATCAGATATGTGGCTTGCAAATATTATCTTCCATTTCATAGGTTGTCTTTTCATTTTATTGATGGTTTCCTTTGTTGTGCAGAAGCTTTTTAGTTTAATTTTGTTAAGCCTTTGTTTAATTTTGCTTTTGTTGCCTTTGCTTTTTGTGTCAAATCCAAAAAGACTAGTATCAAAGAGCTTACCACCTATGTTTTCTTCTAGGAGTTTTATGGTTTCAGAAAACTTTTTTTCCTGTTTAATAAAAATGGAACATTTAGAACCGTTCTAAGGTCTGATAGCAGAATATTGGTTATATTATTATACTATATATATTATATATAATAGTATATAATATATAATATTATTATAGTTTATCAATTATCTTCAGTAATTCAGTATCTTAGAAGAATATGAAACCCCATTAATTAAGTTTAAAAAAAATCAAACAGGAAATAAGAGTAAGTTGCCTTAAAAAGTCGCAATATCTGAAAAGCGGAAACTAAAATATTAACTATGGCTATCTCTTAATAGTGGAATTACCTATGAGGTTTTCTTTGTTTTTTTCTAGTGGTCTTGACAAGTCATGTATTAGATTTTAATTGGAATAAAATTATTGACTTTGGGAAACTAAATTAAAATACTATTTACTTAATGAATTCTTTAGTAAAATGCTATTAATTTCTTTGGGAACTTACTGCTTAGGTTTTAAAAATATGTAAATCCTGAGCTGGTTTCAAGTGTGGTGTGACCTCTGGATGGTCATTTCTTAAGTGAGCAAGAAGGGGGCTAGCTCTAGTGAACACCTGGAATAAAAATGATAGATCTCCTGGAATACTGCTTATTTATTTATTCTGTGTCTGTGTGTTACCCGAGTAAAGTCAGTCCTGTCAATCCAGGAGCCAAGCTCAATAAAATGTAAAAATCATCCCCACGGGGCTTTTGGCAGTTGTGAAATCTAACTTGAAATTTCCCTTATCGCCTTGTGTTTGACAATAGCCTAACGAGATAGGAAAAACCCTAATTTGGCTGGATTCTATATTTCCTTTACAAAACAAGAGGAGTCTGTTAAGTGATCTTTTTAAATATCAGAATAAGCCTCATTGTACCTATTTTTCTTTCTTATTCGTTAATTTAGAAAGATAAAGGTCTAGCTTTTCCATGCTATCAATGCTCCTTAGGGGAAAAGATTCAAAATATGTTTAGGAAAAACCCAAAATACGCGTAAAATAAAATCAGGTCTCCTTACCATAGCCTCCAAGGCCAATGGGCATTAGTCCTGCCAAGCTTCTCAAGCTCCTGTGCTCTGGTTATGCTGGCTCTCTCTGAGCTCATACATCAAACTTAGTCCCCCCCAGGATCCTTGCACGTGCTGCTTATTCTGCTGAGACAGTTTTTAATCCCAGATTCTTCTCTGATTAGCACTTTATCATCATTAAGTTTTACACCAGGAGACACAAATTTCAGGGAGGTCTTCCTTAACTTAGAACCTTATTTAAAGCAGGCTGTGTACTTACCCCAGCTATTCTCAGTTATCATATTCTGTTTTGAATTCTGATCCTACCACTGTTCAGTACTTGAAATTCACTTATTCATTCATTTATTGTCTCTTCTCAGTAGAATTTATATTCTGTCTGAGCCTACAGATTCACATTCTGTCTTATCACATTTGTATTCCCAGTGCCTAGAACTGTAACCAACACTTAATAGACTCTAGATGTTTATTGAATAAATGAATGAATAATCTCTGAACAAATGACATATAAAGGCATCAACCGCAAATACAGAATTTCACATGGAATATTGTATTAATATAGATTATTTTTCCTAAGAAATGTTAATAATAATATTAATGCATAAAAAGGGAAAGAAGAAAAAATTAACAATAAAAATTAACTTAAAGAGTTAGCACATGAAAAATATTTTCATAATTAAAAATATTTTCTCTAGTAATTTTCCCTTCTTTAAACTTTTAACATTTTTCTCTGATGATTATTCTCTCTTTGGGCAAATTATTTAAAATCTATATTAAAATAATTGTGTGTGCGTGTGTGTGTGCCTGTGTGCTGTTTTTAGCTCTTATTTTCTGATAGTATAACTGTTTGATTTGGACAGATGGGAGATTTCTTTCTTTCTTTTTTTTTTTGCATTTTGGCCACATCCAGCCCTGATTTGTTATTGTTTGAAATTCTGAGAATGTTTTACACACGTTTACAAAAGAGAAACATTTGGCCTCTGATAAACGAATGACAAGCACGATGTAAACGCTTGGGGAAGATTCTTTAGGATGTAGGCAGGAGACCTGCACATCTGTCTCCAGCTGTGCAGCTACTCAGAACTGAAATGACTAATCCCAGTTTGGCCAAAGTCAGTAATTATTTTTACTGTTGATCTGAAGATCAAAGGTTATTCCCAGGAAGTAAGAATAGGGCAATGGACTTCACTATCTAAGAGCAGTGGAGATTTATGCAAGCTATCATTTGGTTCGTGCCTTGCACATTAACCTGGTGCTAATGCATATGGATGACAGCAGAAATGTAAACAGCTTTGATGTGTTATTAATTATAATTGGCTAAACGTAAATTAATCTACTGGTTTTGAATCATCTTTGCCCTTTTGCCTGGCCTTGTATTCCGACCCCAAATGTTAGGAAAATCTACAGCAACTACGTCACACTTTTCAAAGGAAGAATGTAACTCTATGAATCCTTGCTACTATTAAAACTTTCTTTGAACCTGTCCTCATTAAAATCTTTTTACTTAGAAAACTCTTACTTTAAATTACTTCCACTGGTGAACATGGTCTAATTCTACTAGCAAATTCATGTTAAGTTTCCCGTATTATTTTTTCATGACAGAGTGTATTATTCTTTGCAGTCAGTTTGGATATACTCTATATTTTCTATATGTTCTCTGATGCGAAGCCAGGCCCTCATGAAAGGGAATGCTTCAATGAAAGATAATAAAATATTTATTAAGGGTCTGCTCTATTTGAGGCACATTTATAAATATATACATATACTGTAACATGCATATTTTAAAACATAGATATGCTTTTTCAAAATTATTTTAACATTATCATTTTATATAAAACAGGAAAATAATTTTATAGCTAAGAACAAAAGTATCTAAATTTTATGAGTGTATACTTTATCTGTACACAGCAAACTCCTGTTAACTTCATGGGGAATGTTGGAGCCTAAATAAACACTGAGAAGGACATAGAGATATAGGCACATGCCACACTTAATAGGAATTATTTTCACTTGAATAAATTGCATTAATACATTTGTATTTTAATTTGACAATCTTTTTTCCCTAAATTTGTATCATGTATTATTTAAAAATTCCTTTTACACAATAGTGAATATACTCTTATGTACGTGTTTAAAATATCTGTATTTAACCATCCTAGAAATAATGCCAGTAGTATTTATTTCTCATAAAAGCTCTATCTCTTATTATTCTTCTTTGAAATAAAGCACTCCCATACCATCTTGGTATCTGTAATATGTTCAGTGTAACAACCCTTAGATTGGGTATTTCTCATCTGCTTAATATTACTAGAATTACAGAACCAGTCTAAAAGTTCTCTCCTCTCTGTTGATAATTTATCAATCTTGCTAGCTTTATTATTTCAACTGAAACGTCTTTTATTGATGAAATAGTTAAGAGAAAAGTAAGATGGCCTCACAGTTACTTCTCTATCTGGGTTCACCATTTCAGCCATAACATTTGCCCCAAGAAAAGCTGAGATTTGTAGTGTCATAAGGATTTCTATCTATTTTCAGGCATTTTGGCATTTGGGGCTCTTGTCTGGCAAAGGTAAATGGACAGTTAAGCATTTATTTTTCAAGAACTAATGGCATTTAGATATATTTGGCATTTATTTTTCTTGGAGTTTTTTTTAAGCTGAAGGTATTGAAAATTACTTAAACACTTACTCATATTGTAGACTTTCAGTTGTGAAAGCTTGGCATGTCCCACAAGCTCCTTCTCATTTTGCTTATTAGCAGTAAAGTTATTAAAGGTCCCAGGTTTCTAATCAGTGGTTTACATTTCAATGGATAGCATTTATATAAATAGGAGCATGCAGTCATTGAAACATCTTCTTTGAATGGACACTCACAAATATATCTAGGTGGCCAGTCTCCCTTCAGCATTCCCCTTGGTGTGATTTGCAATGGAGGATCTGAAATATATTGGTCTTCTTCAGACAGAGAAACTCAGTAGTAAATGTAACATATCTTTTGCAATCGAGAATTTGGCTCATAAACCTGCTTTTTGAATCCTTAATGATCACATTAGTCTCAAAAAATATTTCAATTTCATTTTGAGATCTCAGTCGATTGTATTTGAGAGGGGAAATGTCTTGACTACAGATGCTCTTCATTTGTTGGGTTTCTTACTCTATATTCTCTCCATAGCCTATTTTCCACTTCTAGAGATTTATTAGCCTCTCAGACATATTATCATAAATGTTATCAAGTAGGCACTCATGATTGACAAATGCAGAAGATTATTCTCTTTTCCAGATAAAACGGAGAGGTAAGGGACATAGAGAGAGGTGATGCAGCTCACAGGGCTCAGTTATGTTTGCCAGGGTGTTATGTGAATCAGCACATTGCTGAGGAAACCAGCCACAAATCATGGCTGCATATGGCCGGCCTTTTCCCAAAATGCCTATAATTGATTCCATGTATCATGGAGTAAATCAGTATCAGTTGGCCTATGAAGTAATCTGTCTGTTCATATTCAGCTTATATGTATTTGATAAGGTCTAGCAGGTACACTTAATCTTTCAGACCTCACGGAGGATATCATCTCCTCCCTCATTCCTTCTTCCACCCAAGAAATAACTCTCAGGCAGGAAGCCACGCTCGTAAAAATGCAGCCCGTACCCATCCCCATTCTTATTTCTCTACCAATTCTGACATATTTCCCTGAAATCCTGCATCCAGCTAATGAGTGACATTGCTTACCCCGAAGGATCTATAGCTGAGGTCTCAAATACAGATTTAGTTTCGGATCTGCCTATTGCTCTGTTAATTATGGCTAATTGTTATTGTGTGAGGCACTATACTAGACATTTAATGTACAGTATTTCCTTCAATTCCTACAACTCAAGGTGGGCATTGTTGTCCTTATTTATAGATAAGTAAATTGAGATCCCAAATGATAAGTAAAGGATGGATTAGCGTCTACATCTGCTATGATTCAAAATAAGTCCTTTATAAACTATACAATATGGTCTCTAGCAAAGTCAAATGAGAATTTCAGTACTTAATTCTATAGTTATACTGAATTAGAAAATCTAGTCTGCTTTTTGGTGAATCTGTAGGGTTTCTTTTTTTGTTTGTTTGTTTCGATGTAGTTATTGCTTTGTTATTGGGAACATTCCCTGAAGGGTATGACTTGCATGGGTGACTATATTTTTCTTCAAATCATTAGAATATGGAGTTGATTTATATAAGCTTACACATGAATTTCATCTTCTTGGGGGGCATTATTTTATTTTGGATATATATATATTTATTTTTATAGCTTTCATAGTGTCACTGAAATATAACAGGCACTCAAAAAAATTCAACAAATGTTTATATAACAACTAATTCCAGTTAACTTTAAAAATAGGTCAAGTAGTTAGAAAACCATTTAACTTTTTTCACGATATATATATATATATATATATTTTTTTAAAGATTTTATTTATTTATTTGGAAGAGAGAAAGAGTGAGAACATGAGCAGGGTGGAGGGGGAGGAGCAGAGGGAGAAGCCTAATGCAGGGCTCCATCCCAGGACCCTGGGATCTTGACCTGAGCGGAAAGCAGACGCTTAACCGACTGAGCCACCCAGGTGCCCCTGAAATATTTCTAATTGTTTACACAGAATGACTAAATATGGACCCAAGATTCTATTTTCATTCTATAATTCATAATTAAAATTGTTCTTCCAAGGACTTTCTCCATGTGAGTTTCTTTGAATTTATTAAGTCCAGTGAAATATGGACTCTTCTGTGAAAGTGTGGACATATATTGTTTGAGAAAAGAGTTTGTAAGATTGGTAAAAAATAGGGGACAGTTGATTTAGATAGAAGTGAGGCTGCATGAGAAAAAAAACAGTGCTTTACCATAGAAATCATTGCCCAGTGTGATGATTTACTAAGTAAGTGGTATGAGGTGGCTTCCTAATGAAGTAAGGCATCTTCTCTCCCCTCCTCCCATCACACACCTAAATGCATCCACACACCACAAATCTCCTTATCCAAATGCTTCTATACCACATATTTTCCCAGATACAAATTTACTGGTGCTAATTACGTACTCTTGTGGGAAGCAGCTATGGTCTCTTTTTCCATTCAAAACTCACTGAACATTTATTGAGTAACTACTGACGGGTTCTGTGGCAGATCCTGGGGATTCCATGAAGAATGGTGCAGAGCTCTCAAAGAGCTTGTGGTTCCACAGAAGAGACAGAGTAGTATAAGATTATTAAAAGATACAATTTTTAAAATGCTGTGAGAGGTGATAATTGGAGGATTTACTCAAGGGCATTGGACCCAGGATCATCACTGAAGGAAGACTTTTTGGAGAAAGCAATGTTGAAACTGAATTTTGAAACTGATTAAATTTGTTGTTTGCCATTTATTTATTTATTTATTTAAGAGAGAGAGAGAGCATGAGTGGGGTGAGGGGTAGAGGGGTGAGGGGCAGAGGGAGAAGCAGACACCCCGCTGAGCAGGGAGCTGGACACAGGATCAGGACCCCGGATCATGACCTGAGCCGAAAGCAGATGCTTTTGGAGCCACCCAGGTGCCCCATGAATTTGTTGTTTGTACTGCAGTGTTCAGTTGCTTTAAGTGGCCTCAGCAGATAATAGAACTTCAGTGAATTGGAGATTTTAATTAGAGGAATGTAATGCCTCCCCAAAACGTGTCTTCATCCCCCACACCACCATTCTAGACCCAGATAACACTCTCCTGCCTACACAGTGTAATAGCGTTTACCTGGTTATTTGAGATCTACTTTTGCCTCTTGATGTGTTTTCCACTGCAGTCAAATTAATAATCTGGCATATCTGTTCATGTATTTCCCTGCTTAAAAACCTTTCCATGACTTTCCATTGTCCTTAGGATAAAGAGAAAACTCCTTTAGGTGGCTGACAAGCCCCTGTGATCTTCTATCTTCCTACCTTGCTAGCCTTATCTGGTACCCTATATCCTGCAGTTGGCATACATGCCCTTCCAATCCACTGTATTTATCATTCCAGCAGATTGCTAGGTTCAAAGCCCCCTCTAGTCTATCAGCTGTGTGTCCCTGAGCGAGTTGCCTAACTTCTCTGTGCTTCAGTTTCCTGTCTGCAAAATGGGGATAAGGAAATCCCCGTTTAATTCATAGTCTGAGGATTATAGAAGAAAATGTGTAGATAGGCACATAATAGGAACTAAGTGCTTAAAACTATTAGAATTTCTTGAGAGTCTGTGATATGCAGGGTGCTATATTAGACATTTTGCATATTCTTTTTTTTTAAATTTTTTTAATTATATTATGTTAGTCACCATACAGTACATCCGTGGTTTCCGACGTAAAGTTCGATGATTCATTAGTTGCGTATAACACCCAGTGCACCATGCAATACGTGCCCTCCTTACTACCCATCCCCAGCCTATCCCATTCCCCCACCCCCCTCCCCTCTGAAGCCCTCAGTTTGTTTCTCAGAGTCCATAGTCTCTCATGCTTCATTCCCCCTTCTGATTACCCCCCCTTTCTTTATCCCTTTCTTCCCCTACCTATCTTCCTAGTTCTTATGTTCCATAGGTAAGAGAAACCATATGATAATTGTCTTTCTCTGCTTGACTTATTTCACTTAGCATTATCTTCTCCAGTGCCGTCCATGTTGCAGCAAATGTTGAGAACTCGTTCTTTCTTTCTTTCTTTTTTTTTTTAAAGATTTTATTTATTTATTTGACAGAGATAGAGACGGCCAGCGAGAGAGGGAACACAAGCAGGGGGAGTGGGAGAGGAAGAAGCAGGCTCATAGCGGAGGAGCCTGATGTGGGGCTTGATCCCATAATGCCAGGATCACGCCCTGAGCCGAAGGCAGACGCTTAACCGCTATGCCACCCAGGCGCCCCTAGAGAACTCGTTCTTTCTGATAGCTGAGTAATATTCCATTGTATATATGGACCACATCTTCTTAATCCAGTTATCTGTTGAAGGGCATCTCTGTTCCTTCCAGGATTTAGCTATTGTGGACAATGCTGCTATGAACATTGGGGTGCATATGGCCCTTCTCTTCACTACGTCTGTATCTTTGGGGTAAATACCCAGTAGTGCAATGGCTGGGTCATAGGGTAGCTCCATTTTTAACTTTTTAAGGGACCTCCACACTGTTTTCCAGAGTGGCTGTACCAATTTGCATTCCCACCAACAATGTAGGAGGGATCCCCTTTCTCCACATCCTCTCCAGCAATTGTTGTTTCTTGCCTTGTCAATTTTTGCCATTCTAACTGGCGTAAGGTGGTATCTTAGTGTGGTTTTGAGTTGAATTTCCCTGATGGCTAATGATTTTGAACATTTTTTCACGTGTCTGTTAGCCATTTGTATGTCATCATTGGAAAAGTGTCTGTTCATATCTTCTGCCCATTTTATGATTTGTTTATGTTTCTTGTGTATTGAGTTTGAGAAGTTCTTTGTAGATCTTGGATACCAGTCTTTTATCTGTAGTATCATTTGCAAATATATTCTCCCATTCTTTGGGCTGTTTCCTTGGCTGTGCAGAAGCTTTTTATCTTGATGAAGTCCCACAAGTTCATTTTATCTTTTGTTTCTCTTGCCTTTGGAGATGTGTCATGAAAAAGGTTGCTGTGGCTGATGTCGTAGAGGTTGCCGCCTATGTTCTCCTCTAGGATTTTGATGGATTCCTGTCTCACATCGAGGTCTTTCATCCTTTTGGAGTTTATCTTTGTGTATGGTGTGAGAGAGTGGTCAAGTTTCATTCTTTTGCATGTAGCTGTCCAATTTTCCCAGAACCATTTACTGAAGAGACTGTCTTTTTTCCACTGGATGTTTTTTCCTGCTTTGTCGAAGGTCCATTTCTGGGTTCTCTATTCTGTTCCATTGGTCTATGCGTCTGTTTTTGTGCCAGTACCATGCTGTCTTTGTGATCACAGCTTTGTAGTACGGCTCGAAATCCAGCATTGTGATGCCCCCAGCTTTGTTTTTCCTTTTCAAAAGTTCCTTGGCGATTCGGGGCCTTTTCTGGTTCCATACAAATTTAAGGACTATTTGTTCCAGTTCTTTGAAAAATGTCATCGGTATTTTGGTTGGGATAGCATTGAAAGTGTAGATTGCTCTGGGTAGCATGGACATTTAAACTATGTTAATTCTTCCGATCCATGAGCATGGAATATTTTTCCATCTTTTTGTGTCTTCCTCAATGTCTTTCAAGAGCGATTTATAGTTTCTAGAATATAGGTCCTTTACGTCTCTGGTTAAGTTAATTCCAAGGTAGCCTGTGGTTTTTGGTGCTATTATAAATGGGATGGATTCCCTAATTTCTGTTTCTTCAGTCTCATTATTCGTGTATAGAAATGCAACTGATTTCTGAGGGGCGCCTGGGTGGCACAGCGGTTAAGCATCTGCCTTCGGCTCAGGGCGTGATCCTGGCGTTGTGGGATCGAGCCCCACATCAGGCTCCTCCGCTATGAGCCTGCTTCTTCCTCTCCCACTCCTCCTGCTTGTGTTCCCTCTCTCGCTGGCTGTCTCTATCTCTGTAGAATAAATAAATAAAAAATCTTTAAAAAAAAAAAAAGAAATGCAACTGATTTCTGAGCATTGATTTTGTATCCCGCCACATTACTGAATTGCTCTATAACTTCTAATAGTTTGGGAGTGGCTTCTTTTGGGTTTTCCATATAGAGTATCATGTCATCTGCGAAGAGAGACATTTTGACTTCTTCTTTGCCGATTTGGATACCTTTGATCCCTTTTTGTTGTCTGATTGCTGTTGCAAGGACTTCTAGTACTATGTTGAATAATAATGGCGAGTGGGCATCCTTGTCATCGTGTTCCTGATCTTAAGGGAAAGGCTTCCAGCTTTTCCCCATTGAGAATGATATTTGCTGTAGGCTTTTCATAGATGGTTTTTATGAGATTGAGGAAGGTACCCTCTATCCCTACACTCTGAAGGGTTTTAATCAGGAAAGGATGCTGTATTTTGTCAAATGCTTTTTCTGCATCAATTGAGAGGATCATATGGTTCCTGAGTCTTTTCTTGTTGATATGATGTATCACGCTGATCGATTTGCAAATGTTGAACCACGCTTGCATCCCAGGGATGAATCTCACTTCGTCATGATGGATAATCCTTTTAATGTACTGTTGGATTCTATTAGCCAGGATCTTGTTGAGGATTTTGGCGTCCATATTCATTAGGGAAATCGTTCTGTAATTCTCCTTTTTGATGGGGTCTTTGCCTGGTTTGGGGATCAAGGTAATATTGGCCTCATAGAATGAATTTGGTAGCTTTCCTTCTGTTTCTATTTTTTGAAATAGCTTTAGAAGAATAGGTATTGTTTCTTCTTTGAATGTTTGGTAGAATTCTCCAGGAAAACCTCTGGGCCTGGAGTTTTGTTATTTGGAAGGTTGTTTATCACTGACTCAATCTCTTCATAATTAATTGGCCTGTTTAAAAATCAATTTCTTCCTGTTTCAGTCTTGATAGTTTATAGGTTTCCAGGAAGGCCTCCGTCTCTTCCAGATTGCTTAATTTATTGGCATATAGCTGTTGATAAAAGTTTCTAATAATCCTTCCAATTGGTGTTGGTTGTGACCTCTCCTTTTTCATTCATCATTTTATTAATTTGGGTCCTTTCTCTATTCTTTTGGATAAGTCTTGCCAATGGTTTGTCAATTTTATTGATTCTCTCAAAGAACCAGCTTCTAGTTCTGTTGATCTGCTCTACTGTACTCCTGGTTTCTACTTCATTGATTTCTGCTCTAATCTTGGTCAGCTGCTTCCTCGTGCATGGATTAGGCCTGTCCCTCTGTTGCTGTTCCAGCTTCTTGAGGTGAGAATATAAAAACTGCATTTTAGATTTTTCTGTTCTTTTGAGTGAGGCTTGGATGGCTATGTATTTCCCCCTTAGGACTGCCTTTGCAGTGTCCCATAGGTTTTGGACCATTGTGTTTTCATTCTCGTTGGTCTCCATAAATTGTTTAAATTGATTTTTGATTTCCTGGTTTATCGAGTCATTCCTGAGTGGGATGGTTCTTAGTCTCCAAGTGTTTGAGTTTCTTCCAAATTTTTCCTTGTGGTTGAGTTCCAATTTCAGAGCGTTGTGGTCTGAGAATATGCAGGAAATAATTTCAGTCTTTTGGTATTGTTGAGACCTGTTTTGTGATCCAGAACATGGTCTATTCTCGAGAATGTTCCATGGGCATTAGAATAGAATGAGTATTCTTTGGTTCTGGGGTGTAGTGTTCTATATATATCTATGAGGTCCAACTCGTCGAGTATGGCATTCAAAGCTCTTATTTCTTTGTTGATTTCTTGCTTAGGTGATCTGTCTGTTGCTGATAGTGGAGTGTTGAGATCCCCTACTATTAATGTATTATTATCTATATGTCTCTTTATTCTGGTTAAGAGTTGGCTTGTGTATCTTGCTGCTCCCCTGTTGGAGGCATATATATTTATAATTGTCATATCCACTTGTTGGATACATCCTTTAAAAATAATATAGTTCCCTTCTGTGTCTCTCACTATAGTCTTTAGTTTAAAATCCAATCTGTCTGATATGAGAATTGCTACCCCAGCTTTCTTTTGAGGTCCATTGGCGTGAAAGATGGTATTCCATCCCTTTACTTTCAGTCTGAATGTATCTTTAGGTTCAAAATGAATCTCTTGTAGACAGCAAATGGATGGATCATGTCTTTTCATCCAGTATGCAACCCTGTGGCGTTATGGGAGCATTTAGGCCATTTACATTGAGACTGATTATTGAGAGATATGATTTTAATGATGCCATGTTGCCAGTAAAGTCTTTGTTTCTATAGATTGTGACTTTCTGTTCTGTATCACTCTTGGGGCCTTTTTACTTTTATAGAACCCCCTTAATATCTCCTGTAGGACTGGTTTCGTGGTTATGAAATTTGTCAATGACTGGCGTTCTGGAAGGTCTTTATTTCTCCATCAATTCTGAATGACAGCCTTGCTGGATAAAGGATCCTTGGCTACATTCTCTGAAAGAGCTTTAAAAATGCCCCCCCCCCAACCCTTTCTCTCATTCCAGGTCTGTGTAGACAGGTCTGACGTAATTCTGATACCTTTGCCTTGGTACGTGAGAAATTTCTTTGCCCTGGCCGCTTTCAATACTGTATCCTTGGATCTAATATTTGCGAAATGCACTATGACGTGACGTGGCGTAGGTTTGTCGTGGTTGAGCTTGGGAGGGGTCCTCTCTGCCTCTTGGAAATGAATGTTTGTTTCCCTTGCTAGATTAGGGAAGTTTTCAGCTACAATTTGTTCAAATATCTCTTCTAGGTCTCTGTTTTTCTCCATCCCCTCGGGGATGCCAATGATTCTGACATTGGAATGTTTCATTGAGTCAGTAATCTCCCATAACCTACATTCCTGAGCGTGTGTTTTTTAAGTCCAGCTTCTATTTTAGCTTTTTCTTCTACTAACCCATCCTCCAATTCGCTGATACGTTCTTCTGCCTCATTCACCCTGGCCGTCAGAGCCTCTAGTTTTGACTGCATTTGGCTCATAGAATTTTTAATTTCTGCCAGATTCGCTCTCATTTCTGCCCTTTGAGATTCTATATTCTCATTAACATTTTCGTTAATACTTTTTTCAGGTCTACACATCATCTTGACCATTGTTACTCTGAATTCCATTTCTGATAATTTGGTTATATCCATATCCATTAGTTCTGTGGCAGAGGCCACAGACTCATTGTCTTTTCTTTGCTGGGGGGGACTTCTCCTTCTTGTCATTTTGATGAGAGGTTGCGGGGTTGTCCAGAGCCCAAATTATTGACCGGGACCCAGGCCGTGCGCCCTTGTTTTATAGGGACCTTAGGGATGCGGGCTTCTTGATTTTTCAGCCTGCCTTCTGGGGAAGGGGCCTGCTGCGCCGATACTCAGGCAACCCTGTTTGGGTAGAGTCTCCGTGTCCCCTGTGAGGGAGGATGGGGGTGGGCACACTGTGAGCCGGTATTTCCAGGCTTTTGTTCTCTGGAGGCTTTCCTTGGCGGTTTGCTGTGCCTCTTCTGAGAATCAGAGCAGCTGTGGCCGAATCTCAGCCTCTGTCTCAAACAGAGGGATCGTGGACCGTTCTCCACTGATGTTCTGGCCACTTTAACTCTGTTTCTGTTGGTGCTGCTCAACCCTGCAGCGTCCTGGGATGTGCGCCCCACACCTGGCGTCCCAGCCCTCACTTCCAGAGCCAGCGTGTCTCTGTCCTTTGTGTTTCTAACACCGCCAGCCGCCAGCTGTGCCCGCATGTTCCGAAGCTCTGTTTCAGTCTGGTGGCATGTGCTCCCCGGCTCACGGTCCCAGTCTGCTCTCTCCCGGGTGCCGGTCTGTGAGTCCGCCCGCTCCCCCGTGCAGGTGGCTACCGCTTCCCTGCGCCTGAATGCGGCGGCTCCCTCCCCCTTCTGTTTATCTTCGATATCTGTGCGCAGTTTCATGGCTCCCCGCTTCGTATCTCAATACTCAGCGCTGGAGATGTTCATTTGTAGAGATCCAGATGCATCTTCCGTGGATGTTCAGGCTGGTCTGGTACCTATCCAGCTCGACTCAGGGGACCGGCTGAAAAAGGGGTCCCCTACTCCTCTGCCATCTTAACTCTCTACCCATTTTGCATATTCTGTACGTTGTGAAATTTAATCTTGATCCAACCTTTCCTTTCTTTACCGGGAATGCTAAAATCTCCTTATACATTGCACCCTTCTAGGAAAACAAATCAAAAGAAAACAAGACAAAACAAAACATTGGTCACATTGTATGTTTTTAAGGCATTACACAAAAATGTTACTTGATATATTTTTTCACTATCTAGTTTTTTAAAAAAAAATACGGATAATCCAAAGATAGATAAAATCAAGTTTTTATTGCCACAGGCTTCTGGATCCAAGAGTCATCAGGACAAGATTGGTGGTGGTTCCAGGCAAATTTGAAGAATGCTCTCAAGTAATTGTCAGCATTTTCTTCTAGAAATACGCTAAGTACAAGTGGTTGTTAGTGCACTATTATCCCCAAACTTCATACCATGGAACTTATTTAAACTTCCTCCTGGACCAATGTTTACCATATTTTTGAAAAATATGCACAGTTCCCTAGTTAAGTATCAGAGAATCTGAAAAATACTATCTCATTTTTAATTTAAAAAGAGGCCTAGTTACAAACCACTCTACCTACTAAAAAGTGCCCTTTGTGTGCACTTCTGAGTTTAAGTTGAGCACTTCTTAGAGAAATGCATTTATACATGGGGTACAGCATAAAGGCAAAGTTCAAACAAGCAGAATATCCTAAGAAGGGGCCATAAAAAAATGTTGTGTAATTCAGCATCAATTTAAACTCATTTCAAAGGAGACTAAAACCATCCTTAAGAAATCTTACCAAACAGCGTGTGAGTTAAAATCATTTGATGATTGTATGTGTGTGTGTGTGTGTGTGTGTGTGTGTGTGTGTGTATTTATGAAGTGAGCTTGACAACTACTAATGAGATTTGGGAATTAGAAGTTTACAGGTCCATCTTTACCTCTTGACTTCCTTGTTCAGGAACCTGAGCCTAGCAGGTGTGTGTGGTTTTCTGAGTTGCTGTAGGAGCACTTTCTCACTCTTTTCTCCATTTGCATCTCCCACCTTCCCCCCAGCCCTAGTCCCCTCCCTTGCTATCTTTATCTCATTTCTTTAACTAGCCTCAGCAAAATAATCCTGGCTGACTTAATGGGTAGAAGGCATTGATCAAACTCCTGAAAAACAGAGAACTTTCAAAATAAGGAGCATGAGCTTGGCTGTATCATTGCAATTGAACAGAATGGTAGTGTATGAGGTTTGACTTGAGGCAGCGCTGAGGATATAGAATGGTCCAGTGGAAGATTTCAGAAAGGTCTTGCCACAGGCATTTTAATTGTGGCGCTTCTCAAAAGAATCCATGTATGTTTCCTCTCTCTAAAGAGAAGATGGGTAATTCACACATGTTATGCTTTCCAGTTCCTTTGAACATGGTAGTGAATGGCTTTTCCTATTCATTTTATGGTAGGACTTCATAAATTCCACATAAGACACAATAAATAGACCTTTAAAAATGGAAAAAATGTGGAGAAAATTTCTTTCTGTTACTACTTTATAACATGAAAAACTTTGCCTCCTGTTTCATGAGCTTTTTACCATCATCTTGCTCAGGTAACCACTTCAAAATTTTAAGGCTATGGTACAAGCGCTCCTTTTCTTTTCTTATCTTTCCTTTTTCTTTATTTTAAAAATCTAGGCCGCATTCCTGTTCTTAAACACATTGTAAATATTTCAAATGATAAAAATAACGCTGTGTTAAAATGAATTTTATTTACTCACAAGGAAATGAATTACATGAAAGTATACTATAAAAATAAGAATGGTAAATTTAAAAAGATAACAGATTATTTACTTAATAGATTAAAAAAACCCTTTTGTAGTCAGGAGTAAAATGCAGTTCAAATAGATAGACTGTATTAGATCACTTTGAGACTTCTGAATTTATTGAGACTAAACTAAGTCAAATAAGAAGAGAAGAATTTGGATAGACTGTTTATTGTAGCTTCTAAAGTAAGTTTTGAAGTTTTCATTTTATGAATGAGAATGCCTCTTGTCTTCTCATGCAATTTCATAAAGGTTTTTAGATCTGTGGAAAGGACAAAAATAACTTTAAGAAGTAAAGATTTTGGTTAACTATTAGTATCAGGGTGGAATTGTAGAGAAAAGATTATATCAAGGGCAAGGGGGTTAGATAAGAGATAATTTGAAGAGGGAAATACTTTAAACGTTCTAGCTTTAGAAAGAAGGCTTTCATAAAGAATGAACGTCATCCGCCAAAAAGGCATTTCCATGTCATCTAAATATTTCTGGGATTCAATGACCAGTCTTGAGTATTTTTAAATCAAATTAGTTTCATGGTTGTAGAGAAAATGGATAATGTCCGTCATTGCACATGGCAGGAAGAGCCCGACGTGGAAGCTAAACAAGCAATGTGAAATTCTTGAAACACCACTAATACAATTTATATCTTTTTGTTAAGCATTCTCCTCTTTAGACACTCTCCTGTAAGTCATAACGAATCCTGACAAGTCCTTGGTAAAGGACAGGTTCCTGACACAACACAAAGGATTTTGAAGTGAGGGGACCACGGGAGTTCCAAGGAGGCATTTTATTTGCCTTGAGGTTTTGATGGGGGTCCCACTGCTTGTAGGTATGGGAAATCTGGAACTGGTCGTGAGCCAGAATGGGTGTTAACGCTTTGTAATTGCTATGCCTGCTGAGTAGGAGAAGGGGGTACATTAACGTCTCCCTTGAGTTACAATTTTAAAAAGCCAATGTCTGCTAAACAGAATATTTATTAATTTATTGTTTCCAAATTGGAAATATGGAATTCAAGAGTTTAGAATTCATTTTGGGATTAGAACACGCTTTGGAAATATCCAGGCCAAGGAAAGTTTTAGTACTGTTAGCAAGAAAGATATTTTTATAATGGAAATGTTCAGGACTTCATAGCTCTTAACCTGGGTAATAATAAATAGAAGTTGTGATGGTTTGGTACTACCTCAGTATTTGAAATGGAAAACAGAATAAAAATAGCTCAAGTTCCAGGGTTTGGGTGTTTCAGTTTGTAGAATGGCCTAATACCATGTGGGTAGAAAAACCAGTATTCTCATAATGACTTGTGTGGAACTAATTTTACTCAGTAACAGAGCACAATTTTTCAGTGCTTATCATCCACCATCTACCCATTTTATTTCCTTCACTATCTGATATTTACAGATAGAAGGTGTAATCACAGTACTTTGTTTTCTGGAAGTTTTATCCTTAGATCTTTTAACATAATAGCAACATCTTCTTTTGAAACCAGTAAGCTTTCTCTTACTGTGTCTTGCAAGAAAGAGGTGAGGTCTTATGTTGACTTCATTTCTTTGTATAGTTTAAATTTTTTATAATGCTTTCTCCTGGCCATAAAAATCAGTTTCAAATAATTTCAATGCTGCTTTATGTAGATTTGAATCAAGAAATAGAGGTCAAATGCTTGTTTTTTTTACTTCGTGCATTTGAAGATTCAAGAGTAAGCATATTTTTAGCTGGACTTTCTAAATTCTTAGTCTTATTATGCTTTGGGAAGTAGAAAAAAAACTTGCATTGGCATTCTACATGGTGTAGTTTGGATCCTTGATTTTCTGGCTTCAGTTTGTACGCTAAGCATTTGGCACAGAGAGACCAAGACCATTATAAATAGACCCCTGGCTTCTGAAATACTGGGAGCATTATTCTCATAATGCAAGAAAACTTAAAAACATTGCTTTCATTGTAATTGAAGCTGCTATAACAATCCTGTAGACGTAATGTTTATATCTGGATTTATTTTTCCCAATATTTTTAGTAAAAGCCTTGCATTTTTATTTTGTAAGTGGCTGAAAAAATTGGTTAAATGAAATCAAGATGCTCTGATGCCAAAAAGATGTGTAAGCAATGAAATATGATGACTTAAAAAGTAGGTTTTGTTTCTACATCATCCAGACTTACCACTTACACTGTTCACATACATTGGATATCTGCCATATTTCTACTTTGCAGTAGGAGGAACTGGCCCAGAAGTTTCCTCTTTATATGTTTATGTGGGTGGGAAAGGAAATCCTCTAGAAAAGTTACTTTAGGAAAAGTTATTGTGATTTCTCAGTACTCATAGATAGAAAAATCCAATACTCATAGATAGAAAAATTTGTTTTATAAATTGATTTTAAGCTGAATTGAGCTGATAACTAAATATCACATGGGCAAACTGGTAACAAGTTTGGTCACCCCTTAAGTATTTCATTTAAGCGTATTTTCACCGTTATTGCTTACACATTATTCTACACTGATCAGTATTTACATATTCTGTTCTGACGCCAGTTCTCTGGCAACTAGGTGTCCTGCAATTCAATTTAACTCTGATGCTGACTATCCACGGTTGGTGAAGATCCCACAGGTAAAGACAAAATCCTTCGCAAGACTGCCCCCATGCCAGATGCTATCTATAAGACTCAGAGCCACCAGTATTTCTGACCGACCAACAAAAATGTCAGTTTCCTAGGACCCTAATTCAGATTAGATAATTTGCTGGGACAATTAACAGAACTTACATAAAGCACTGTATTTATGCTTATGATTTTATTAGAAAGTGTGCAGATCAGAAACAGCTAAATGGAAGAGACACATAGGCAAAGTCTAAGGTAGAGAGTGGGGGGATGCAGAGCTTCCAAGCCTTCTCTTTTTGGAGTCTAGGCATATCACCCTCTCAGGACATCAGGGGGTCCACCAACCCAGAAGTTCCACTGAGGCCATTGTCCAGAGTTTTAATTGGGTTTTTATTATGTAGGCATGGTTGATTAAATCATCTACCAAGTGATGAACTCAAACTCCAGCTCCCTTCCCCTTGCCAGAGTTGAGGCTAACACAAAGTTCAAGAGCTCTCATCATGTGGTTGGTCATTCTGGAGACCAACCCCCATCCTGAAGCTAACTGGGGACCCACCCAGAGTCACCTAATTAACGTAACAAAGACAGTCCTACTCCAGAGATTTTTACCCAGGAAATTCCAGGATTTTTTGAAACTCTATGCCAGGAACAAAGGACAAAGACTAGAATTTCTTTATTATACCACACATATATAAGTTTAGTTGAAAGTTACTTGACTGATGCTCTTCAAGACAGTTTTTTTCCTCAAGTGCTAAGTTGTTACAAAGTGAGAATAATAGTTTTCTGGTGGGTTTTCTAGAATTATAATTGAGTTATCAGGATAATAAAATAGAAAATTTGAATATAACCTTGAGAACTACAAACATAATTTTATGTCATATAGCAAAAATAATTGAAAAATGGCTCACTAGAACATGTTTATTGTATTTAACATTTGTTTACAGAAAATACAGAAATCTAAGTATGTTTGAAGTAGTGAAAAAAATAATTTCCCCTTTCCATGTTATTTATTTACTCTCTTGTTTTTCAGTTCTTCTCTTATGTGACAGGTAATAAATACAAGTACTTCTATCAGTAAGGAAATTTAGAATAAACAAAAAAATTAGTGGATATTTTCAATGAAAACAAAGCATTGTTCATAGCACAGCATCCTCTTTTGGGTTATCTGATTCTACTTTTGTAGGTGCTTTGTGCCTGGCCCTGCTTGTGGGTAATGTGTCTATTCACAAAATCATTTCAGTGTTCTTAATATATAAATGTATGTATTCTTTGGCTTCTCTGAATAAGTTTAACATTGCTTATTTACCTCATTAATACGAGTTAAAAATATAGATGTTCATTATATATCTTTCTGAGAGTCTTGATTTTACTTCTTTTTAGAAAATTACCCTTTAACAGAAATTATCAAGGGATTGAATACATGGACTGGAAGAAAGGTGGGGACAATTAAAACAAATGGTTAGTTTAGTTACCTTCAAAGTCTGACCAGCAAGTGAAAGCATTTCAGAAAATCCATGTTTAGCATGGTTATTAATTGGTAATTCATATAAATTAGTTAGTCCAGTATCTCATTAATTACTAATTTATTAATATTGTTTTTAAGTATTATTATTTACTAAATTAACTGAAAATTATAGGTTGTAGTGATGATGTAGGTGTGAAATACATTTGTCCTGAAGAGTGCCATTTACAAACAAAAGGGATCCCTTGTTTAACTATCCTGTTAAAGACTATGCAAAACACAAGTTCTAAGGAATTCCTTGAAAATCATCTGTATGCTGATAAGTCTAACATTTATATCTCTAGCCTAGTTTTCCAGCTCTAATTTCTGTTTCCGACGTATTAATCCTAAGCTACTGGAAGAATGGAATTGTTACCACTGAGACGAAGAAGGCTGCAGATGGAGCAGTTCTGAGGATGAACATCACAGATAATTAGATATATGAGGTTGAAATCAATGGCAAAGTCTCAGTAGAAACAGCAATGGGGAGCTGTCAGCATTTACATGGTATTTATAGCCAGGAGACTTGATGAGATCAGCAAGGGCGGCAGGGTAAATGGAGAAGAGAAAAGGAAGAATGAGCCCTGGGATTCTGTATTAAGTGTTTGGGGACGTGAGGAGAAATCAGCAAAGGAAGCTGAGAAGGAGGAACCTGTAAATTAGGAGGTAAACGAAGAGATTGTGCTATTTTGGAAGTCAAGTGAAAAAAGTGTATCCGGAAGACCAAATGGTCCTGAGAGGTCAAGTAAAATGAGGACCTAGCATTGACCACTGGATTTACGTATGTGGAGGTCGTATTACTCTTAATAGGAAAAAGGCAAAAATACTCGATTGAAGTGGGTTTAAAAAGGAATCGGCGGAGAGACAGGTGTAGACAACTCCCATCTTTTAACTGATCTTGTTTATGCCCATGTCTCCTGGCAGACCTTCCTCAAAATGAAAACTAGTGTGATCCCTTTAAAACTGAAGTCAGATGTGGTTACTCTCTACTACAAACTTTCCCATCTTACTGAGAGTAAAAGCTAAAATCCTTATCTGGCCTTTCCATTATCTTTCTGACCTTATTTCGTACTCCTTTCTCTCTGGTTCCCTTCCCTCTAGCTCTCCATACCTTATGCCTGAAGTCTCATGGGTTATAGCAACTTTGTTCTTGTTCTGCCATTTAGTTGAAATGCTCTTTTCCCATATATCCACATATTTCCAGCTTTCCCTGGATGCCATATAAGTGAGGCTTGTGGGAGGGGGCTATTCTGTGGAAAATCATGCTCTGCTTCCTCACCTCCCAGATAGATCCTCGCTTTTTGGACTTAAATTTTGTTCTAGGCACTTATCTTTAGCCAATATATTTCACATATTTATTTAGGCTATTGTTTGTCCTCTCAACAATGTTAGCCTCATAAGGGTAGGAATTAAGTTTATTTATTTATTTTTTTAAAGATTTTATTTATCTATTTGAGAGAGAGGGAGAGAGAGTGTGAGTGGAGGGAGGCAGGGAGGGACAGAGGGAGAGGGAGAGAGAGAAGCAGACTCCCTACTCATCAAGAAGCCCAACCCAGGGCTCAATCCCAGGACCTTGAGATCATGACCTGAGCCAAAGTCAGATGCTTAACTGACTGAGCCACCCAGGTGCCCCTAAGTTTATTTTGTATCCTAGTATATTCTGTGTGCTTAAAACATTACTGGTCACCCAGTAGGAATACAGTAAATATTTGTTGAATAAGCAAATGAGAGAGATGCTATTGAGCTCTGTATACAGTAGTTGTAGTTTTTTTTGTTGTAGTTTTCTCATAACAAAGAGAAACACTAGCAAATTACATCATGTCTATTTTAAAATCATTAGGTAAAACATTTATGACTACTTAAATGGCATAAATGTAAGTAATAATCTGACCTTATTGCAGAGGTCTATATTTTGAAGGAAATTCAAAGGTAAAATAATAGATTAAGGTACCTTGAAATATGTATGTAAAGCTAGAAATGGCATTATAATATTGTTATAATTTATATTTATAATAATAATATTATAAAACTAAAAATGCTATTATAATTTCACATTTATCAAAAGTGAAAAATATTTTCAAATGTAAGACAGCAATTATCTTTGGTTCTATGAGATTTGTAAACTATTGGGGGTAGCACTTTTTGGATCTAACACTCATGTACACATTTTTTAAGGTTAAAAATGATCTGGGGGCACCTGGGTGGCTCAGTCAGTTAAGTGACTGCCTTTGGCTCAGGTTATGATCTTGGGTTCCTGGGATCAAGCCCTGTGTCAGACTCCTTGCTCAGCAGAGAGCCTCCTTCTCCCTCTCCTGCAGCTCCCCCTGCTTGTACTCTCTCTCTCACTATCTCTATGTGTCAAATAAATAAAATCTTTAAAAAAATAAAAAAAAATCTGAAATGTCTCAATCTTAAGAATTGCTATCATAAATAAATGTTATTGAATAATATTACAATATGTAATATCAGAAAAAAGAACAGAAGGACAAATACAAAGATTCTTTAAGTCAATAAGAAACAAAAAGAAAAAGCTAACAGAAAAGTGAATGAATATCATAGGCAAATTGTAGAAGAAACCAGAACAGCTAATAAAGTATGAATGATTCTCGCTGCCATAGAATTCAGAAAAAGGCTTATTAAAACAATAATTAAATGCCACATTACATCAAGATTGACATTTCCTGTAGGGAGAGTTCCCTACAAGACTTTCCAGACTATTTAAAGTCTGAAAATGACAAGTATTGGTTAGGATATGGGTTAAAACTCTGTTGGAGAGAGTATAAATCAATACAACCAATTTGACAATTTCTAGTAAAGCTGAAATATGCATATCTATGATCCTGTTTGTCTGTGCAAATGAAACACTGTGACCACACCTTAAAGCTCCAATTGATCTGAACTGGTTATGATCCTAGAGAGACAGGAATGGAATGTGCTTGGAACAAAGAAAGTTGAATTCCAGTTAACCCTGTTGTAGGCTGTTTGGAGGCTTCTGAACTAAGGGATGGTAAATGGTCAGCATGAAGCCTAGAAATAGAGAATACAAAGATTAAAAAAAATTAATGTAACTCTGTTGCTTCCTATGAAAGATGATAGATAATCAGTTGGGATAAATTGTCTGAATCACTGGGCTAGTATATGCCTCTGTTGCAGGGTTTTTCAGTCTTAGCTCTATGGACATTTGGGGCTGAATAATTCTTTGTCATGGGGGACTATGTCTTGTGCAATAGGATGGTTAGTTCCATCCCTGGTCTTTACTACCTGTATGCAAGGAGTAGTCTTCAGTTGTGACAACCAAAAATGTCTTCAGACATTGCCAAATGGCCAGGGGGTGGAGGTGGAAGAACTTGGACCCCCTATAGAGAGAGTTAATTGATCAATGCCATTGACATTTTGTTGGGCATGAAGATAATAGTTGATTCCATAAATTGACATTCCTACTAGAATTGGTATCATTCTCTCTGAACCTCATCTTTACCACTGAAAGTCCAGTTTTTTGACTTTCAAAACTGGGGGCCAGAACCTAGAAACAGTGAACATATCCACATATGGTCACCCTTTGAAACCCTGCCTATATGACTGGCTGCTCATCCTGGATGACATCTCTATGCCATAGTTCTTTTAACAGTAATAACAGCCAGTATGTTTTTGATACATTTAGTCTCTTGTAGGAATCTATTATGAGGAAACAGAAAGGACAAAGATATGTACTGAGAATTTATTGCTGTGTAATTCATAAAAGCGATTACACTAATCTCTTTCTACCATTCTGATTCAAATTATCAAAACCTAGTTAATCTACATAAGGAAAAACAAAAGAAAACAAACCAAACAAAAAACAGAGTATGAGTAACATATTTGTATATTCAACAAGATTGTGGAAAGGACACTGGGTAATTGGATTTGCACGTGACTGCATCCAGAAACCCAAATTATGCCAAGACTCCCTTGTTCTATCTTTGTATCTCATCCTTGCTTCTTTTATGTTGACTTCTCTTTTCTATTTGGCTTGGTGCAGACAGTTTTTTGTTAGCACTTTGGAATAATATAATAAATTTTCAACACACAAAATGAATTTCTAGTTATTGTAGTTGAGTGCCAACCTTCTTATTTTGTCTGAACAGTATTAATATAAACTGGTAAATAAATGACACAGATTCCAACTTTCAGTGAATAGAGATAGAGAAATTCCACTGGCATTAGCTAGAAAATATTTCTAAGGAAATATTTGAAATCTGAAGTAGAAACTTTAGTTCTATAATAGTAAATTTGATGATAGTTATTGCTACACTTATTCAGAATAGAATCTGTTATACCCTTTAAGAATATCATCTTTAATACCCTTACGTCTTTATGTTCCTCATACCCTTAATGAATATCCTCTTTCAGAAGTACATACGATTTACCAACCATGGCTAATGCAGGAGTTAAACAGACATAGAGACATTTGTAAGAATAAATAGGAAGCAGAGAGAAAGAAAAGTGAATTTTGCTTAAGGTAAATTAAAATAACCAATTATCTGCCTCTCCCTCCTTTCTTCTTAGGGGTGGGTGGGAGGCCGCTGTTTCTTTTTCTTACTTAGTTATATAGTGTGAAGCCACTCTGTCTCATAGGCCCATCCATACTGCTTTTAGCTGCATTATGGAAAACTTTTCACTTTATTACCGGTCACTGCCTGGAATTTCTAGACCCACTTCCCTAAAAAATTCAACTCTCCTCCAGGAGAACCAGCAGAGAATTTGTTGTGGGGTACAGTGCCTTTAATTTGCTACCTCGTGTCTTCTTCCACATCACTACTAATAAACCTATGCTTTTGTCAGACTTTTCTCGAAATTTGGTGGTGATTATAGGTAATAGATACATAGGAAAGCAAGAAAACATAGAATTTAACTTTATTGTTAAATTGTACTTCCCCAGACACCAGTGAGTCTACTTTTTGGGGTACCCATTTTTTAAAATTAAGTTTTCTCCATTGCCAACCAATCACCCCCTTCCTAGCCCCACTAAATGTTATTTTCTTCTAACTTCTAGCATGCAAATATCCACTACCTTTTAGGATAACCCACTTTTTTTGAGGGAGGGAGAGAGAGAGAGAGAGAGAGAGAGAGAGAGAGAGAACATGTGCATGAGATTGGGGGGTGGAGGGGCAGAGGGAGAGAATGTTAAACAGGCTCCATGCTCAGTGTGGAGCCCCACACAGGGCTCAATCTCACAACCCTGAGATCATGACCTAGGCTGAAATCGAGTCAGACGCTTAAGACTGATCCACCCAGGCACCCCTAGGATACCCCACCTTCTATTCACAGGATTGATTTCCTCAGAATTCACCATTTTCCCACCACCAAACTTTAATCAATCTGGAGATTAATGATTCCAAAGCTCTATTAAAACCCTAAATCCTCCTAAATGATGCTGGGCATGTAGGGCTTTGTCTTAAATCTCACCAGGAGACCTGGGTAAAATTCTGTTACCAGTGTGTTTATTCTCCCCAAAGTCTAGAAGATGACCATCCCCTCTGATAAAGATAAGTGTTAATTCTCAAAGCAGTAAAGTTTAATTCCACAGTGAAGAAATATTATCTTTGTAACTGCTTCATAATTTTTAAAGTGTCTCTCTTATAGTAGGGTTTTATTCACCTTCAGAATGGGTCATGATGGACATTTATAATGTAAGCCTTTAATTTAAGCCTTTGAAAAAGTATTGTTTATAAAATGAATATTTATTAAGCACCAGTTATCTACAGGCACTGTGTTCTAAAGGTGAAACCTTGGTTAGATTCTTTTCTATGTACACCACATTCTCCTGTGCTTCTCAGGACAGCACTGAGGAGGGCACATTGCAATTTCTGAGTTACTTGCATGCATTTTCCATCAGATTATATGCATCATAAGGGTGGGGCTTTATAGGTTCTTTTTTGTCTTTTACCACCAGCATTTAGCACAGTGTACATTACATGTACATCATTGGCAGATTTAGAGTAGTTGCTTAATATGTATTTTTGAATGACTCTCATAACAAGATCTTTAACATATTAGAGAGAGAAACGTATCTATGTAACTGGTTAAAAATTGTGTGGTAAGGGCACCTGGGTGGTGCAGTAGGTCAAGTGTCTGCCTTCAGCTCAGGTCATGATCCCAGGGTCCCAGGATTGAGTATTGCATAGGACTCCCTGCTCAGCGGGGAGTCTCCTTCTCCCTCTGCCCTTCACCTTGCCTGTGCTCTCTTTCTCTCTCTCAAATAAATAAATAAATAAAATTTTAAAAAATTGTGTAGCAGGATAATATGTTGAGAGGTTATTTTATGGTTAATTTTTCTTGCCATGGGACAGAAAAGCATGAAAGGTACACTTGCCTTCATGAATGAGCCCCAACGCATATATATGGATCTGTCTTCTGAGTTCTAGGTTCCTTTTTGGTGGGGAAAGAAATAATAGCTCCTTTATGTTTCTTGAAACTTCTTGATAACAATCCCTACACAGGTTGCATCTTGGAGGTTCAAGGCTATTGAGAAACTCATTCTAGGAGTTGATTAAGCAGAAGATGCTTAATCTAGGAGGGAAAATCTGGACTCCTCTCTCTCAGGGTTATGGGAAGGATAGCTGTGTACTGTGCTTAGGGAGGGTGGACACTCTGCTACGGTTGGAAAGCTCAAGACTTTTCAGTTGGAAGGAGTGGTCCTGAGGGCCTGGACTTTTTCAGTGAAGACAATATGACCCTTGTCTTCCCAGTGTAAGTCCCTACAAGCCCTTAATAACCTCAGCAGTACTCTAGTAATGGTTTGCACTGGGATTTCCTGGCAATGGAGGGCTTGAAACTAAATTTAATGTGTTGCAAAGTGTTCTGGAATAATGCAAGCTCATTAACTATTCATGCATTGATTTAGGAGAGGGCAGAGAACAATCAGTTTTTTTCCAGGGAATTTAGTGTTGGATGGGAGGATATAAAACTTAGAAGAAATCTTTTAACTTTGATTAGAAATAGAGGCAGAAAAGAGCATTTGAGGAAGAAGGAAGAACATAAAACAAGTGTATAGAGGTAAGAACATGTGTGTTGGAAGAAAAACAGTTTGGTAAGTGCTTACCAATATTTGTGAGGCATGAGAAAAATCTACAATATTTTCATATATGATATAAATATCATACTCAGGGACCTAAATGAGATAGTCTGAATCAATAGACCTAGAAAGGGGCTCTATTATGTGGATTGTGAAAAAGTCTTGCAGGTGTGCCTGATGCACTCAAAAAAAGTGAAAAATATAAGGATAGAGAGGTGAATTAGCAGGAAAGAATAATGGGACTTTAGCCAAAATCTAGATAAAACTGGATTTTGAAGGATATTGAACAACTTGCTGAGAAGTTTGAACTTTGGATGGAGAGACCTCCATCTTTATCTATGTATTACATTATACTTTATTATATGGATATATGCCACTTTTGTATTTTATGTGTTTTTCATATTTAGAATTTATCAAATGTGACCTGCATCCTTATTCTTTCCTTCCTTCCAACCTTCCTTCCTTCCTTCCTTCCCTCCTCAAGCACATATTGAACACCTTCTATGTGTTAGACACAGATGTATAGATATGGATGTAAAAGATACGATATGATCCCTAATTCCAAGAAGTTCTTAATTAGTAGTTCTCTTAATACTTAACTATACTCTTGGTAAAAATGTTACCATAGGTTAACAATTTAGAATTTATCTCAACCAGTTACTTGCATAGGAAAGCTTAGTAAATTTCCAATAAGAAAACAATATTTTTCTACAAAGACATTGAACACTTTTTATCTCTGAAAGCAAAATTCTGCCTTTAAAGGAGGAAAGTACTAATCTAATTAGAAAATCATTGTAATGAAAATCTAAATGAACTTTCTGAAACCCTTACTAACCTGGTTGGCCTTTTTCTTTTTTTTTTTTCTTTTTTAAGTTTTTATTTAAATTGTATAGTTAGTTAACATATAGTATAATATTAGTTGCAGCAGTAGAATGTTGTGATTCATCACTTACGTACAACACTTAGTACTTATCACAACAAATTCACTCCTTAATACCCATCAACCATTTAACCGATCTCCTCGCCCACCACCCCTCCAGCAAACCTCAGTTTGTTCTCTATTGTTCTCTATTGGCTTGCCTCTCTTTTTGTTTTCCCCATATTCATCTGTTTCATTTCTTAAATTGCAATGAGTGAAATCAGATGGCATTTGTCTTTCTCCGACTGACTTATTTTGCTTAGCATAATACTCTATAGCTCCATCCATGTCATTGCAAATGGCAAGATTTCATTCTTTTTGATGGCTGAGTAATATTCCTTTGTATATATACACCATATCTTCTTTATCCATTCATCCCCGTCAGTGGACATTTTGGGCTCTTTCGATAGTTTGGCTGTTGATAATGCTGGTATAAATCTCAGGGTGCATGTGTCCCTTTGAATCAGTATTTTTGTATCCTTTGGATGAATACCTAATAGTGAAATTGCTTGATCAGAGGGTAATTCTATTTTTAACTTTTTAAGGAAACTTCATACTTTTTTCCAGAGTGGCTGCACCAGTTTGCATTCCCACCAATGGCGTAAGAGGGTTCCCCTTTCTCTGCATCCTCGCCAACATCTATTGTTTCCTGTGTTGTTAATTTTACCCATTCTGACAAGTGTAAGGTGATATCTCATTGTACTGGTTGGCCTTTCTAATTTAAATATTTACTATAAATGATGACTACCCTTAAGAAATTTCACTCTTTGTAGGCTTTTAAAGAGTGGTGGTTGAAATAGTTTTTGACTTTGACTTGTTCTGCATAACTTGATATATTCAGTATGTGGGTGGCTATATGTATATGTGTATGTATACACATTCAGGCAGAATTCTAGTTACAAGTGGTTTTGGCTTCAGATTCAGTCAATTCCATACCCTGACACTTTCCACTGTTATAGGTTAATCTTCTATAAACTCATTTTGAAATGATGTGTTATGGTTATTCCAAAATTCCTTAAAGTAGAAATATTTCAAAAGTATAAAAAGCTAATCATAAGAGAACTCTAAGCACACATTTCTTCCTTATGAAAATTTTGGTGGGTCATGAAAAAGCCAAAGAAATATGTTCTGTAAGATGCTGAAATAATATCTGGAAAATATGTGAAACTAAAACCACCACACAATCTAAGTTAAATGCCCATATTTATTTATATGACTGTGACCCTCAGTGTATAGAGGATGCCTCTTTTTTTGACTGTGGTTTTCTTCCATGAAGGAACACTGTATGGCCTGGATTCTACTTAATTAAAAGCCATGGAGGGCCTTCTCAGATGTTAAAAGGGCCTGAGCTGAACAGTTTGTTGACATCAGATGAATGGGCAAGGCCACCTGCTAGCTCCACTCTTGGCTTTGTGGATGATTTGCATTCCTGTGGCCTGTTGCTCAGCATGACCACTCTCAGCACTTCACAGCCCCATGGCCTGTTTAATATCATGGATGCCTTCCAGTCATGAAGTCCCTCTTCTATATTAACATCAGCAAGGGGCTAACTAACTAACAATAGCGAGGGGCTAGTTCCATGATTTCTCTCCTTGCAGTATGATGTTTTTACTTAATTCAGGCCACATAAAAGAAAAGGAAATTCTGGATTAAGATAAAATAAATTTCTTCTTGCCTAAAATCATTAACAGATCGTTTGTTCTTTCATGAAGATAATGCTCCTCATTTTAATTGGCAAATAGTATGAGTTATACCAAAAATATAAATCTTGACATTATTAATATCCACAGACTGTTTCAATTTTGTTTCCTCAATGTTTTTGTCAATAGGGTCAGTCACCCAAGTGTGTAAAGACTAAGCTGCAAAGGCTGAGATGATATTAGTCAATAAACTTAGAAATTTTATACTTGAAGAAGAGAAATTGTAGGTGGCAACAGAAGTGAAGGGAATGATTCATAATACTGCAATCTAGAATATGTTAAGAACACAAAGAGAAGGATATTATTGAAGGAACTTGCCCAACAATTGATTTTAAAGTATTTTAAGAGCAGTAAAACTAATGGGGATGTGTGTAGGTAGATTTGGTGCATTGCCCATGAGAAGTTGAAGAAACAGCTTATACCAAGTACTAACGAAGTATTGACATTATGCATAAAATACATCTTTGTTGTTTTTTTTCCCAAAAATAGTTGTGTTCATATTAAAATAGAAAATTTATGTTTAATTCTGTGCTTATATGTTGAAATAAAATATGTTTTATTAATAAAATACCTAAAGCATTTTACATATATCTGTGTGGGTTTGAGGTACGATTATTTAAATTGAACCAACATTATTTAAGATGTGGTAAGTAATTCACAAAAGAAAGATATCACTATTTTGGGGCCCTATAAAATGCTAATAGTTATCCAAACACAAACCAATAATTGTAGATGGAGTATCCATAGGTAAGAGAAGATGGCATTTTTTTTGCAGCATTTAAACCTGGTTGGACCTTACTTTTAAATAATGTCACCTGTGGCCTAAATAAGCATAGTTGTGCTAATAGAAAAATGGTATAATAAATTTAATACTGATAATACAAATATCAAATACATATGATATTTGTCTTTCTCTGACTAATTTTTCCTAGCATAATACCCTCTAGTTCCATCCACGTTGTGGCAAATGGCAAGATTTCATTCTTTTTGATGGTTGAGTAATATTCCATTGTATAGATATACCAAATCTTCTTTATCCATTTATCTGTTGTTGGACATCTGGGCTCTTTCTATAGTTTGGCTATTGTGGACATTGCTGCTAAAAACATTGACGTGCATGTGCCCCTTTGAATCATTATGTTTGTATCCTTGGGATAAATACCCAATGCAATTGCTGGGTTGTAGGAAAGCTCTATTTTTAACTTTTTGAGGAACCTCCATACGGTTTTGAGAGTGGTTGAATCAGCTTGCATTCCCACCAACAGTGTAAGAGGGTTCCCCTTTCTCTGCATCCTCATCACTGTTTGTTGTTTCCTGACTTGTTAATTTTAGCCATTCTGACAGGTGTAAGGTAGTACCTAATAGTGGTTTTGATTTGTATTTTCCTGATGCCAAGTGATGTTGAAGGTTTTTTTACGTGTCTGTTCGCCACTTGTATGTCTTGGAGAAACGACTGTTCATGTCTTCGCCCCATTTCTTGACTGGATTATTTGTTTTTTAGGTGTTGAGTTTGATATGTTCTTTATAGATTTTGGATACTAGCCCTTTATCTGATAAGACATTGGCAAATATTTTCTCCCATTCTGTAGGTTGTCTTTTGATTTTGTTGACTCTTTTCTGTACAAAAGCTTTTTATATTGATGAAGCCCCAATAGTTCATTTTTGCTTTTGTTTCCCTTGCCTTTGAAGACGTGTCTAGCAAGAAATTGCTGTGGCTGAGGTCAAAGAGGTTGCTGCCTGTGTTCTCTTTTAGGATTTTGATGGATTCGTGTCTCACATTTAGGTCTTTCATCCATTTTGATTTATTTTTGTGTATGGTGTAAGAAAGTGGTCCAGTTTCATTCTTCTGCATGTGATTGTCCAATTTTCCCAATGCCATTTGTTGAAGAGACTGTCTTTTTTCCATTGGATATTCTTTCCTGCTTTGTTGAAGATTAGTTGACCATAGAGTTAAGGGTCCATTTCTGGATTCTCTATTCTGTTCCATTGATCTATGTGTCTGTTTTTGTGGCAGTACCATACTGTCTTGATGATTACTGCTTTGCAATGCAGCTTGAAGTCCAGCATTGTGATGCCTCCAGCTTTGGTTTTCTTTTCAACTTTCCTTTGGTTATTCAGGGTCTTTTCTCGTTCCTTACAAATTTTAGGATTGTTTGTTTCAGCACTGTGAGAAATGTTAATGACATTTTTATAGTGATTGCATCAAACATGTAGATTGCTTTGGGTAGCACAGACATATTTTAACAATATTTGTTCTTCCAATCCATGAGCATGGAATGTTTTTCCAGTTTCCAGTTTCTTTCATAAGTGTTCTATAATTTTCAGAGTACAGATGCTTTGCCTGTCTGGGTAAGTTTATTCCTAGGTATTTTATGGTTTTTGATGCGATTATAAATGGGATCGATTCCTTAATTTCTCTTTCTTCTGCCTCATTGTTAGTGTATAGAAATGCAACTGACTTCTGTGCATTGATTTTATATCCTACCACTTTGCTGAGTTCCTTTATGTGTTCTAGCAATTTTGGTGTGGAGTCTTTTGAGTTTTCCACATAGAGTATCATGTCATTTGCAAAGAGTAAAATTTTGACTTCTTCTTTGCTGATTTGGATGCCTTTTATTTCTTTTTGTTGTCTGATTGCTGAGGCTAGGACTTCCAGTACTATGTTGATCAACAGTGGTGAGAGTGCCCATCCCTGTCATAGTCCTGACCTTAGGGGGAAAGCTCTCAGTTTTTCCCTGTTGAGAATGATATTTGCTGTGGGTTTTTCATATATGGCTTTTATGATATTGAGTTATGTTCCTTCTATCCACTGCAGAGCGTTTTATGAAGAAAGGATGCTATATTTTGTCAGATGCTTTTAGGCATTTATTGAGAGGATCATATGGTTCTTGTTCATTCTTTTATTACTGTGGTAAATGGCATTGATTGATTTGTGGATGTTGATCCACTTTTGGAGCCCAGGAATAAATCCCACTTGGTCATGATGAATAATCCTTTTAAGGTACTGTTGGATTGTATTAGCTAATATCTTGATGAGAATTTTTGCATCCATGTTCATCAGGGATATTGATCTGTAATTCTCCTTTTTGGTGGGTTCTTTGGTTTTGGGATCATGGTAATGTTGGCCTCATAGAATGAGTTTGGAAGTTTTCCTTCCATTTCTATTTTTTGAAATAGCTTCAGAAGACTAGGTATTAATTCTTCCTCAAATGTTTGGTAGAATTCTGCTGGGAGGACATTTGGCCCTGGACTCTTGTTTGTTTTTGGATTTTCTTTTACTACTGCTTCAGTTTCTTTGCTTTTTATGAGTCTTCTCTATTTCTTTATGTATCAGTTCTGGTAGTTTATATGTTTCTAGGAATGCATCCATTTCTTCCAGAGTTCCTAATTTGTTGGCATATAGTTGCTCATGATATGTTCTTAAAGTTGTTTGTATTTCTTTGGTGTTGGTTGTGATCTCTCCTCTTTCATTTATGATTTTATTTATTTGGGTCCTTTCTCTTTTTTTTATGATAAGTCTGTCTAGGGGTTTATCAATCTTATTAATTCTTTCAAAGAACTAGCTCCTAGTTTTGTTGATCTATTCTACTGTTCTTTGGATTTCTGTATCACTGATTTCTACTCTAATCTTTATTCTCTTCTCCTGCTGGATTTAGGCTTTATTTACGATTCTTTTTCCAGCTCCTTTAAGTGTAAGTTTAGGTTGTGTATTTGAGACTTTACTTGTTTCTTGAGAAAGGCCTGTATTGCTATTTACTTCCCTCTTAGGACTGCCTTTGCTGCATCCCAAACGTTTTAACTGTCGTGTTTTCATTTCATTTGTTGCCATGTATATTTTTAATTCTTTAATTTCCTGGTTGACTCATTCATTCTTTAGTAGCATGCTTGTTAACCTCCATGTATTTGTGTCCTTTCCAAATTTTCTTTTGTGATTGAGTTCAAATTTTAAAGCATTGTGGTCTGAAAATATGCATGGTATAATCTCAATCTTTTGGTATGATTGAAAACTGATTTGTGATCCAGTATGTGATCTGTTCTGGAGAATGTTCCATGCGTACTCGAGAAGAATATGTATTCTGTTACTTTAGGATGAGATGCTCTGAATATATATGTGAAGTCCATCTGGTCCAGTGTATTATTCAAAGCCCTTGTTTCCTTGTTGACCTTCTGCTTAGATGATCTGTCCATTGCTGTGAGTGGGGTGTTAAAGCTCCCTACTATTATTGTATTATTATCGAAGTGTTTCTTTAATTTTGTTATTGATTGGTTTATATAATTGGCTGCTCCCAAGTTAGGGTAATAAATATTTACAGTTGTTAGATTTTTCTTGTTGAATAGACCCTTTTATTAGGATACAGTGTCCTTCTTCATCTCTTATTACAGTCTTTAGTTTAAAATCTAGTTTGTCTGATATAAGGATTGCTACCCCAGCTTTCCTTTGATGTCCATTAGCATGATAAATGGTTCTCCAACGCCTCATTTTCAATTTGGAAGTGTCTTGGGATCTAAAATGAGTCTCTTGTAGACAGTATATCAATGGGTCTTGTTACTTTTTTCAATCTGACACCCTGTGTCTTTTGATGGGAGAATTTAATCCATTCACATTTATAGTAATTATTGAAAGATATGAATATAGTGCCATTGTATTACCTGTAAAGTTGTTCTTTCTGTATATTGTCTCTGTTCCTTTCTGGTCTTTGCTTCTTTTGGGCTCTCTCTTTGTTCAAAGGATCCTCTTTAATATTTTTCGCAGGTCTGGTTTAGTGTTCATGAATTCCTTTAGTTTTTATTTGTCCTGGAAACTTTTTATCTGTCCTTCTATTCTGAATGACAGCCTTGTTGGGTTAAGTATTCTTGGCTGCATATTGTTCTCATTTAGCTCCCTGAATATATCATGCCAGTCTTTTCAGGCCAGCCAAGTCTCTGTGGACAGGTCTGCTGCCAGCCTTATGTTTCTACTCTTGTAGGTTAAGAGCCTCTTGTCCCAAGCTTCTTTAAGGATTTTCTCTTTATCTCTGAAATTTGCAAACTTCACTTATTATGTGTTAGGGTATTGAGCCATTTTTATTCTTTTGAGGGGGTTTCTCTGTGCCTTCTAGACTTGAATGCCTGTTTCCTCCCCCAGATTAGGGAAGTTCTCAGCTATAATTTGTTCAAATAAATCTTCTGCCCATCTCTCTCTCTCTCTCTCCCTCTTCTGGGACCCCCATTATTTGAATATTATTTTGCTTTATGATATCGCTGATTTCTTGAAGTCTACCTTCATGATCCAGTAGATATTTTTTTCTCTTTTTCTCAGCTTCCTTATTCTCTGTCATTTTGTCTTCTATATCACTGACTCTCTTCTGCCTCGTTTGTTCTAGTGGTTAGAACCTCCATTTCTGACTCCATCTTAGGAATTGCATTTTTAATTTTAGCCTGATTAGATTTTATTTCTTTTATTTCTCAAGTAAGGGATTCTCTACTGTCTTCTATGCTTTTTTCAAGTTCAGCTAGTATCTTTAAAACTGTTGTTTTGAATTCTATCTCCAACATCCTGCTTACATCCATATTGATTAAATCCCTGGCAGTGAGTACAGCCTCCTGTTCTTTCTTTTGTGGCAAGTTTCTCAGTCTCAGCATTATGTCCAGAAAAGAATAGATGAAAGAGAGAGAAAAGACAAAAATAACACCACCACTACTAGAAAAAACAAACAAAACAAACCGGAAAGAAGAAAACAAACAAAATAAAATAAGAAAAAAATCAAACAGAAACAAAACAAAACAAGAAAAAAATCAAATGAAGTAAAACAGAACAAAACAATAAACTAGATCCTGGGTTTATTTTGGTCTGTTTGTTAAAAGGAACCGGATAATAAAATAAGAAAGAAAGAAAAACGTGTGTGTGTGTGTGTGTGTGTGTGTATAAAATACAATGAAAGGCAACTAAAATTAATATATATGACATATGTTAAAAAATTAAGAAAAGAATTGATAAAATAAGAAAATAGCAGAAAAAAATAAAAATGAAAGTCTAAAGAATAATTTAAAAAACGCCCACAAATGCTATATACTGTTTTCCCCAAGAGCTGAAGTTCTGCAGTTCTCTGTGATCTGTAAAGTTGGTATTAGCTGGATGTTCCTGCTGGTCGTCTGGGGGAGGGACCTTAACACTGATTATTCTGATTCTCAGATGTCTTTCCCTGGGCAGAATTGCACCTCCCTTACCAGGGGGCCCTGGCTCAGTGTAAAAGGCTCGGGAATGCACTATGTGGCGCTGTTTTGCTCCCTAAAGGCTTTCAGCACTGATGGGGGGCGGGGAGGAAAATGGCAGTACCTTGTTCTCTAGCCCCGGAGCTGAGAGTTGGCATCCCCCCCCGCTACTCTTCGGGGAGCCCTCACAAAAATCACTCGTCTCCCTGGTTTCTGTCCAAACTCTGTGCTTGCCTAGCCTGTACCTGAGCATTTTTATATCAGGCACATGATCCAGTTTCTAGTCTCCAAACTTCACAGACTCCTGTGGTGTGCTCCTCCTGAGGGAGGGAGGAGGGGGGCTTGCCCAACTTCTGGCTCTTTCTGGGCCCTTGCCTGGAGAGTGGTTGCACAACATTTCAGCCGTTTGGGGTTTATGGCGACACTGAGCAGAAAGCCAGCACCTAGACTCGCTGTTTTCAGATGGCTTCCCCATTCCAATGCCTGGGAACTCTGCTGCACTCAGGCACCCGTTCTTTTTGTGACCTGGGGATCCTGAGACCACGCTGTACCACCTGGGATTCCACCCTGCTCTGCCACCTGAGCACTTTTAAACCAGGGACGTCCCCACTGTAGCAGACTTCTAAAAGTTACAGTTTTGTGTTCTGCTGCTTAATACATTCCAGTAGCCTCCGTAGCCTCTTTAAGCAAGCTCCCTCCCCTCTGAGCTTTATCTTCTGATGTATCACCCTGGATTCACATCTCCACACCCCCTACCTTGCAAAAAGTAGTTGCTATTCTATTTGTAGAAGTGCAGCAATTCTTTTCTCAGATCTCCGATTGATTTCACAGGTGTTCAGAATGATTCGATAACTAGCTGAATTTCAGGGACCAGTTGAAATTAGGGTCTCCTACTCCTCTGTCATCTTAACGGTTCCCTAACCCATTGTTGATCCTAGTTGAAACTCAGTGTTAATGAAAATTAATTAAATATTATTCTCCTTATTTTTGTATGTGGTTGAAATTTCCCAAAAGAAAAATGTGAAAGAATTAAAAATGACCTGGTATAACATTTTGCCATGAATTTTTAAAATTCAAAAATGTAAATGAATAGATTGGCTCAGAATTTTTTTTTTTTTTTTTTTTTTTTACAGAGGCATCTCCAGAAGGCACTTTACAGGTTGTTTTTAAGTAAGGAGTAAGAAAAAATACCAGCCAAAGGCTGTGGCAAAATTAATTTTTGAGAAGAAAGACTTTTTAAAAGAGACATAAAGGTAGTTGCTACTTAACAAGTAACATAAAATTCAATGGGGAAATAAATTTTATTAATGAAATTACCTCATAGCATGTTTTTACTTAAAAGAAAGTGAAATTCTTAAAGGCATGAAATCTGCATTTTTATGATCAAAATAACTTCAGAGTAATAGCAAATTTCATTAATTCCTTTATCTTCATGGCTACTTGAATAACTATTGGTCCTATGGATGAGAGAAAATTAAACAAAATTAATAACAAAGTTCAAATAATAGTTATAGGTGATAGGTTTCCAAGGGATTGGAGTTCAAAATGAAGGAGGCAGAGTGTCACTTTGCTGATGTTTGCTGTTTCTGTTATTTAAAGACTCCAGTAGAGTGAGACAGCAGTTTGACATGCTGGCTGACAGCTGTACAGGAAGATAGACCTGGGTTTGTATTCTGAGTGCATTTGATACTGGTGCTATGACCTTGGACATGTTACTTAACCTCACTGACCCATAGTTTTTCTCCTCCGTAAAATGGGATAATAAATCTGCTTTACTGAAGTATGACAACTAAATAAGAAAACAGGGTGTTTAGGTGTAATATTAAAGCTGCAATATTGTGCTGGACAAAATGGGGCTAAAAAAGTAGAAATGTGAGCATTGATCCAAGAACTGGTAAAACTGAATAATAAGTTTTTATTTTGTTCTTGTTAATTTTTTATTTAAAATTATTTTGGGGACAATTATGTTTACTCTGAGTTGTTTGTAGTCATGAATTTTTTTTAAAATATGAATTTCCCAAAATAGAGAATTAGCTATATAAATTATGGCAAATGCAGTGGGTAATTTGCAGCTTCTTTAAACCTCAGTTGTTTCATCTGAAAAATGGAGATAATACCTACCCCTTGAAGTTATTGTGAGGATTATATGAGTTTATATAAGTATTTAGCACAGTGCCTGAGACAAAGCAGCCCTCCATTTTGTAAGTTCACATGTGTATGCATAGAAATATATTTGGAAATATATAAGTAGGTATAGATTATGATTGACTTTGTATGAATAGCTTTATAACTTTTAATATTTTTCTTATATTTGCCAATTTTCTTATAATAGAACCATGATATTTTATTTATTTTATATTTTTGCAATTGCAATGATAAGAGTAATTGAATGGAATCAATAAACCAACTAATAAAAAATAAGATTAGAAAAAAGTGTGTGTTATTTGGAAGGATTGTCTTACACAACACTTCCCTCCATCTTCCACAATTTTTTTTCAACCTGTTTTGCATGCCCCGACAATATGTTAATATTTTTTAAGTTAAAAAATTTTTGTTTTACTTTATTACTATTAATGAGTTTTTTATAACTCTTGAATATAACAAATTATTGATTTATAATCTAAAAATATGGCTAATATAAATAAGGAAAACTATTTGAATAAAAATGAAACTGAAAAAATCAAGCAAGTATAAAATCTGCAAAAAAATCTGAACTAAAAAGGTAACAGATTATAAAACTCCTGAGTGATGGTTCAAAGTAACTAGGTTATGAGAAAAAAAGTGACTTAAGTTCATTTCTTACCAAATAATCATTTTGACAAAAACCTCATCTTATTTAACTAGTGTCTTCTAAACTTCTTTCAACCTAATTGTAGGTCCATATTTTGTATTTGGAGAACTAAAGAGATTTGTATCACAGAGCAAATTAGAACGTGTGCTTAATTTCAAATCTTGAATGTTGTGTTCTTAAAAATGCTGTTTTCTAAAGCAGTAGAAAGCACTTAAGGTTTTATTGGGCAAGAGGGTAACATCAGAAATGTGATATTTAAGCAAAAGCACTGTTGGCAATGTGGTCAGTGGGCGAGAAGGGACAGAGTTAATTGAGCAGAAAACCAGTATTGATGAACAAAGACTCATTTTGTGGTTTGCTTGATGTGTGAGGCTTAGTCTCAGATTTGGTTTAAGGTGACAGGACATTTCTCCAGGAAAAGCAGTTTTTGTACCAGAGGGCTTTCCCAGAGGTCCTTTCAGGGTTCCTAGCATCATTATGAATGGGCCAAGTGTGAGGGAAGGGGTTCTCTTTCCCATTGAACTGTTTCACATATTTGGCTATTGGCTATAGAGATGGATAAGAGGTTTTGCTTGCAAACTAGTTACTGCTAAAACTCATTTGAAAATATGGCACTTCCATAGACCTGCTGTGTGCCGGGAGAAAGACTTCAGTTCCATGATTTCATCACTTTTGTTAGAACAGTCCATTATGAAACCGCCTTTCATTCTGCATAATGTCTGTCTTGAAGATACCACAGCGACACAGCTCATTATAGCATAGTTTCGTTTTGGCATAAGTCATTTTGATATTATCTGCTTAGATTGGGGACCTTACTTTTTGAGAAGGTAAGTCCTCATTAGAAGTTTAATTAAGGAATATATTTAACCTCTTCATTATAATTTATTGTGAGAAAGGAAGAAAAGTACTAGTAACATTTCAGTAAAGTGGACATGGATCGCTGGAAGCAGTTATCACTCAGTGTGTTCCCTTGATCAGCACATAAGCATTTCCTGGCAGCCCAGACGTCCTGCATCTGAACCTGCATGTTAATGTGATGCCCACATTATTATGTGCCTGTGACAGTCTGATCAGCACCGCTCTAGAGAACACATGGGCACCTGAGTCCGGGTGGTAAGATTCATGGCCATGCCCTGAGCATCTTGGTATTAATGGGAGACACTACACATAGCTTATTGGTGGGAAATACCAGTAAATATTGAATGATGCTTCTGTGTTGGGGAATCTGTCTGCACTCTTCCTTTTCTCCTTTCTCCTCACTCCTGTTTGTTTTTTAACTGGTTAATAAAAATAATTCTGTTAAAACCTTATTTCTTTTCTCAGGCTATGTCTAAGGACAGTAACAAATTGAAATGTCAATAAGATTATTGGTTTTCTAAACGATGTAAAATTAGCTTTTTCCTTTTTAAACAAAACCACTGAGTTAATGAGATAGCGTAGTACAGAAACAGCCACCTTCTTTCCATGGCTTCTCTTCTTACCACTCAGTAGCACTAGACATATCAGATTTCATAGGCACTGTACCTGACAACCTAGGTGCCATTTTACTATTATCCCTTCCAGTCATTGCACATAGGTTGGCCCACTTAAGACCATAAATCAGATTTATTAGTAATTTGTTTTTTATTTATTCTGTTTCCTTTTATTCCATTCCCTGCTTATTTTGGTTGTAGAATAATAGGCACTGAGACTCTAAAGGTTGTGCTATTGACCTTTCCCTGTCCAAGTAAATTCAAAGTCTTCGTGGTTGTATCTCCATTTTTAGAAAGATTTATTTATTTGTGTGAGAGAGAGAGAGAGCACATGCAAGTTGGGGGAGGGGCATAGGGAGAGACCTTCAAGCAGATTCCCCACTGAGCACGGTGCCTGATGCTGGACTCCTGCAAGATGTCACCACCTTGAGTTGATGATGACCTGAGCCAAAATCAAGAGTCTGACACTTAACCGACTGAGCCACCCAGGTGATTTTCTATATCTCCATTTTTAATTCAAATAAGGAGTAATGATAAAGAATTTGGAAAAGAAAGGCAAGGATAGACTCAGAATAATCTTTTATCATTTTGGACATGTCAATTGTTTAAATCCCTAGTTAATGCTACCTCTACCATAGCTCTGGTTTCTCAAAATATGAGGCATCCATGAGCCAATACCCTGACCTGGAATGGATGATAAGTCTCACGTGGTAGCTTTCTGGCTATTAACATACCCTGTAGGTGTATTCAACATGGTATCATGGGATAAGTCTGATGGCCAGGGTATGTCCGTGAATCTGGTTCATACGAGGACACAGTCTTAATGAATGCTTAGGGGTAAGTCATCATCAACATCTATAGAGCTATCATTGCCAGACACAAACATTAAGTAGTTACAGATGACAGATGGCATGAGTCAGCCAAAATGCATAAAATATGATGCCATAAAAAATAGTCACCTCACTGAGTAAATGTAAAAGTGAAATGAGATAAATATGAATGGCCTTTCAAAAGAGAACATATGCCACTGTGATGTTTGAAGGTTGTTTTACTTCACACTCTCAATGGACTGTGAGATTGAGCTGTAAGGAGATGTGATTAAGTTATCTCTGTGTAACCATTTGATAGCAGATACAATCTAAGTAGGAATTATAGCATCCTGTAACACATTTAAGGTGTATATTAATCAAAGAATTACTGTAGTGGAATCCCCATCCAGAGAAATTTCAAAAACTCCTTTGACTCTAAAATAGGAACCCATATGTATAAAGAAACTTTTAGTATTATAAGAAAAACAGTCTTGCTTGTTAGAAGTGTGAATTTTAATGGAATAAATTTTCCTCACAATATATCTCAGGCTGTAAAGAGTATTATATAGGACATATTTTGTAAAGTCATGTCCTTTAATTTTCCTGTTATCTGGGCTTGATAAATCCTAGAAAATAACAATTATATGACATTTGCTAACGCTCAGATTATATCCACCACAATACCACCTCTTTCCACTATTGTAACTATGTGCTAACTGCCATTGCATCGAAGTATATGAAGTAATAAATAGGCCCCAAGTGCCAAGCAAATGCAAAAGCAGGCAAAGCATTTTCCCCTGCATATGGGAACCATCTCTTAGGAACTTAACTTCCACCGACATAGGCAGTTTGAGTTGCTTCTATAGTTCCTTTGTGAAGAAACTATTTTTATTCTTAAAACCAAGCCTTTGCTTTTGGTTCTTGTATGAAAACCATGGACAACTAAAACATTTGCGAACTGGAGAGTTTTAGTACACAGTGTTTGCTCCAAGCATTTTTGAAAGAAAATCTATGGGGATTCTTACTACTTTGGTTATTTCAAGCACCGTAAAGATTAGTCTCAAAGTTAGTTCCCATACTGTCCCTGCACTGACAAGATGACATCTAGGCAAATGTGTACTAGTGAGGGAAACGGGCGTTGGAGAAAGGGTGAGGAAAAGGGAGGAATTTAGGCTACGCTGTTGCCATCAGCACTTCCTCAGTGCTAAGCTATTTAATGAACTTAGCCTCCACAGATTTTTAGCAGTGTTGAAATTTTGGAAGGCATATATTTGGAGATTCACATTGTTTTGCTATGCTGTTTCTTATAAAAGCGTAGGAAGAAGAGAATTGAAGGAATACATGCTGTACCTCTATTGCTAGTACTTTACAGTAGTTGAGATGTAGCACCTTGTTTTTTATCTTTGCCTGTTTTTCTTCCTGTTTATGCCTGTTTATCTTTGCCTGTTGTACATTAACTGAGCCTAAGACTATCAGTTTCTGTGATGTGCAGAATTGTACTTTGATGGTCATTAAAAGTTTGGAAATGAGTGGTGTTTGGTATTAACCAGCTGTGGCTTTGAGTGATGAAATTCTAAAAATATGTGGTGTGCCTTCTCAAAACGCATATGCCTTAAATATGGAGAAGTAATCAAACACAGAAGGCCAACCTTTAGGCAGCATTGGCTGTAGGGGGCATAAGCATCCAGTCCTTGATTCCAGGGACTGCAGTAGAGGCGTTGGAGACTTTGATATGTAAATGGGAATGATCGTATTACTAACAATTCTAAAATGACCAATAAAATAAAAACTTTTTTATTTTGTATTCAGATATAATAAAAGTTAGGACACACACACACACACACACACACACACACACAAGAAAGACATAGGTTATATCAATTAGTCTTAAGAGTTTCAAAAAGAATGATGTACAACAGAAGAGCGAGCCAGTGACCGTTGCTATTATGTTTCCTGCCTAAATTCATTTACTACTTATTATTTCATATCATTGCTCTATCAAATGCTGTAAGAGCCTAGGATTCCAACATAGGATAGCTAGTCATTACAGCCCTTAGAAAATAAGTAGTTGTTGATATTTCCATTTGAGCATAGCCACTGACACCTGAGAAGATTCATAATTTATTCTAAGAATGGAAAGCTTTTTATTGTTATAGGCTGTGTTAGTATATACAGAAAGGGTAAGAATAGGCCAGATAAAAATGTCTGAGTTTCCCCTAGCATTTTGTTTCTGCCTGTTTACAAGCCTAAAGCTTATTCTTGAAATTCCCTCTAAATACTATTCAGTACATCTTGTACTGATTCTAGTGACTGAGTTCTACTTTGTGCCTGTGTTTACATGGAACTTTTGATTTTAATACTTTGATCAAAAATTCTTATTTAGCATATTATCAAATGATGTAACCAAAAAATACTTGTTAGGCACAAGTAAGTGTTTTTGTTTCCTTCCTGCAGAATGTATTGGCGTGATTGGATTTTCGGCTTTTATGAAATTATTTTAATAATTCACACACTAACTTTCATACACTAACTTATGGATTTCTTCTTTTTTTTCCATTTCCCCAAAAAGGGGGTCATTATGTCAATTCGGCAGGTGTCAAATCTAAATTTCTCTTGCCACAATCGACGCCTGTCTCCTCTTCCCACTTGAATGACTAGAAGAAAAGAACAGCTGCTGGATGTTGCCCCCTTACAATAATAAGTGCTTCCTTAACTTTCTAATTTTCAGTTCATTTTAAAACCCCAAGCTCTGAATTTTCCTCATAGGTCCTGTTACCCTTGCTAAAATTGTTGGATGCAATCCTATAGTCACATTACCACTGCCCCAAGTGTACGGAGCTCCAAGTTGGGAAGAGGAGTCTCTGAAAGACCATACTCTATTGGAAAAGTACGGTTGCCTAGCTCATCGGCTCAACATTTCAGTCAATAATGATAATCAGATGAAGTAAAAGTAACTTTATAGATGCCATGTGATCCTTTCATTCTTTTTCATGGTTTAGTAATTTTGTATTGCACATTGTTAAAATAATTATTCTTTCCTAAATTAACTTAAATATTTTTTCAAAGCATTCATCCTATTTAATTTGATTTATTTTTATTTTTTTAAAGATTAATTATTTATTTATTTGACAGAGAGATAACCAGCAAGAGAGGGAACACAAGCAGGGGGAGTGGGAGAGGAAGAAGCAGGCTCCCAGCAGAGCAGGGAGCCCAATGCAGGGCTCGATCCCAGGACCCTGGGATCATGCCCTGAGCCGAAGGCAGATGCTTAACGACTGAGCCACCCAGGCGCCCCAGCATTCATCCTATTTTAGATTAGGTATCTCTTTTGTAAGTAGAGGTCAGAATTAGTCACAGAACTATAACTTGACAACATTCCTTGTTGATTCATTAAGTTCATGGTTGGAGTCAGGACGTATAAAACATGGCCTTTAGAGAATAATTTGATAGTGGTGACAGGTAGCTACAGCATTTTCATCTACAAATGTTATGAAATGCTAGTAACTTCTGAAGCAAGCTCTTTTTCCCCCTTATTCTCAAATTTAAAGATTTTGCTCTTATTCTATTCCTATTTACAGATGTAAATAGAGTACAGTCACTGAGGATGGGTTTTGAGTTTTACCTTTGGCATTTATTACCTCTCTGATACAGGTGAAAGTTCTGAATACTTTTGAACTTCAGTTTCTTCATCTATAAAATGGGCAAGTCAAAACTGACCACATCTCTCTATATATAGTGGAATATTACTTAGCCATCGAAAAGAATGAAATCTTCCCATTTGCAATGGTGTGGATGGAGCTAGAGAGTATTACGCTAAGTGAAACAAGTCCGTCAGAAAAAGACAAATACCATATGATCTCAGTCATATGTGGCATTTAAGAAGCAAAACAGGCGAACATAGGGGAAGGGGAAAAAATAAAAGAGGGGGCAAACCATGAGAGACTGCAGCTAGGGTTAACGAGGGTTGCTGGAGGAGAGGTGGGTGGGGGGATGGGGTAACAGGGTGATGGGTATTAAGGAGGATACTTGCTGTGATGCGCCCTGGGTGTTATATGTAAGTGATGAATCACTAGGTTCTACTTCTGAAACCAATTTTACACTATATGTTAACTAACTGCAATTTAAAAAAAAAACTTGAAAATAAAAAACAAAACAAAAACCTGACCACATTATCAGAGGGTGATCGTGAGAATTAAACAGGATAATACATTTGAAATACTCTGTGAAGTGGGTGACCCACAAAGAGCTTACAATAAATACTATTACTAGCACTGAAATTATATTATTATTTTTATTATTTTCATCATCTCTTAATTGGTATCACCACCAAAATAGAGTTCTCTGGTGCACACTTCCTCATCTCCAATTTGTAGCATATTATTAAGCTTAGGAATATTTTAAAATTACTGCTTTCCAATCCTGTCTTGTTGTTGTTTATTTGCTTGTTTAATTCTCTTAATGGCTGTTTACTGTCTTCCCATAAGCAACTTATTTGCACTTACAAAGATTTGAAACATTATTTCTGGCTTGAGTGAACATTTTTGTGTCACACTGCATCATTTATCTTTATGTGGGTCATTTTTGGCTTTGTTTCCTTCTTTTTTTTCCTTTAAGTTTTATAATTGTGGAACGTAGGGAGAGGATAATCACCATATAAAACACATAATACAGGCTCAATGAAGCTCGCAGGCAGAGGCTGGCAGGATGCACAGAGCTCTCCACAAAATGTCTACTTTGCTTCTAAACAATTCACTGGGGTTGCACAGAGCTGGATTCCCCACTAAGAGAGGGACCCCATTTCCTGCCCCCTTTGATATTTATATCGGAGCAGTGAGGAGGCAGATCGTCACCCAACCGAATTGGAAAATTCTAACTTTTAAGTTGACTTTAAGCTCTTTCTGGCATGAGAATCACTTTATATTTGGACAGTGACTCCCTAAAGGAAGTTTGCATATTAGCATTTATATCAGCTGGGGACCTTGAAGCTCACCTGCTAAGCACCTTTTTTCTAGATCTCCCGAGGAAGAGCTGGTAGGGTCATCTAGGAGATAAACTAAGTTGTCAATAATGATTGTCAGTTGGGAAAATTGGAAATGTTAGTCCTGCAGAAATTTTTTTGAATTCCAATGTTAGTGTGCCTGAAAGTGTTCCAGGCTAATGTGTTATATGCATTTGTGATCAAATAGTTCTTAGAGCTAAGTCAATTATTTTACTTTTAATATGCAAAAATACTAATTATTAACACAAAATGAAAAATTGACATAGGTTCCTATAAAGAGGTTTTGCAGACTGTTATAATACTATTCAATTACATATAATAGCAGTTTTAGTGAGATATTCACCTGTTTCAACAGTACTCCTTATATTCGAGGTGATGTTCAATAAGAAGACACTTAGGTAAAAGTTAATTGCAAAGTATCTACATCCCAACTTGGTTTTGTTGTTCTTTTTTTCATTACAAACCCTTGAACTCTGAATGAAACAGGGTTCTTCATGAGGAGTAGTGTATTTGAGCCCTTTGGCAATAAAATGCAAAATATGTGCAAGGAAAGAAAGTTGTTCAGTTTGGTTAAATAGGCTTATGAAGGAGGGTGGTAGCGTAGGTCAGCAAGGTGGATTATGGGGGATCTGGATGGGGGGATCTGGAATGCCAAAACAAAGCACTGAAGTTGATTCTTTAGGGTAAGAATTTGAGCATAAGGGGCGCCTGGGTGGCTCAGTTGGTTAAGTGTCTGCCTTTGACTCAGGTCATGATCTCAGGGTCCTGGGATTGAGCCCCATGTAGGGCTCTTTGCCTAGCAGGGAGTCTGCTTCTCCCCACAGTCTCCCTCTGTGCTCTCTCTCTGTCAAATAAATAAATAAAATCTTTAAAAAAAAGACGTTGAGCATAATAAATAAATTTTATTTTATAAAGCAAATACATAAAATTTATGCTTATTCTTAAAAACACGGAAGACAGAAAAGTATGCAGACTAAATTTTAAGGTATCAGAAAATTTGAAAAGTAGTGTATTAGTTTATTTCTCTTTACTCTTTTTTATAAGCATATTTTTAAACATGACTGGGATCACATAGATATTTTTAAGTTTAAGATTAATTATTGATGTTTGAAATGGCAATGCATTCTTAAGGTTTGAAATACAAAAATTACACTGAAAATCTCCCTCTCAATCCCCTGGCACCCAGATCTATCCCCCAAAGTAATCAGTATTATCAGTTTTTGCACCCTCCTGGGCTAATCAAGAGCATAGGCACATACAAGCACACATCCACACAAAGTCTACATATTTCACTTTCTTCTGCGCCAGATCTTTTTCAACTAATAATGTATCTTAGAGATCATTCCATATTGTATATAGAAGGCTTTCTCATTTATGTAGCATTCATGTGGAATTTTATTACGTGAATGTTTTTTAAATATATATGTATTTATATATGTGTATATATGTATATATACGTTTATATATATGTATATATGAATAAGTGAGTAAGTGAAAACTCTCTAGGTCAAGTTCTTGGATATCTTTGGTCGTTTTCTGTCTACGAGTTTTATCTATTACTGAGAGAGGAGTGTTGAAGTTTTTGACTTTCATCTAGAGATTAAAGTCTCTAATTCTCCTTTCAGTTCTGTCAGTTTTTGCCTTATGCCAAAGTTCTTTCGTTATGTGTTTGTATTGGTTTGCTATTGCTGCACAACCCAGTACCACAACCTTAGTAGCTTAAATCAACCTCCATTTGTTACCTTGAAGTTTGTAGGTCAGGAGTCTGGGAGGACCCTCCTTGGTTCAAAAGAGAAGAGAAACGATTGTAATTCACCACAGGTTTGGTGATACTTTGAATTTTCGTGCGTTTCCTCTACCCATGTGTTGCTGTCCACGTTCCAGAATCCTCAAAGTGTGGCACATTCAGTCTGTTCAGATTTTCTAGTTTGGGGCAATGAAAAAGACAGAGTGGTCTGTGTTTACTCCCACTTTACCCAGACCCAGAACCCTCAATTTGGAGTTCTTAAACATAAGCAATAGAAGCTGACTCTGGCTGATAAAGAAAACACAGTTTTTGTTCTTAAAAATTATTGGATAAGTTACAGAATTGTTGAGAATGTTGAATCAGGACGGAGGCCATGCTTCAGGAACAATGCTGCTAATTCTGTCCTAGAACCTGCTTGACCAGGGAATAGCTGCCATAACCACAGGAGTTAGCACTTACCCGGGGACTCAAATTTTCCATAACTGGTACTGCTGTCAGGAGGGAGTCCATCTCCAAACCCGAGCTCAAACCAACCGGTATTCATCGTAGGACTAAACACTTTCTTGCTTGTTACTCGCTTCTAAATCTGTCTCACAGGTGAATCTAATTTATGCAAATCAAACCACATGCCTGTATTTTTTAACACTGAAAGGCCATAGAAGCGAGGTGTATGGGCTGTACCTCCTGGAGGGAAAACCCCAAAGCATAACTAGGATGTTGGAAAGATGCTGGGCAACCAGAAAGTGTGGCAATGTGCATTGTGCTTAGAGTACATTGTAGGAGACAAAAGAAATTTCGGTCTTGCTTTATTTACTAACGTAGAATCAATTACGCTAGTAAAAGTACTAGTTTGTTCTATATACCTAGAAGGTTTAATGAAATCAACTCCTATTTTTCAGTGTTTTTACTACTGCATTGAACAAAGGTGGATAAGGAAAATGTATAGAGACTGAAGTCTATACTTGCTCTTAGAATTCATAATACCATTTATGTTTTCTTTTTAGGATTTTGTGCTGTAAACATACCAACAAGCTATAAGAACAAAATACAAACTGGATTCTTGCCCACTGAAGTATTGATATCTTAACAAGGAGTGGTTAAGAACACCAACTCTGAAGTAAAAAGCCTTCTCTGTACCCTTTCCTGTCACTTAAGAGCTAGGTAGCCTTGGACAAGTACTTGGCTTCTCTATACTCAGGCTTATTATTCATAACATGAGGATGATGATTTGGGTTCCAAGCTCATGGAATTGCTGAGGATTGTACAGGGTAAAGGTAAAGGCTGGTACATAGTACATGCTTGCTTAGTATTATATTCTTTCTTTACTATGGTAGTAGCATTTATTCACATTATCTTCTGCGACACTCAAAGATATCTTCAGTGTTGACTAAAATGAAACTAAAATGAAGCCTGTTTACAGCTGGAGACTATTTTCTTATTCACAGTGTACTCTGGTGAGTGATTAGTAAATTTAAGGGCTTCTCAATGTCAAATATGCCTACCTTCTTGTATGTGGTGGTTTTAGCAGGTGACCAGAAACAGCAATCTCTCCACTAGAAGCCCGCTTATGTGTGTCTTCAAACGCAAGTCACAATGCTCTTCAAAGTTAAGAAGACAGGGCAAAGGTCAATGGAAATCCAGCTCATGATTTTTATAACCTAGTCTGTGTAAGCACATAATATACAGAAGTCCAAACCTTTGAAAAGAATTGTGACCGTTTCTTGGCTTCTGTGCATAATGTTATAAAAGACACCCGATTGCAATATCTTTTGGTACTCTCCTCCATGTCTGTTTCAGGGGTGGGTGTTCCGTGTAGTTTGCCAGATGATGTTTCCAAAAATTTTGAAATGTTTAACTGGTGCAGCTTTTTCTATTGGCTGCTACCCATGCAGTAGGATTTGTTTCCTTTTGGTATAAATCAAACATTTAAGATGATAGCTCAGAGAAAATAATTTGTGTTTTATTGCTTTGGAAAGAATATCTGTGTGAGTCCTTCATGCTCCGTTAGTTAGAAAATATTAAAGTAAAATGAATGAGTCCTGTTATGCATCTATGATAATTTGTAGCCTGGTCTCCCACAATAAAAAAAATAAAAACTTGAATCTTTACAAGGCTTTAACATGTAATATTAGATGTAATAACATGTAGGGTTTTTTTTTTCTTCTTCTTCTTCTTCTTTCTCTCACATGGCAAAGAGTGAGAAAAGAGAATGTAGCTGCTTTTGCTTAAGGTCTTAGAAAAAGTGCCTGCCCTGAGTAACTCAGGCACTTCCCAAAGTACAATAACTGATTTCTGATACTTTGAGTGGATAAAAATGTGGTTTTCCATGAAGAGGGTTAACTTATTACTGAGTACCCTGTGGGTTAATTCTTGAAAGGGGATCCTATTTCTGGCATATTGTACATTTTCAGTTAATGCTGTTTTTAGGCCCTATTTGTGAAAAGTTACTTGCATGGCTAGGTCGTGTTGGTTCCATTACTTTTTAGCGTACCATTGGGACTGTGGAGTCTATGCTTGATTCAGAACCAAAACAGAGGATTTATAAAAGTGCATTCCTGGAGGAGGAAAGCTTGTGAGCTGAAAAGTTCTGTGCAGAGGGACTTTTTCCCTCTGCCTCTTTATGTTACTTTATTCTCAGAAGCTTATGTTCTAGTCAGGGGAGCAGTAGTTTCTTGTATGGTTATTGTGAAGCATTTTGTGGCCCTTCCCGTAGGTTTCAACTGTATAACTAATAATTTACCAATTTGTCCAGCTTTATAATGGGTATATTATATTATTTTGTTTTCATAATAAAATATGACTTACAGCTCAGAAAAGAAACGTTTCAATGAAATGCATCTATTTACCTTGAGAAATTTTAGAATAGGCCACAATGAGGATTTTTTTTTAACAGTGAATTAAATAATTTCTTCATGTAACTAGTTCATTTAACATGAAGATCTTTTGCACCGCAGCCGAGATTTGAGACAGATGACTTTTCAATAATGTTTTAATTCCAGTTAAAAGCCCAAGAGGATTTCCCAACCAGAATAAAAGGAAAGGTTTCGAGCTGGCCTTGGATGAGGAAGCAACTTCCACAGCTGCGAAGTTGTCGTGTGGAGGAAGGAAGCAGATAATGTGCTAGAGAAATTATCAAGAGGGGGGCACCACTTGTTTTAACGTTGGAAACTCCTCCTAAATCTTATATTCCCCAGTCAACTCTAATCTAAACTTTCCCTGTCCCAAATAGAAAGGAACAATCTAATTAAGAAAATGTGAGTACTTAAAAATTATCTTGTGGCTGCTCTGATGAATGAAAACATACATGACTCAAAAGGGGCGTGATTCTTACTTCATGGTCACACCCTTGTTTGTAATAAATCCAATTACCTAATTTGATTATACACCATATTCGTCAGATCCTACTTAAAAAGATAATTGCCTGCTTTCAAATATCAAACCAAAAACATCAAAAAGATGGCCTGTGAAGGCAAAATTAACATTTTCCTATGTGATTGAGATACATGTCTATCCTCTTATCATAAACATTTAAAAATATGTAGCAAGCAGCTTCTAAGGAGCCCCCAATGATTTCCGTTTCTTTGTATTCACACTCTTATATACCACCCCCCCATCCCCTTAAGTATGTTCTGAATCTATTAACTCACTTATGGAGAATTGTATATGGTAGAAGTGATAGATACCGCTTCCTAGTTTATCATATAAGACGATGGCTTTTCCTCACTGGCTCTATTGCTCTCACACTCTCTCTCTCACAAGCTCTTGTTCTGCCTCTGATCACTTAGTCAGTGAATAGTTGCCGTGTGTGTGGAGAGGCCAATATAGCAAAAGACCAAGGGCTGCCAACAACTACGTGAGGGAGCTTGGAAGTGGATCCTTTCACCCTAGTGAAGTTGTGGGATTACTTCAGACTGGCTACAGTTTGAACACATCTCATAAAAAGCCTTGAGCCAGAGGTACTTCGCTAAGCCTCATCTAGGTTCCTGACCCACAGAAATTATCAAATAAATTGGTATTGTTTTAAGGCCTTAAGTTTTAAGGTAAATTGTTATATGACAATGTATAGCTGAATCAAATTACTTAAATTGGTTGGGGCACCTGGGTGGCTCAGTTGGTTGAGCATCTGCCTTGGGCTCAGGTCAGGGTCTTGAGATGGAGCCCCTAAGCAGGGAGCCTGCTTCTCCCTCTTTCCTCTCCCTCTGCTGCTCCCTCTTCTTGTGCTCTCTCGCTCTGTGTGTCAAATAAATAAATAATCTTTAAAAGAAATACTTAATTTGATTGTTTGAAGATTAAACATTTTACCTGACGTAGTTTTAATCGTATGTTCACTAATACATATATACATAATTATATAAATTGTATATAATTTCTTTATCTCTGTATATATTTGAAAAATAAGTTTCTCTCTCATCCACGCTCCCTATTGTCCTGTCCCATTTCCCAGAGGTGACCACTGTTACTGTTTCATTTATCTCTCTAGAGACAGTCAATACATACACAAGTAGGTATGATTATACATCTTTAAAAAATACGTGGTAGCCATCCACATAACTATTATATATGTTGCTTTTATAATTTATTGACATGTTTTTGAATCAACTTATTAGGCGCCTTCTTGTTTTAATGGGTACATGGCATAATTATCCATCAAATTCCCAATTGATGAACATTTGATTTATAGTATTTTGTCATCACAAACAATAGCTAAAATGAATGTCTTGTATAGATACCTATAGGATAACTTTTGATGGAAATGCTGTCTCCAAAGATTTTTTTTGAATTTTAACTTAGATATTGCCCAGTTTTCCTCCGTAAACTTTGTTTCAATTTACACTCCCAGAACAAGACAGTGTTCACTTCCCCATACTTTTATTAAGATGGTTTTCAAACTTTTGTATCTTTGTTAATCTCCTACTCTAACAAATAAATAGCTCATTCTGGCCTTGATATTCCTTAGATCTAATGTTACTTAGAAGTGAGGTTGACCAATTTCCTATGATATTTAAAAGCCATTTGTATTTCCTTTCCTATGAACTGTGTATACAAACTCTTTATCCATTTTGTTTTGTTGGATCATTGATCCTTTTCATTGTGATGTATAGAAGCATTTCACAGATAAGGAAATTGACATTTTGTCTACTACATATGTTCAAAATTTTTCCCAAGTTGGTCATTTGTTTTGCATTTTATGGGCACATAGACATAGAATATTGAGGAAAGTGGATCAGTCATCAAAAATCGGTTAATGGAAGTTAAGCTGTACTTAGATTAGTTAACGTTTAAGTGTCTGCAAAAGGGATATACCAGTGAGTAAGGATTGCTTGCTTTCTTTGGTAATATCTCTGTGTAGACCCATAGGAAAGACTTCATGCAAGTGCTGTAGTTAGTATTTAATTTTAAGAAATAATCAACCATTACGAAGTTTAAAATGTTCCGTAGAGGGTGAGGGCAAAGGAGGGCAACTGACAGTACATTAAAAAATAGAAAAAAAGAAAAAGCTAAGTGAGAGTGCATTAAGTATAGTTGGCTTTGACCCTGACTCGCTGTAACTGTGGAGAGTCCTGAACTGCTTGTTAATTATGTAACGAAACTTACATAACTACTTACTAAATATTTGTTAGTCATACAGAGGGGTCAGGTGCGTTAATGAGACAATTCAATTCACTAAGCAATTATTCAGTTGACTCCTCCCGAACTGGGGGAGGATCTAGCCTGATGAAAATGCTAATGGGAACATTTATTTTTGAAGTAGGATTGCCCCCCTGTGCCACTGGGCACTACAATACCCTATAGAAGTAATGAATTAAAGGAACTACTAATTCGGCAGTCCTCTGGCATGTGGTCAGAGAGTGGTATTTCTAAAATGTGAAGGAGATTAGAAGAGATTAGTAACTATTTGATATTGTAGCTACATTATAAACAGCCACCTCTAGAGGGAAATGCTTTGGTAACTTTATGTTTAGAGGCTGTTATAGGGTAATTTACTTCCCAGCTGTTTTGAAGAAGGAATTATCCAGCATAAAGTGAAGAATAAAAATATATGTCTGTGGAACTTCAGGACAATTCACTGTTATACAATGAAATTATATCTCAGAAAATGTGAAGAATTTAAATATAAATGTAAACTAGTCAATGAACAATTATACTTCATGTACACCTCTTGAACAGAAAAAGAAAGAATATGATAGATATTTGAGAGGTCTGGAAAAATCACCTATTTCTAATTGCATTTCCTTCCCTCTTCAATTACTTGACAACTACCAATTAAGTAATTACACTAGGTATTTTCTTCAGCATTCATTTTTGACATCTAAGACATATGTTTCTGATTCTATCTCTGTAGAGTGGATTGGGGAGGGGCAAGGAGAGGGAGCCTGCATACAAGGGTGGGGGTGGTGTGAAGGGAAGGGAGGGGAGGGGAGGAAAGGGGAGAAAAGGGAGAGAAGGGAAGGAAAAGGAGAAAGAGAGGAAATAAACTTGCTTTTTCAGCTCTTAGAGTCATGGAGACTATAATTGAAACAATATCCAATGAAGTCATAAACTGTTTCAGTTGGGGGCTATGTCATATAATTCCATTATATTATTCTTTTAACAAATAGTCATTTGTTCTTCCTTGCCTTTTTTTCCTTTATTTTCTCTCTCAAGGAATGACATCTCTATCCACTCAATTAATAAGCCAGAAATCTAGAATTAACCCTTGCTCGCTCACTCTCTCACACACAACCTATATACACCCATGCGTGATAGATGATTTCTTCCAAATATCCTTTGCATTTATCCACCTCTCTTCATTTCTCCTGGCATCACTCAAGATCAAACTACCATTAACTCTGCTTATTCTGTTGCATATATCTGTATTCTATAGCATGGTTATTGTGAATAATTCTGCAATGAATATGGGAATGCAAATATCTCTTCAAAATTCTGATTTCATTTCCTTTGTGTATATACCCAGAAGGGAGATTGCTGTATCATATGGCAGTTCAACTTTTAATTTTTTGACGAAAATCCAATCTTTTCTTCATAATGCTCGTACCAATATACATTTCCACCAACATCGTACAATTTCCCTTTTGTCGCATCCTCATCAATGCTTGTATTTTTTTTTTAAAGATTTTTATTTATTTGACAGAGACAGCCAGCCAGAGAGGGAACACAAGCAGGGGGAGTGGAAGAGGAAGAAGCAGGCTCCTAGCGGAGGAGCCCGATGTGGGGCTCGATCCCAGAACGCTGGGATCACGCCCTGAGCCCAAGGCAGACGCTTAACGACTGAGCCACCCAGGCGCCCCTTATAATTTTTCTCTTGGGTAATAGTCATTCTAACAGATGCGAGATGATGTCTCATTATGGTTTTGATTTGCATTTCTCTGATCGTTAGTGACACTATATAACTTTTCATATACCTGTTGGCCCTCTGTGTGTCTTGTTTGTTTGAGAAATGTCTAATCAAGTCCTTTGCCCATTTTTAAATCAGGTTGTTTTATTGCTATTGAGTCATTTAACTTTGTAAATTTTGTATATTAACCTCTTGTCAGATACATGATCTGCAAATATTTTCTCCTGTTCCATGGGTTGTCTCTTAACTCTGTTGATTGTTTCCTTTGCTGTGCAGAAGATTTTTAGTTTAGTGCAATCCCACTTGTCCATTTTTCTTTTTGTTGTCTGTGTTTCAGGGGTCATTTCAAAAAATTCATTGCCCAGACCAATGTCAAGGAACTTTCCCCTTACACTTTCCTGTAGTTGTTTTATAGTTTCAGGTCCTGCATTTAAGTCTTTAATCCATTTTGAATTCATTTTTGTAAATGATATGAGATAAGGATCCAATTTCATTCTTCTGCATGTGGGTATTCACTTATTTGGGATTTATAAGTATGTAGATAGGAATTGAAATCAAGAGCATATATGAGATTAAGAAGGTTAAGAAGAATGATGTCTAGAACTGAACTAAGTAACAGCAAATTTTAAGAGGTGGCCAAAGAACAACCAGGAGAAGGTTTCAGGAGTTAAACCAGGAGAGGGTAATGTTACAGGAATAGATTGTTCTGAAAAAAGGAAATCGTTAAAAATTTCAAATGTGGTTGAGAGGTCACCTAAGATAACAACTGAGAATAATTCAATAATGTAGCAAAATAGGCTGTTGATAACTTTTTAAAGAGCATATTATGGACAAGTATTGATAATTCTTCAAGGAGCAGATTTCAGTGAATTGAGGAAGAAATCGAGGTAACTGGAAAAAGCATTATGATATCTTTTTTTCAATATGTTAGGGTGATATTTGTAGGGAAACTTGAGGTCTAGGGAGGAAATTATCTATTAGTCTATCGATATATGGATCATTTATCTATTTTGATGAAAAAATATTGAAGCATATGTAAATGTTGGTGGGAAGAAGCCAGTAGAAACAGACTGTAAAAGAGAGGACATGAGATTCAGGGTATGGGTGAAGGGATTTAGCTTAGAATGAGAAATTTTCTCTAATCATAACTGGAATAAGGTCAAAGGATGCATATTTATTAAAATAAATTATATAGGTTTTGTGAGTAAATTGTTTCAGCCTCTATTGTTAAATTATATTTTTTCTGATAAGTAGGAGAAAAGCATATCAACTAACCCAATGAAGTAAGTGGAAAGTAAAAGTATAGTAGGTTGGAAATATGTCACAGAGAATTGAAAACATAGCTTATTAGGGAAATACAGAAATATCAATTAGCACAATTGATAACTCAATTTAGGCTGGAAAACTTTAATTTATAATAGACCTAATCTGTGTGCTTTTGAAAATTTCTCTAAAAAGTGCTCAACAGTTATATGTGCAGCTGCAAAAAAGATGAACCATTTGATTCAACGTTGGGGTTTGCATATTGGACCAATGCGAGGCCATAAAATGCCTGATTTAAGGTTATGAGGACAAGAGGAGTTGATGTGATTAACCATAGAGTCTGAAGTTGGTATTGTAGGAAGTGAATCCTGAGATGAGTTGACAAAGAGGAAGAAATTTGAGGTGTTAAAATATTTGAGATCATAAAGATTTGTAAAACAAAATGATAAGAGCAAGCCAGAGGATGAGAAGTTGTGATGATCAAATTAGATGTTTAAATTTAATATTTCAGAGATGGAGCTGCCCTGGGTATTTCTGAAATATCAATTTTGAGCATAAGATTAAATAGGGTATGGTCAAGATTTCTGGCAATGTGGAAGTCAGAGAACTAGGAAGCTATGCTGTTGGGTGTATTATCCTCATTGGCATTGAAATGATCTAGTGGTGGTAGAATATTTAGTGAAGAGAAAGATATTTAACCCCATGCTAAAGTCTTCAAGTTAGTAGATAACATCACAGTGGACCCATACTCATAGGCAACTTACTCTGTTGTGCAAAACATAATTTATATTTATAAATAACTTTAAGGTTTAACTTCAAGACTATTGAGTTTGAATCATACAATTTAATATTATAATAAATTATGTGATATATACTTATATAATTATTATGAAACAAACACAGTTAAATTGGTGAGTATTCAAAAAATTTTATTATAAATTAAGTTAAATTCGAAGTCCTGTCTCTTCCCTTCCTCTTCTCCTTCATAGGTTTGTCTGTTGTTTGGTATCTGGGAAAGACATTCCTGGTACTTGGTTATTAGGACTTTTTCATGTAGGGTTTTGCTGAAATGTACAACCTTGGTGGGTGTCTTTGTGTTGTTATGTTGTTGCTTACACTCTGTAGCTTACACTCAAATGACTGACCTTAGTCCTGCCATGCTCACCATTAAGATACCGGCCTGCTTCTCCTTACCATCAAGAATCTCCATGCTTGCTGGCTATCTCTGTCAAACTCAACATAATTATTTTGGGATATGAAAAAATCTCAAATATTCCTTTACAGTAAGTCCTCAGGATACTCAGCTGATAACATGGCTCTTTGCCTAAATATGTTGTGTTTTATTTTTAATCATATACTTTGGTGCCATGTTGGAAGTGGAACTTCTCTAAGAGGTCAGGTCTTCCTAATGGGCTTCCCCGAATACCCACTGGGAAGGTTGGCTCTGCTCTGGGTTTCCTTCAGCCTCATCCTGTTTCCTACTGGGTTACACCTCAATTGCTCTGCCTGTATTTGGGATTTGGCATGAGGTACCTACCTTATTAGGGACCCTCAACAATGTTTACTTAATTTTATTTTTCATCTTTCCTGACATTTGTTCTTTCCCCAAGCTGAATCTTTTTTTTTTTTTAAATAATGATTTTTTATTATATTATGTTAGTCACCATACAGTACATCCCCGGTTTTCGATGTAAGGCTCGATGATTCATTAGTTGTGTATAACACCCAGTGCACCATGCAGTACGTGCCCTCCTTACTACCCATCACCGGCCTATCCCATTCCCCCACCCTCCTCCCCTCTGTAGCCCTCAGTTTGTTTCTCATAGTCCATAGTCTCTCATGTTTCATTCCCAAGCTGAATCTTTATCTATTTTAGGTGTTCTACGTTTTTGCAGTCCTGTTTTCATTATCTAAATTCCACCTGTAGAAAGAGCCCTTTGAGCTTTACATCATTATTTGAAGATACATTTTTTTGGTAATAAGAAAAAAAACCCTTTTGTCTCCAAGATCTGGCTTTTAAAAGTCCACGCTCTTGCAGATTTCAGAAAGGTTGTTTCTTCTCTGGACTTAATAACATCTATTTAAAATTTACTTGGTTTATTAAAATTCTTTAAGTTCCTTTGTTTGCTTTTGTCCTACAGTAAAAAAGACCTTTAGCTTAGGTGTATGTATTGCTATACAACAAGAAAAATTCAGGGGAGAAAAATCTTTATTAGCAAAGAAATTGATTTTGCCCTCTTAGAAATGAAGAAGCTTAATAGTATGAACTTTAGGAAGACAGATTTTTCTTTTTTCTTTTCCTTTCCTTTCTTTTTTATTTCCCTTTTCTTTTTTTCTTTCTTTTCTTTCCCTCCTTCCTCTCTTCCTCCCTTCCCTTCCCTTCCTTACTTCCTTTTTTCTTTTCTTTTCTTTTCTTTTTTTTCTTTTCTTTTCTTTTCTTTTCTTTTCTTTTCTTTTCTTTTCTTTTCTTTTCTTTTCTTTTCTTTTCTTTTCTCTCTCTCTCAGAGATGGAAAAGTAATGGTATAGAGTGAACTCCAGAAATCAAATTGGATATGGATGTCATTCACCTAGAATCATGAGTTTTTCTCCAAAAGAGACTTGTTGAGAAAATGGAGATTTCAGAATAAAGCCATAGTTATTAAAGTAAGTAAAAATAAATAAATAAAAGGAATGTGGCAGTTGTTTTATTAGATGAACAAAAATAACAAATTTGCATGCAAATAAATGCAAGAAGCTATTTAAGAAGATATGTGTAAATTCTGTTCTGAAATGTCATGATCCAAGATCTACTCTTAATTTTTGTCTCCATAGCCATTTGCTCATGGATATTTCCTTGTTTTTAGGGTAGTTATAGAATGTTTTGAAAGAAAGACAAAGACATTCTCTGCTTCCCCAAATAGACAGGGTTTGCAGAAAAGACTGACTTGAACATGATTTCTGAAGGCCATGAGATTCCCCTGACCATCAACTCTGTGAGTTCAAGTTCTGTAAGACAGAAACAATGACAGACGAACTGCAGACCATGGTCGTCCTTGACAAACCTAATTGCAGAAACACCTGCTGAACCATTCAAGAATCTCTCACCACAAACCCTTAATACCTGTTTTCTATCTGGTGAAGAACATTGTATTCTTTATTCTTACAACAGCTTTTTCTCTTAAATTGTCTTTTCTTAAATTTTTTTTCCTGCAGAATAAACTGCAATGTCTAAATTTTGTGTAAATCTGGAATTTTCAATGTCAAGGCATTATAGAGCCAAAGTCAGTTTTTATGTACCTTCAAATGCCTACCACGTTTCCACTGAATTTTGACAATGATGTCCTATTATTGGTATGACAACAAGAAGGGCTTCTTTTCTAAAAGAGATTCCATAGAGATTAATGGAAGAAACACAATGAATGTTCTGTTGGAAGCATCAGAAACTTGGCTGATCAAAAATTCATGCAGATTGACCCATAATTTTTTATTACCTATTGTTAACCAAATCATGAAGAAAGCTATATTTTTTCCTTGTTCTGATACAGTTTTCTTAAGAAAATGGTAGTGGAACGTGAAAGTAATTTATTTTTTGTTACAATTACAAAGAATTGCTTTAGTCACTGTAACAGAAATGTAATTGTAAGTGAAACAAATTCTTTTTTTCTCTTTAGAAAAATCATATTTTTCCATTTGTGGTTTTTAAGTTATAGCACTGTGCATATTTATTATAATAGGTTAAATTATTCAAAGGTGTACAAAAACACATTTAGCCATCTCACCCCTTCCTCTCTGATCTTTACTCCAATTCTATTTTTTTATTTTTCTTAGGTAACCAAGGTTAACCACAATAGTTATCCTATTATTTCATTCTCCTTGATCAGAAAAGCATAAGCATTATGAGAGTGCAATATATATTATATATATGAGAGTGTGTATATATATTATACACACATATAGATAACATTTTTATCATTTGTTATTATTTATAGGTATTACCTTTAGTATACCTTTTACTTTACCACTTGCTTTTTACTCAGAATATTGGTCCTTCCTGTATATCAGTAAATCTAACTTTATTGTTTTGATGTTCTAATTTATTAATGCATATAAACATACAAAAATAATTATGCGTAAGTGATTATACTACACGTGCTAGCTTTAAAAACATATTGAGTCTTTATTATTTGCTTCCCCTTTCCTTCCTATCTTTCTCAATAACTTAAAATGTACAAGTATAAATGTGTAGATTTTTCACTGTTTGTTAACCAAAAACTTCTCAAGTTTTCTTTCTCTTTTTTTTTTTTTTTT
>NW_024425452.1:13605171-13641798 GCF_017311325.1 Ursus maritimus | reverse complement strand
TTTTCTTTTCTTTTCTTTTCTTTTCTTTTCTTTTCTTTTCTTTTCTTTTCTCTCTCTCTCTCTCAGAGATGGAAAAGTAATGGTATAGAGTGAACTCCAGAAATCAAATTGGATATGGATGTCATTCACCTAGAATCATGAGTTTTTCTCCAAAAGAGACTTGTTGAGAAAATGGAGATTTCAGAATAAAGCCATAGTTATTAAAGTAAGTAAAAATAAATAAATAAAAGGAATGTGGCAGTTGTTTTATTAGATGAACAAAAATAACAAATTTGCATGCAAATAAATGCAAGAAGCTATTTAAGAAGATATGTGTAAATTCTGTTCTGAAATGTCATGATCCAAGATCTACTCTTAATTTTTGTCTCCATAGCCATTTGCTCATGGATATTTCCTTGTTTTTAGGGTAGTTATAGAATGTTTTGAAAGAAAGACAAAGACATTCTCTGCTTCCCCAAATAGACAGGGTTTGCAGAAAAGACTGACTTGAACATGATTTCTGAAGGCCATGAGATTCCCCTGACCATCAACTCTGTGAGTTCAAGTTCTGTAAGACAGAAACAATGACAGACGAACTGCAGACCATGGTCGTCCTTGACAAACCTAATTGCAGAAACACCTGCTGAACCATTCAAGAATCTCTCACCACAAACCCTTAATACCTGTTTTCTATCTGGTGAAGAACATTGTATTCTTTATTCTTACAACAGCTTTTTCTCTTAAATTGTCTTTTCTTAAATTTTTTTTCCTGCAGAATAAACTGCAATGTCTAAATTTTGTGTAAATCTGGAATTTTCAATGTCAAGGCATTATAGAGCCAAAGTCAGTTTTTATGTACCTTCAAATGCCTACCACGTTTCCACTGAATTTTGACAATGATGTCCTATTATTGGTATGACAACAAGAAGGGCTTCTTTTCTAAAAGAGATTCCATAGAGATTAATGGAAGAAACACAATGAATGTTCTGTTGGAAGCATCAGAAACTTGGCTGATCAAAAATTCATGCAGATTGACCCATAATTTTTTATTACCTATTGTTAACCAAATCATGAAGAAAGCTATATTTTTTCCTTGTTCTGATACAGTTTTCTTAAGAAAATGGTAGTGGAACGTGAAAGTAATTTATTTTTTGTTACAATTACAAAGAATTGCTTTAGTCACTGTAACAGAAATGTAATTGTAAGTGAAACAAATTCTTTTTTTCTCTTTAGAAAAATCATATTTTTCCATTTGTGGTTTTTAAGTTATAGCACTGTGCATATTTATTATAATAGGTTAAATTATTCAAAGGTGTACAAAAACACATTTAGCCATCTCACCCCTTCCTCTCTGATCTTTACTCCAATTCTATTTTTTTATTTTTCTTAGGTAACCAAGGTTAACCACAATAGTTATCCTATTATTTCATTCTCCTTGATCAGAAAAGCATAAGCATTATGAGAGTGCAATATATATTATATATATGAGAGTGTGTATATATATTATACACACATATAGATAACATTTTTATCATTTGTTATTATTTATAGGTATTACCTTTAGTATACCTTTTACTTTACCACTTGCTTTTTACTCAGAATATTGGTCCTTCCTGTATATCAGTAAATCTAACTTTATTGTTTTGATGTTCTAATTTATTAATGCATATAAACATACAAAAATAATTATGCGTAAGTGATTATACTACACGTGCTAGCTTTAAAAACATATTGAGTCTTTATTATTTGCTTCCCCTTTCCTTCCTATCTTTCTCAATAACTTAAAATGTACAAGTATAAATGTGTAGATTTTTCACTGTTTGTTAACCAAAAACTTCTCAAGTTTTCTTTCTCTTTTTTTTTTTTTTTGCTCAATAATATCTTATGAAAACCTTTCCAAATAAATTGGTATGACTCTAATTTATTTTTAATGGCTTTATGTTATTTCACAATGTAGATATTATTTAATTCTTTCGACCATTCCTCCATTAATAAGAACTCATTTATTCTTGTCTTGCTTTATAAACAGTGATATAAAGGTTGTATCATATACATTACTTCTTTAACATTACTTAACTGTGCTTTTAACATTACTTTAATGTTACTTCTTTAACATTACTTAACTGCTTTAAAAAAAATCTTTTTCAGGAATGTCTGGGTGACTCAGTCGGTTGGGCATCTGTCTTCGACTCAGTCATGAGAAGCCTGCTTCTCCCCCTCCTCCCCACTCATGCTCTCTCTTGCTATCTCTGTCTCTGTCTCTCTCTCTCAAATAAATAAGTAAAATCTTAAAAAACTTCTTCATTTAATCGTAACTTTGGATTAGAATTCCCATTGTACAGTCAAAAGGTAAACAAAGTTTGTTTCATGGAAGTAAAATTTAAAAACATTTCATTCAATAATGTGCCAATATATAAAATGTAAGTTATATAATATGATGTATAACATATTGTGAAATATATAATGCATAATACATATATAATATACACATATGATGTGATAAAGTTTTGAAGAGTAGTATGTGCCTACCATAGTGACACAGATCACCAAAGCACTGGAAAGCTCTTCTCTAGTCCTAATTGTAGTTTACACCTTTCTTTCTTCCACCTCCTTACAGTACCAGTGATAGATATAATCTTGAATACAAAGTTTTTTGTTTTATTAATCTATATATATCTTTAATAGCCCAAGATTTATGGCTTTATGTACAAGAACAGTGCTCTATACACTCTTCTATGCCTTGCTTTTTTGTTATACATTACATTTATACAATTCATATTGATAGGCAAGTCTGTAGTTTATTCATTTTTGGTTTTTGGCATAGTGTTCTATTGAATAATAAAGTATGATAAATTGATCTACTCTCCTGTTAATGCAAATTTACGTTCTTTACTATTCATATGTACCAAAGAGGGAAAGTTGCCTGACTACATGGTATGAACATCTTCAGCTTTGTGAGATACTGTGCAGTTTCTCCTCTTCCTTTCCTCCTCCCTCCTCTTTTTTCTCCTCTTCCTTCTCCATTGCAATTGTTGTCATTGTTTTCCTTTAACCTGACTTAGACAGCTGCTGAAGGAAAACTGGAAGAAAAGGTAGAGGAGGGAAAGATTTTGTGATAATATTTAGCTTCACTGAATTTGTGCTTCACAATTCTTTGATGTCTGAATCTTATAAATTTTAAACCATTCTTAAAAATGAGTATGAATTCTATGGGCTTATTTGCATGGAAAACAGTAGATCTGAGTTTGAGATCTGCTCTGCCAGTCCTTGCTGTGTGTTTCTGCACGAGTTATTGATCTCCGTTTCCCTATCAGTACATTAGGAAAACCTAATTGTGCCTGTCTCCTCCAGTAGACATTTAGCTCCAGAAAACAACAACAACAACAACAAACAAAACAGAAATATGAGCGTTGGTTCACCACTCTATTTTTGGTGTCTGTAGTGTGCTCACCTGGTAGATATTCAACAAATAGTTAGAGAATGAATTAAATGATTTCACAATACAGCAACTGGAAAAATCTAAGCAAGGTGTCTGGAACAGAGTAAATGCCTATTAAATGTTTGCCAGTAGGTCTTTGTCCTGCTGGTGGTGGTGGTGGTGGTGGTGGTGGTGGTGGTGGTAAAAATATTATCAGTAGAGTAGCGGTGGTGGTAGCGCTTATGTTAATGATAGTGATGTCGCTATTAGTAATAATAGAAGCTAACACTTACTGAAATTGTACTACATTCATACACATGAATTATTTAATTTGATCACTGAACATTTTTGCACTAGATATAATTTCCTTTTCAGGAATAAGAAAACTGAAGCAAAGAGAGCTTAAATAATTATTACTAATTAGAATTTACAGAGTGAGTACATATTAACTTAAAAAGGGTCTATCTTTCAGGTATTGTATATACTGTCATTCTCCACAGTCTTTCCTTGAGCTGCTAGAAAACATAGATTTAACATTGAAGCTTACCTTAACAATATTTGGGACCATATGGTATAAATTTAGTGTTTATTTTGCTCCTGGCTTTGTTTCCCTGTTCCTGCTTTCCATTTATCCTAATTCCCTAAGCTATTTAATTTATCTCTTTTATTGTATATATTTTTGAAAGCTACCAAGCTACCTAAAACCAAACAAAGTCAGGGACACATCAAAATAAATTTTTATCTTGTACTATTTCCTGTTATTTGTACAAGAACCCTGCAGATTAGATAGGCTTATCATCTACATTTTACAAATGAAGAAATTGTTGTCATGAAGTTAATATGACTTTCACAAGATGGTAAAGAGTGAAAATGAAAAACCCAGAACTCAATTCAGATTGAATTTTTTTTTTTTTTTTACTTTCTTATTTTGTTTTTGAGTTTACTTTTCTAGTATCAAACTGCTTTTTGTCATTTAAGGTAGTTTGGGAAGCCAAATATTGATAAACTCTTTTTTGGTGTGGAAAAATCCCTATTTCTAAATTACTTTTTGTTTCTAATCTCTAGTATCCTTCTGCCCTACTCTGGTGTTTTTGTCTATAGCCCTAGCAAAAATGGAGTAAAAGTGTCAAGATTGCAGTAGTGACGTAATTGTATCAGTTTTAAACATTGATTTTTAGGGTCAGAGTTATATAGAGCATGTTTAAGGTGAGTTTTATAGTTTCAGCTTTTGGCAGTAGTATGGATAAAACAAATTATGCTTTGCAGATTTAAGCCACTTTACACTCTTCCCTTTATGCCTTTTCACTGCCCTTTGCCTTGGATTCACAAAGCCACTGTCATGACAAATGATTTAGTCCCAATTCTCTATTAGACAATCATGTCAATGATGCCGTATGTAACACACATACTCATACATCAAATTGCAAAAGAAAGACAAGGGGACATATGTGTCTTTTGATACTCATCCTGTGCATTCATTATTCTAGGAAGAATACAGGCGGCTATATGATCAGATGTGGTCTCTACTCAGAGGGGAGAATACTAGTTCTTTGGCTGAAACATCTAAATGAGTATTAACAAGGATGCTCAGAAAACAGAAGAAATTTCTTAAATATGCATATTTTAAAAAGAGAAATATCTGTTTTTATTTTTCAATGACTTCTTTAAAGTCAATTTTCAATGTGTTTTTGTGGGAGACATTATTTAATCGTCACACTTCTTTCAACTTTCGAGGAACAATTGAATCAGGGTTTTAAAGTTTGTATCCCTGCAGGAAACTCCTTATATCACCCTTCACCCAATATGGGTCTGTCAGGAGAACATAATGATATGAGTGACCCTTTTCAAGCCACTTCTTTTACAGAGCTTGCTTCCTTTTATTAAATTTGTGAAATATCTCATTACTTTGGCCTTTAAACTTTATTTTCCTTATTATTGTCCAGATTTTAAAATGATACTATTCTGTCTGTAATTGTAATGAGAAAATACATGGGGGACCTGGTGTGAATGCAAGGCACCTCCTTTGTTTGAACTCTCTAGACGCATATTACTCATATGTTAGTTTAACACATCCCCACAGGCAACAACTCATTGCTTAAAGTTAAGAAATATGAATCCTTACGCTAAGCCATAAGCTATTTAGCTTACCAGCAATTGAATTTAAAAGATTTAGGTTGTGAGTACAGCTGTAACACTGGAAACAAAGCATTTATAGTAATAAGGACATATGGAAATATGAATGAGCTACTGCTGGCACAGCCAGGAAACTGAGACCCTTTGTTCTTAGTGAGAACATGTTATTGTACCTTTTACTCACTATTTGTATTATCCTTCAAAGTTCCAATAAGTTCTATCATGATTCCTATCTGGATGTTTATGGATATCCTATGTATGATATTTATAGAAAAATTTTTGACACATCAATGTTTAAAAATGCTTATTTTTAATTTAAAATGTTTTTGATCACTCTTCACTTACAGTCCCTTTTGAGATGGTCTAGGTCTTATCGAAGTGTGAGTGGGCTCTGTATAATGTCCTGAGTCATATTACTGATGTGTTGTGTTGTGAAAATGAAACAAGTATCCTAAAGTCGAGGGCTCTACTTGACTGTGAAATTTATAGTCTCAGTGTTTCAGAGTGGAAACGTTGTTCTATCCAGGGGTGCAGTGCACTGTTGGAGGACTTCTGGTTGCTTCCTATCAGGCCTGTGTTTGGGTCACTTGTAGACAATGCTAGCAAACAAGCTGGGTTCCCACAGTAGCTTCTGTGATCACTTCTCTTGACTGCTAGCAGTTCCCCAGACTTTAACTCTACTTCTCTGGTTTTTATTTTATTTATTTATTTATTTATTTATTTATTTTTAAAGATTTTATTTACTTATTTGACAGAGAGAGACAGCGAGAGAGGGAACACAAACAAGGGGAGTGGGAGAGGGAGAAGCAGGCTTCCCGCCAAGCAGGGAGCCTGATGCGGGGCTTGATCCCAGGATTCTGGGATCATGACCTGAGCTGAAGGCAGATGGTTAATGGCTGAGCCACCCAGGTGCCCCACTTCTCTGGTTTTTATTAAACATCACCATTTTTTGTGTTCAGCAATGGCCAGGGTCAGTAAAGCTAGGACAAAGAATTTTTTTTTTCCTTTCCTAACTCTTGTGTTCCCTCAACACTCTCCCTGCCCCATTCCTCTGTTGATATAGTAAAGAAGAAATCCTGCTGTAGATGCTTGGCAAAAAAAAGTCAAAATGATGAACCTTCTGCATAAACTTAAGTAAAAGTGAAAACTGACTCTCTGCAGGGATGACACCTAAGTGACAAGTAGCATGCATTTCGGGAAAGAAGTACATAGTCTTAGTAACTTGATACAGTAATCAATTCAACCACAGAAAATTGAATATAATATAATATATGAAATTTAGTTCTTTGTTTTCAGCTGTAGATTCCACTAAAACAAAGAGATTTTTTTTCTCACCCAGGACCCTTGGCTGGGGCCTCATAACGGTCAGGTCTTCGTCATCTCTAACTTGACAGTCTCTCATTCTGTGATGTTTCAGACTAATGGGTTGGCTCTACCTCGTCAACATTTCCCTTAGCTATATAATTATGTATGATTCAACTCTAGGTCTCAGTTGTCTGTTTACTTTACTATTAGACATGGACAGAGAGATAAACTTTACTAGAAAAAAATTCCGTATATGTTTCAACTTTTCTGTTTTTGTTGTCGTGGGCATATGTTTTTTTTTTTTCTGTAAATTGCTTGTAGGTCTTGAGAATGACATGGAGATACATCTATTAGAATCAGTTTATTTTGTCTATCCAGACAATATAGCTTTAAGTGTTTTGTCTAGGTCACTTTATTTCCAGTTTGTAGGCACATCCAACTCTCCCTTGGGGAAGTTTTGAGTTTTTATATCCAGGGGTTTGTTTACTTGGAGACTCAGGATGTGTGTGCCTTCACAGATAATAAACTGTCTCAGTTATTTTTAGAATATTTAGAAATCTTCATCTTCAATTTGCCTATGTAGAATGCATTTTTCCACCCTCACATTAAGCAGTGTTTGATTTTATTCACAAAAGGCCCAATTAGGTGGTGAGCAAGGGAAGTAAAACGTGTTCCAGGGACTAAAATTCTCCTCTGAGGACTCTTCCCTTTCCAGGATATGAATAATGTACCACATATGGATGAGTAATTTACTCAGTGTGCCATGAGGGTTCTCATTATTTCAACCAAGTAGGGTTTTAGAATTTGGGAAAGGTATCAACAGATTGATCTGCTTGGAAAAGAGATGTGACGTGTTTACATTCATCGTCATGGGCATTCAACTGCAGGAATGTTGGGAAGCAGCATTTTGGTCATTTTTGAAATGTCATTTATTACATCTGGCTACATGGATTAAGATGTTCCAAGTCATTTCTCCAATTCCTCTTTGTCTTAAATTCCTGCTGAGTTCACAGTAGTAACCTTAAAGGCAGAGTGCTAAAGTCAAGTAGCAAAAGCTTCCGCAAACATTCTGAGGTTGCAGACACACAGTTTCTCTTTTATGTTCTTTTCCTTTTCATTATTTCTGTTACCCTTGCTAGAGGTAGCGGAGCAGATGTTTTAGCAGACATTATACACACATGCACATTTTCAATAAAGGTCTAAATCTATCAATATTATTAATATCTGTCTCCCTACCCTCAACTGCTAGTTGGCACTTTGAATCAAGTGCACCATTTGGAATCCCTTCTATTCTTGACACATTTACTTTGCTTTCTATCCTTTCGAAGGAGCTTTGGTGTTATTTTTAACAACAATTTCCCCTTTCAGCTAATAAACTAAGATGGTAAAAGTATGACCAAAAATTTTCAAATATAATTTTTTAATAAGTGTGAAAGGGTTGACAGTAATAAGGTATGAGAATATAGAATTGATTTGAGTGGAGTATTTGCTAAAAGACAGGCTGAAGCAGTTCTTAAAATGAGATATGTTGATATGTGCAAATTTATTCAGAAGATACTGCCAACACCTGAGGAAACTAGCTTAACGCAAAACTTTTTTTTTTTTTTTCCCCACTTTCACCTCTCCTTCTCAGTATCCAGTCACCAAGTTTTGGCACTAGTACAATTTCAATGTCTTTTAGATTTGTACATTCCTCTTCACTTCTGACTGTCCACTGTTTATTTTTTTTAAGTTTTATCTTTTTTAAGATTTTATTTATTTATTTGTCAGAGAGAAAGAGAGAGAGGGAGAGAGAGCACAAGCAGGAGGAGTGGCAGGCAGAGGTAAAAGCAGAGTCCCCGCTGTGCTGAGCAGGGAGCCCAAGGTTGAATTTCTCACATTAACTTTAATGGTCTTTTGTTTAGTTTAGTTTGTTTGTTTTGTTTTTGCATGCTGTACTTCCTCTATACCTGAGGAACTAAGGTTTTCTGATCTTATTTTCAGTTTTTTCGTACATCTACTTTCTACTTGCATTAAATTGGTTTCTCCACTGTTCCATGAATACACCGTTATCATATCAATCTTTATTCCTGAATTATGCTACTTTATTTACTTGAAATGCTCTCTTCGCCTATTCAAACACACCCTTCTTCTGAGGCTACTGAACATATATCTCTTCCATGAGCAATTAATGACTAGACCAACCAATATTGGCTTACCCCTTTTTTTGATTCCTGTAACTCAAGGGCACAGTTGACCATATATTAGACCATAGGCATTTTCTTATTTACATTTGTGGTTTTGACCTTTGCAAGATCAAAAAAATCCATGTAATTTCTCTATGTAATTTGGTGAGGCATAAATTTGAATCACACATGCCTTGAGGCTGGTGTGGGCTAGTGAGTCACATTCTAGTGAGCAAACTGGCCAACACTGTCGTCTCCTGCTTTACATTCGCATTTGCAGTCTTTTTTAAGGTACTACAATTTTTATTTCATGTGAAAAATAACATCCTCCACAAATTCAAATCCTTGCCAATAAGGTGAATCAACCAGGATACTAGATGACTCTCAGAGATGCCAAAAGCCTGTGTGCGTTATGTTTCCTCATTGCTTCATGTATAGCTATGTGGCCTTTCCAGCTAGTTAATAAAATTCACAGGAGAACTATGAATTTACTGAGATTCTGTATCCTAAAATTTTTCTAGCAGAGCCCAAAGAAGAGTATGCTTATGCCTTTACTGAATCAAAGTATATGATTGCCTATCAGTTATCCTGTTACTGTGAATTTTTTACTACCTCTTAGGAGCTCACTCTCCATTCAGCTATGATAGTTGCTGTAATATAAATATGTACAAAATTCACTGTCTCTCAATTGATGTGATGGATAGGTTCCTTAAAAAGATGAGTACTTCCAAAAAAGTTGAATGATACGAATTTTATTATAAAAGTCCAAAGAACAAGAAATTTAGTAGGTCGAATCAAAATTCTAGGCTTGCTCATTTTTGATATTTTTATATACAAGAATAACAAATTTTGAACTATAAATAAATTGTATGTAATAAATGACTATATAAAATTTAAATAGGATAATTATTAGTAATTAATCAACTATTATACTAAAAACCTATTAAAATGTGTTCATTCAATTAATAAAAATGCTATACCATGCACAGATTATTTTAACTTATTTAGATTAGATATATTAATCTCTCATTATCAGAATTCTTAAAAATAACTTACTAGAAGTTTATTTAGTCTGTTTTGAATTGCCAATATATTGTATGCTTTTACTAAAGTGAAATGTGAGGCAGTAGAAATGCCCTGTAGGCTTTTTAAAAAATATATATTATTTTCAGTGCATCCTTTAATCTTCATCTTGGCTCAAAGGTTACTAGGCTTACACTGCTTCTTTATCTGGGGCCTCTGGGAAGTATTGATCTATTTTACTCATGGCTTCAGTTAAAAATTTTAAAAACAAACAAAACCTCAATGCTTTGGAAACACAAGAGTTCATAGAGGCTAATCTCAGTGTACCTGTACCAGTGTATGATAAAATAGGTAAAAGTATGATAAAAGCACGATAGACTAGGTAAGGCTAGTAGAATACCTTTCCTTAAAGTGTTCTGCCCTTTCCCTTTGTGACTCTTCAGAGCTTCTAAATTATACAGTCAGCATCAGACCTGACATAGGAGGGTGTGGCCTATAAATATTACTATACCGAACTTAATTTACATTTATTTTAAAATGTGTTCAGTTATTTATCATATTATCCTTAGAACACATGAATCAATCCCAAAGTGAATTGTGAGGTAGTGCTCAGTAATGGTACAAAGGAAATCAATAAATTGTTACATTTTAAAATTTATAAAACATTTTGTTTTTTTTTTTTTGAGAGAAAGTGCACATAAGTGGGGAGGGGCAGAGAGAGAATCTGAGAATCTTTTTTTGGGGGGGGAGAGAATTTATTTATTTTAGAGAGCAAGATAGGAAACATGCCTGCACAGGGGGGAGGGGCAGAAGGAGAGGGAGAGAGAGAATCTCAAACAGACTGCCCGCTCAGTGTGGAACTGGGTGTGGGGCTCAGTCCCATGACCCTGAGATCATGACCTCAGCCCGAATCAAGAGTTGGACACTGAACCAACTGAGCCATGCAGGTGCCCCTAAAACAATTGTTCTAACAACAGTCTCAAGTCCTAGTTTAGAATCAGGGACTTAATGGGAAATGCACTGTGGTGAGGAGTTGGGAGGAGTGGGCACCAAAGCAGGATTCTCGGGTCCCTGGAATAGCACTGCTTCTGAAAGGCTGTCCCAACATCTTGGCCTCTCTTTTTTTTTTTTTTTTTAAGATTTTATTTATTTATTTGAGAGTGAGAGAGAGAGTGCAGGCAGGGGAAGGGGCAGAGGGAGAGGGAGAGGGAGAGAATTCCCAAGCTGACTCCATGCCCAGCACTGGGCCCAAGGCAGGGCTCGACCTCAGGACTCTGAGATCATGATCCCAGCCAAAACCAAGAGTCAGGCGCTCAACTGACTGAGCCACCCAGGCATCCTCCAGTATCTTTGCTTTTGGCAGACGACTATGATCTTACTGTCCTTACAACACCATTTTTTCCTGGGGAAAATGCTCTTGGTTATAGTGGTATGAATAATTCATTATAAATTATCTGTTAACTCCATGATTCATGGAGGAATCAAATGCATGTAAGTGACCAAATTTAAATACAGATAGCACTCTTTCCATTTTGTTTTGAATTTGCTATATGTGAAAAGGTATTAGAATCAGTAGACTTCTTAACTCCTCAAAGATAGAATTTACATTTTGGATTAGAAACAAAATCACTTTTTTGGAGATACCTTTTTATAGGAAGTGTGCATTTAATGCATTTGAGTGCAGTGCTTTGATACTAGAGCATTTTTGTTATGAATGCTATATATGCTCAACCTCATATGACGTGAGTACAGAAGCAAGCATGAGAGTTCTTCATCATGCCCCTCCGCGTGTTCTAAGTGCACCGGGTACTCTTCCAATTTCATCTTCTTGCCATATCCCTCTTCACATCCTCCATCCTCCTGCCACACTTTTGTCAGCTTGCTCTGGACCTGCTGATGGTCTCCCTCATCCTGGAATCTGCTGTTTTCTACCATTTCCTGGAATCCCTATTTCCCCCTTTTTTTGCTTTATCTTCTCTTTGGAGGAAACACCTCGTCTGGTAATTTCCTGAGAGAAGTTGCATGGGCAGTAAAAACTTTAAAACATTGCACGCCTGATAATGTCATTAGCTTCTTCTCAAACTTGACATAAATTCACTGGGTGTATCATTCTAGTTAAGAATTATGTCCCTTCAGCATTTTTAGGGGGTTTAGCCTTCGGTGCTTTTTAACTTTCAGTGATCTTCAGCTTTTTAATCTCCAGTAAATTAAAAAACTGCTTTAGTCACTGAAATTACCAAAAAAGTAACTAAAAAGTTACTGATTTAGCAGTTCTATAACATTCTTACTCCAGATTCTTTGCATATGAACTTGTTTTTCTCCTTTCCTCTCCTCTGTATTTCTACACAGTCTTTTTTTCTAGATTTGTAAGATTTCAAATTGTATGCCCTATGTCTGTCTTTTTAAAATTATTGTACAGTAATCTGTAATATTAATGTGTTTAACTTGTAAAAACAAAACTTAAATCATTTCTTTTATAATTTATTCTCTATTTTCTCTACTCTCTGAAGTGTGTATTATTCATATTCAAATTCTTAAACTGATTCATATTTTGTTATCCTTTTCCTCCTATTTTCTTTGTCTCATTGTTTTTTACTCTGGGAGATTTTCTGAATTTTTCATCCAGTGTTTCTATTCCGTTCTCTGTTTCTGCTCTCATATTTTACATTTCCAATAGCACCTTTTGTTCTTAAACATTCTGTTTTTATAAACTTACCTTCTTCTTACTTGGTGAAATACCATCTTTCATCTCTCCAAAGACATTAAATAAACTTTAATGATGCTTTATTCTTTTATCTTGACTGGTTTTTTTTTCTCTTCATTCTCAAAAAAAAAATTGTATCTGTTTTGGCCTCAGTTTTCTAATTAAGTATTTTCTTCATGTGTGGGTTAAGACTGTACTTGACTTTCTTTTTCTTAGTTAAGAATTTGTCTTTTAAAGCTGGTAGGAAATTCCATGTTCAAAATGAGTCTTATTTCATAGGAGGTATTACAATAACTTGGGTTGGCTAGTGTACCAGTTAGTTTTTGCTGTGAAACAAATCAACCTCAAAATGAGTAACTTAAACTAATAACCATTTATTTAGCTCATGATTTTGTGGTTTGGGTGGAATCTGGACTGGTCCAGCTGATTTCTCTGGAGAAGCTCATGCTTTTTTGACTAAGCGCTATGTTGACTGGCACCTGAATGACCTAGGATCTCATGTGTGATGGTTGGTAGGCTGTTGGCTGGGTTGTGTCTGTTCTCTTCCTCTCATCTTGCAGCAGACTAGAATGAATTGGTTCACAGGTGGTCTCAGGATTCTTAGTACATCAAGAGAACATGCTCAACGCAAAAATTAAAAAAAAAAAAATAGTGGCTACTTTTATAATCTACAACAGAATGGTTCTCAACTGTTTTGTTGGGTGTTTTCAGATCTCAAGTTCCGTGAATCTTTTCTTTTAAAACTTTACCCAGAAATAAATTTTCAAGAGAGTATAAGTCTAACTGATGCTGTTTCAAATAAGGGGATGGGCTTAAAGGGTCTTAGCAGTCACTATGCCAATTTTCTCCTAAATTTCCTGTCATTTTAATACCCTACACTCAATTTTGCCTATTGACCCTGAATTAAGACATTCTCTGGCTTAGCCTCCTCAGAGAGTAACCTTTCACTCTTTCTTTAATGTGGGAAAAGAGTTGTGTGGTGGTATAGTCTGTAGGCAAATATTTAAATGGAGAAAAAAATATACCTGTGTTGCAGTAGTTAATAGTCAGCAATGAAGTGGCTTTTAAGCAGGACTTACCTGGTACTATTATTTGGAAATAGTCTATGGATAAATCTTTCCCTGATGTACAAATTTCAAATGTTGTAGATTCCATTTACCAAACATGTTAAGTCTAAGACATTCCACAAAAGTCTTGCCATCATTAGTATACTAGATCTGGTAATTGAGTTGGGAGATCTTTTTTCTTTTTTTCTTTTTTGAAAGTGGGGGAGGGGCAGAGGAGGAGGGAGAGAATCTTTTTTTTTTTTAAAGATTTATTTTATTTTATTTTATTTTATTTTATTTTATTTTATTTTATTTTATTTTATTTTATTTTTTAAGATTTTATTTATTTATTCGACAGAGATAGACAGCCAGCGAGAAAGGGAACACAAGCAGGGGGAGTGGGAGAGGAAGAAGCAGGCTCATAGCGGAGGAGCCTGATGTGGGGCTCGATCCCACAACACCAGGATCACGCCCTGAGCCGAAGGCAGGCGCTTAACCGCTGTGCCACCCAGGCGCCCCTAAAGATTTTATTTATTTATTTGTCAGAGAGAGAGAGAGAGAGAGCAAGCGAGCATGCACAAGCAGGGGGAGCTGCAGGCAGAGGGAGAAGCAGGCTCCCTGCTCAGCAAGGAGCCTACCTGAGCCAAAGGCAGATGCTCAACCAACTGAGCCCCCCAGGCTTTCCTAGAGGAAGAGGGAGAGAATCTTAAGTAGGCGCCGAGCCTGAGATGTTGCTCCCTTTCACAACCCTGAGAGCATGACCTGAGCCAAAATCAACAGTCAGATGCTTAACTGACTGAGCCACCCAGGTGCCCCTAAAATCTTTCTAAGATTTCCTCCAAACCTCCCCTCCTCTCTACCTGTATGCAAACTTTCTAGAGGTACCAGATATCTTACTATTTATTGCAATCTGCTCCAAATGCTAGCTTTGGATTTACTTTTCACTGTTGTGATGAGACAGTTATCCTTCATCTGTATGCTTTTCATATTTCAACATTTTTTGCTATCATCTTCTTTCGTGTTTTTGTGGGTTTAACTGTATTGTAATTTTTTGGGGAGGGAGTGGAGGAGGTAAACATGGTTCTCTTTTTCTTCTCTCTTTTACAACCATGCAATAACTAAACATTTACATATAACCTGGTGTTAGAAAACCACCATCTGTTTACATCAAGAGCCAATCCAAGATGAAATGTGGTCTTGGTAAATGGCAAGAAAATTTCGTTCATGATTATTATTTCTATTAAGTTTATTCATTAGAACGTAGCATAAATTTTTCCATCTAACATTTAATAGAGAAACTGACCATATGTGGGATATTGGTTGCTGTTTCTTAGACTGAAGGATATGGTTTTTTTATCGTAAATATTCCTGAAGATTTATAGTTATACTTTTAGGATTAAATGCTAGAAAGTTATATGCTTGGTAATCTATAGAACTGGAAAGTAAAAAAAACCCCAAATGTTTTTTAGGCCCAAATAATTTAACAACAAAAATATAAAACCCATAGATGTCTCCAAATCTCAAATTAATCAGAAGAATGAACTTTAACAGACTAGAAAGATTATTAGATTGCCTATGATTAGAATTAATTCATATAATAAAATATTTTTAAATTATGGTGTCTTAGTCAACTTGGGCTGCTATAACAAAGTAACGTAGACTGGGTGTTACAACAACAGACATTTATTTTTCATAGTTTTGGAGGCTGGTAATTCCAGGATCACGGTGCCAGCAGATTTGGTGTCTGGTGAAGGTCATTTTCCTGGGTTGCAGATAGCTGCCTTCTTGCCAGATCCCAGGCATGTATCAGAAAGGAGAGAAAGAGAGGGAGAGGAGAGAAAATATCTTGTCTCTTAAAAGGGCACTAATAGCAGCACATATATGATTTTAAAAATAACATGGAGGAATGTGGATATTTGAAAAACTGACTTATTAAAGTCATATAAAAATTTATCGATACTTCCTATTTGTCAGAATATAATTCTTTTTCAGTAAAACAGAAACATTAGTGCTTTTTGCCATGCTTAAATACAACTTTAAGAAGCAGATTTATAGTACTCTAGCGTTTCCACAGTATAAGTTTTAGAAGTAATTTTAGGTGAGACTGGAAAGAAGTTATTTTTCCTTAATTTACACATATGCATTGAATTTTTTAAAAAAATTGGAAAAGAGGAGTTATCTTACCGTGATGAATTGGGCTTTTTCTTTTTCTTATTTATTTCAATGCATTACTTTGGTCTTCCTTGGCTGTCCTAAAATAAACTTTCTTGGGACTGAGATAGCTTGGTGTTGTCTTTTAAATTCTTTTTCATTTTCAGTACCTTTATCTAAAGAATGTTTGATTCTCTAGCAGAAATGTGTAAGTGTCAGTAGGGCTTCCTTTCAATCTGGAATGGGACAAGGGAGAAATTAAACATCCACAAACTTCCCTGGAACCTCTGACTTATTCGTCAGTAAACTTAGAATTTATCTCTGACAAGTGCAGGGTGTTGACTTTCTTTAAGATGATGTATGTAACTGTACATGTAATGGTGTCCCATGAACGAAACATTACAAGATATGCTATAAGTCTTTTGAAGGAAGATCAGAAGTTAAGTGGTAGCAGTAGATTCTAGTTGACCCAGGAAATGGTGTAAAGTGGGACGAACTCCGTAGTAATTGAGAAAACTGGGGAGAATGCCAAGATTTATATCCTCAGATGTTTACGAAAATAAAAGTAAATGAATGTGACTAAGAAGCTAGAAAATGGTCTTGATCTAGCAGGAAGAGGGACTAGTATTAGTTGTATTTAAAAAAGCAAGTATTTTTTTAAATATTATTTTCCTATGAGTGTAGAAGTCTGAATTAGAGGGGCAGAAAGGTTTACTTTGTCTTCACCTCCCAAATATTCAATGACAGAGGTAGAATTAGGTTTCAAAGAATCTTATCTTTGCAGGTTAGGTACTGAAAAAAGCTGATTTTTGAGGTGAAGTTTAGAATGCAGGATATTTGTTAAGAAATGTTCTTGGGATCAACACCTGAGAAAGAAAGCTGAAGAAAGCAAGTGTGAGTAGAGGGAAAAGTCAGGCTTAGTGACAGTCACAGCTGACCCCCAGGGAGCTCTGGTGCTAGATTGACCTTTGACATTGTCCCCAAATGGGCTGAGATGCTAGGCCTTTATACTCATCTTTCAACATAGAAATATGGATCATCCTTTTTTAGGACACTTGTTAGAAAATTCTTAGAAAAATTCCTGTAGCAATTAGTTGTACTGTACAGAAGATTAAATGAAGGATTATGGTTAGGAAGACCACGGAACACTGATTAGGTAATGGAGAAGTATTGGACCAGAAGCCCAAGATATCTGGGTTCGCATCTTGCCTCTACCACTGACTGATTGTGAAAGCTCATGGCTCTTAGTTTCTTTTTCTAAATGCGAGGTGGTCTATTAGAGATATGAAGTATACAATTTTTTTCTACATAACTTTAATGGGTTATTTGTCCCAATTATGGAGATATATGTATGAAAAAAATCACCAAGATATGTCATTTTTGTTCTAATTGTAATATCCTTCAACCAAAGCTTTAAGCAGAGAGATAGACTTCATTCAGTAGCTTGAATTCTAGTTTCTTATTTCCCTTCCTCTTCTCATAGCTTACCATGAAACGTAGGCGTCACAGAGCAATGAAATACTCAAAAAGCAGCAACAGAAGTACATGGAAAGATGACCTTTGTGCTAGGTGACTGGTCCTTCAATAACCTGTACCTTTTCAATCTACCCAACAAGAAAATTATAAAATGAAGACCTGATATTATTTCATCTGTTTCAAAAACAGTAAACAGTAAAAGTGGTACTGCATTGTTATTTTGCTAGAGGAAAATTGCAAAGTACATATGATATTGATGAAAACATAACCCCAAGGTTTATATAATAGGAATGATTTATGAAAAAAAAAACCCCAATAGTACAACATTTGGAATGGATTTTTAAATCAGGGGCTTTGGAAAGTGATTGAGAGGATTGCTGCAGTGGGAACCTGGATCACCATTACTGCAGAAGCTGGCACCATAGAGAATTGATAACGTGATCATCTTGTCTTAAAAGATTTACTGTTACAGTTGGTGCAAAGATTTACAATTAGAGAGTGATTGTGACTTTTCTAAATCAAGATGGGATAATAAGTCTTTAGGATAGAATATGAAACTGAAGCAAAATCAATGATTAAACCCTGTCCGTTTGAATGTGGATTTTTGCCAATACCTACAAAAATGTACAAGGATGTTTACTGAAATATTATATTGAAGAATTAGACATGTATATCATAGACACAAATGCGTTTTGTTATTATGAAGATATGGTGTTCTGTGTTAGGTTCTCTGAGAAGTGGATCCTGAGACGAAGTTTAGTGCATACAATGTTTATTAGTAAATGTCTTCGCAACCAATATCTGTGGAAGGAAAGGAAAAGAAGCAGGATTGGGTAGACGGGGTGGTCAAGGTGCAATGTAAGCCTGATAATAGCCTCTGGAGCTAATATGGCCAGCCAGAGATGACCCATCTTGGGTGGGATGGCCAAGTCTTTCAACCCCACCTCCACTGGCCACTCTGGGCTGGGAGGGTGGGGGTGTCAGCTCTCTGCAGCTGATGTGGTCTTTGCAAGCACTGTCAGCTGAAGGCTTTCTGCCAACAGCATTTCTAGCAGCTGAGGCTATAAACTCTTCATTGGGAGAATTTGGATGGCAGATCTCCTTGTCTGCCACGTATATAGCATTTTATGAGTTTAAATAGCAACATACTAAATAATATAAACCACAGTACCTGATCTTTGGCCAATTGATATCCATGCAGTTTAGTTTCTTCATTTTTTAGAATGGTCACATCTGTACGGGACTGTTGAAAATTAACACATGTAAAAGTGCTTAGAATACTCAGTGTATTGTAGTGCCCACTGCATGAATATTCATGATTATAAAATAGTACTATAAATCCCTGCATTCGGAGAGGGTAAAATCTTCACAACTTGTATCATCCTAATAATTGTTCTGTACATTTAGGTTTTCTGCCAATTGGAATGTTTTCAAGGAAACTGTTTCATTTATTATTAATTTTAAAACTGAAAAAAAGAAAAACCCTTAAAACTGCAAGCTTTAGATGCCAGTAGCCCTTGAAAATTTTATTGGTTTTTCCATTCTGTTTTCAAGATGTCCCTCCGGAATAAGTATCACTATTTCTGCACTAATATTTTAAAATTCTCTTTGTCTTAATCGAAAGCTTTAGGAAACCAAATGCACAATCTTTGAAAATGTAATTTCAAAATTACAAAACATAAACCTAGAAAACTTGAGCAACACAAAAGTGAATTGAAACTAATCTAGAAATATAAACTCAATCTTAAGGCTTAAAATGTACCTAGTTACATGTGTTTGCCACATACTTTGGCAGAGGTAGGAGGGGTTTGTTTTGTTTCAAAATAACTAAAGAAGTTAAAGAATGTGTATGATTTTCTTTTCCTCAAACTAATTTATATGTAATATTTGTTTTCCGATGAATTGACTTAAAGGTTCCTATTTCAGGGCTTCTTTGTCAGTAGAAAATTTGGCAAAGAGCCCTGCCGATCAAACATTCGCTGGTTGTGGAGCCTGCAGCCACTGCGCCCGCTCCCTGCGGCCCTAGACTACTTCTCCTTTAAAAAAAAAGGGAAGAAGGAAAATTTTGGATGAGACCATTTTATGAATGACCTTTCTCCTCACCAAACTCTCTAGACACCCAACAAACTACTTCTCTATGGGAATAGATAGTGAATCAATATAACTTTGGTATGCACTTACAGAATCATATCAACTTACTTTCTTTATAGAACATTTTCATGGGGAAAACAATCGGGCTTCGATACATGAGAGGGTCAGGAGGCTTCTTATACTTCAGCTCTTTAGTTTGGCCCCTTATTAGGGGAAAGTAGAACATTCTTGTTGGAGAAATCGTAAACTACAAAAGAAATCACTGGTTTTTTAAAAAATAAATTTCAGAGAAACATAAACATACTATATTACTCCTGGGTTTTTTGAAGCTAAGCAAGCTCACGTCCTAATAACTTTCAGACTGGTGAGATGTAATAAAAGACTGACATTAATGATGGGCTGTAGGAAGGATGCCACCAATTTTTCTGTAAGAAGACCTTTTATGGTGACACACATTTTACTAAACTTGGCGGCATGGGGATTTTCTGTTCCCCACATCATGAAGTGAATGAGTCACATACTGAGACCACTGGGAGGAGTCTAATATTCAGAAACTACATTTTTATATTGAGTAACCAGAAGATATTATATCAGTTAAAACAGCAAACTTTCACACTTCTCCCAAATTGAGCTATGAGAACCCCTGATATGAATAGATATACACAGGTAGCAAGAATACGCACATATACTCTTTATACTATATTTACTTTTTTTTATTTTTTTTTAAGATTTACTTATTTATTTTAGAGAGAGAGTGGTGGGGGGTGGGGTAGGGGCAGAGGAGGAGGGTGAAGCAGGCTCCCCTCTGAGCAAGGATCCTGACTCTAGGCTCCATCCTAGGACCCTGGGATCATAACCTGAGCCGCCAGAATTGGCTGGTCAACTGACTGAGCCTCCCAGGCATCCCTCTTTATACTGTATTTAAAAATAGAGTTTATTAACTAAAAATAAAATCTAAAATAAATTATAACTTAAATAAACTTTAAATAAAGCAGTTCAAAGGACAGTCCAAGTATATGAAACTGTCAACTAAGAATGAGTTAGGGGCATGGTTTCAACACTCTATGTAGGGAAAGAGTAAAACTTTTCTTCGTTATATACTCCTTAATTGCAGCATTTGTCTTCAGATAAGCATGGATTGATAAGTAGTTTTATTAAGGTGGCTAAAAAAATAGGACAATTTATCCAAAGAAGTGCTAGACTGGAGACTCAAGAATAATGAGTAATTAATGTTTATACTGTTTCTTCAGTCCCTCTGAAATCAGTAATTTTCAGAGTTTGGTTTCTGGACCAGCAGCATCACCATTACCTGGAAATTTGTTAAAAATGAAAATTCTCAAGCACACCCTAGACTTAAAAACCTGGGATGAGGCCCAGCAATCTGTGTTTTAGTGGGTCCTCCACGTGCTTCTGATTCAGGCTAAAGATTGGGAACCATTGTTCTATAGGAAATTATATGCCTTTTAAAAAAAATGTCATTCTACTAAATTGTATGCATATCTTAATTTTAATGTTTGTATTTCAGATGAAATGTAATTTAGATAACAGCTGACTCCTTACCAACTGATTTCATCATATGGTGATGCCAACAGTTCATCTTCTTCAGGATCATTTCCTAAATTGTATGTAAGTATTTGCTTGCTTGGTCAGTTGTTGAATTCTTTCTTTCTTTCTTTTTTTTTACCTGCTTTTATATAGAAAGAGTGCAAAACATAAACACCAAAGTACTGATACTACTTATTGAAACAGAATTCTCATAATTTTATGTAAGTGAAATAAAATCTGAAATTAAGTGCACCAGAAATTGCAGATTTTTAGTGTCTCTTGGATGATTATGGGGCCTAATCTTACTCATTTTGTGTTTAATTGTGGAAAAAAATACAAACAAATTAAGAACAATGCATGAAATGCCGTAAATGTATCATCAAAGATTGTGATTTAAAAGAAAATGCAGGTACAGGCTGTGTAACTTTTTTTTTTTTTGGCATCTTGGGAATGGAAATGCTCACAACGTAGACAGAAAAATCTTATTTTCCTTATTATTTTAGTTATCAATTCTTTTTGTATGCATGTGAGCATATTCAATCAATTGTTCTCAAACTAAATGATCTATGAAACTTCTTTTGCTACCAGAGAGTCAGATTTAAAAGGCCAGCTCTATGCTATTCTATGCTCTGCATACTTACTTTTTGCTGATTTCATTATTTGACGAAGGATGTTCTTTTCATGTAATTTTTGTGTATTTATTTAGCAAGCCAAGAGATCTAGAGACAGATGAAACATTTCTAGAGAGATGATGTATTTTATTAATAATTTATTATTATTTATATTTATCCTATCTTAAAATGGAGAAACTTTCATGGAAGCTATAAAAAAAGGTCTATAAAGGGAAAACATTAGGATTGGATTTATCTAGATTGAAAAAGGTATGTGGGAAAATAATGGCTAAAAGAATAACAAACATATTAAACTTGTATTACTTATGGTTTAAGATTTATTTATTTATTTTAGAGAGAGAGAGGGAAAGTGAGAACAGGTAAGCTGGGGGAGGGGCAGAGGGAGAGGGAGACAAGCAGATTCCTGAGGGGGGATCCTGGACATAGGACCAACAAGGGGCTCAACCCCAGGACACTAAGGTCATGACTTGAGCTGAAATCAAGAGTCATATGCTTAACTTACTGAGCCACCCAGGTGCTAAAATATTTATATTATTTAATCTTAATCTAATGTAAGAAATTAATAAAAATATGGTAATTAAGAAATTTGGTCAAAATCAGTGATTTATAGTCATCAATTTTCTTAAACATTATATCCAATTCACTTTTTAATCAAGAACATCAAACAATTAGCAAATGTGCCGACTTACTAAGAAAAAGAAACAGTTTTTAGAGCTATACTGCTTGAATTCCTGTGTGGTAAATTTATTGCAAAAATGGCCATGATTCTCCATTTATTCCTATATTTATCCCCTTTTACAATGTAATTCAGTAGGTTCAAGGAGTAAAGTCTATGTCCTTACTCTTTGAGTTTGTATTAAACTTAGGACTTGGTTTGCCCAATAAAATGCAGTAGAATTGATAATGTGTCAGTTAAGAGACCATGCGTTTCCACTGTTTCTCTTTGAAACCTTTGCAGCTACTGAGAACAAGTCAAGGCTATGCTCCAGAATGATGAGAGTCATGTGTCCCAGCTACCCCAATAGTTTCAGTCAACAGTTAGCAAACCACTAACTAGACAAATGAGTGAGGCCATCCTCTGACAGCCAGGCCTTAGCCTTCCCATCAACTGAGTATAGATACTGAGGAAAGCCCACTTTAGATTAACTAAGTCTGGGCAAGATCAGTGGCACCGTCCAGCTGTCCTACAAACTCACAATTCACCACACAATTTACATTCACAAATGCATGGCACTGAGGTTTTGTTATTTGTGACCCTTTGGGTTGCCAGACTTAGTTAATAAAAATACAAGATGCTGCGGTGCCTGGGTGGCTCAGTGGGTTAAGCGTCTGCCTTCGGTTCATGTCATGATCCCAGGGTCCTGGGATCCTGCCCCACGTCAGGCTCCCTGTTCAGTGGGGAGCCTGCTTCTCCCTCTCCCACTTCCCTCCCCCACTTGTGCTCTCTCTCTCAAAGAGTAAAATCTTAAAAAAAAAAAAAAAGATGCTCACTTAAATATTGAATTATTTCTAAATTAGCTTAGAATATTGCATTGAGATAAAAGAAAATTTGTGAGAGGCATATCTATACTAAAAATTATTTCTGATTTATCTGCAATAAATTAAAAGTATTTGAATTGCATACTTCTTTCTTCAACTATATTTCCCTGATGATTTGGCTTTATTTAACAGTTGCTTGTTTTGCATAATTTGCTTATCAGATTCCATTGAAACATGCTCCTACAATCATCACAGCCAACTTCTTTTGTTCTTTGGTCCATTGAACATTGATTAACGGGAAAACCCACAGAGCATTAGCATTATACACTGGTATACCAAACACTTGCTAGCATAGAGTCAACTCAGAGTTGATTTTCAATTTGATTTGTTGAAGCACATACTATTTTTTTTAGGGAAGTACAGTGGACACATAATGTTACATTAGTTTCAAGTATACATAGTGATTCAACCAGTTTATACATAATGCTATGCTCACCCCGAGTGTAGGTACTATATGGCACCTAACACTGTTTTAATGGCACAACTTGCTTTTGCCTTCTTCAGGATTGTGTTGCATATCCTGATAAAGTAACTTTTTAAAATGTTGTCCACCAACGAGAAAAGACCATTGTTATCAACTTTTATTCCATTCTTCACAGCTACACATAATGATTTCATATTCTCATGCTGGGAGAATATTTACTAACATCCATATAGAAGAGTCAGATTCTTTCAGGGGTGAGGTCCATTTCAAAAAATAGTCATGACAAGTACCTTAACAATTATACACTTCAAATAAGAATTTATTTTCCTATTTATAAGTGATGTCCCTCTTTTAAGAAGAGCCTTGATACCTAACAGGATACATTTTTCATCGATTCTTTCTTTAACACATCTGAAAAGTTCCTTGAAACAAGGGAGTGTTCAATAACACTGTTAACTCTTATTTCAGTGTGCATAATCCTAATGTTAAAGAGAAAGTATAGGCTTCACTTAATGTCAGCATTTTTGTCAACAAGAATTTGGGGGGCCTTGGGGCACCTGGGTGGCTTAGTAGGTTAAGCATCTGCCTTTAGCTCAGGTCATGATCCCGAGGTCCTGGGCTTGAGCCCCAAGTCAGGCTCCCTGCTCAGTGGGGAGTCTGCTTCTCCCTCTCCCTCTGCAGTTCTCCCCCCCGCCAACTTGTGCTCTCTCTCATGCCCTCTCTCCCTCTTTATCTCAAATAAAGAAATAAAAGAATTCGGGTGGCCTTTTGTTTAGAATTAAAACAGATTTTGGAGTTTTAAATAAATAGTATTCTCTCAACTGCATTTGTTAAAGAGAGCCACTAGGGTTTTGAATGTGAAGGAAGTTAATATTGAAAGCCAAAATAATCACAAAAAATCTTTAATCTTTCAGTTTGAATAGAACAAATGAAGTAAAAGAATAATTTTATAACATTCACTTCAACAGAACGGATATCCAGTGATGCTTGAGGAGCATTATTAGAAAATGGGCAAGACAGCCAATACCTTCCAAAGACCACTCATGTTTTGCTTCAACTTCAAGTAAACATTGTCTTCACGTTTATACTAGCATTTACCAAATTTTGACCTCCATTAAAGCAGTACTTTTTCTCCCTTAACTACTAAATAAGTGAATCTGCAAAATTTTCTATTGTTTCTCATCTCATTTTATAAGCAGAACATTTTCACACACACACAAAAAAGAATATTGCATGGGCAAAGGGAAATTTTTTTTCCGGCATTATGATTGCTTATCTGTGGTTTATGCAAGTTATGGTTTAAAAAGTGAGACATTTATATTTTTATCTCTGTAGTAGTAAATGGAGTTAGTACTTTTAAAAATTATTGCAATAGATTTTGTTTTGGCACTTGAAAATTTGCTTGCAATTTTGGAATCAGAAAATACTTCTGATAGGAGTATGTTCAGTCCTTTGAGCTGAAAAAGGCTAATGAAAATATTCAGTGTGGATGGCCATTTCAACTTGTTTTCTTTATCTGAATTTCTCTTCATATGAATGTTTTTTATTTATCTCTTTCTTTGGTCCTGGTTTGTTGGGGTTAACGTAGAGCATGAAATCATCCATAATGCCTGGCTTGCTAAAATGGAACACAGAGGCTGCTGAGGGCAGGGAAGTTTTGGAGAAGGGTGTAAGCCTTTGGAATGCTGAGGCCTATGAGGCTTGCGTGACCACTCCGCTATAGGAATGCCTCAGGGCATTGCCTTCCCTGCCTTCCCCCCCCCCCCAAGTGTTCTTAGCCCAAACAGCGCCCTGTGATCTAAGACAGGTATGCATTGGCCCTTAGGCTACGTGTAGCATAACTCGTAGAACACGCGGATTAGCATATCATATCTTTCCCATAAACAGATCCTCCTAGTTCCAGTAAGACCCCTTGTCATACATCACATGCTTGAGAAACAGTGATAAAGGTTTGTGATTATCCTGAAGGACCAATAAAGGCGGGAGCAAAGAAGAGCAAAGGGTGTTTGTCTCTGAGTGTTGACCCCTTTGCCTTCTCCTCTCTTTGACGTTGTCGGTGCAGGGATTGCTGGCCATTCCTGGCACTAGTTGAAGATCTTAGCTGGAAAATATTGCTTTGTATCTGATTTTCCATCATTATCAATATTGAATTAACAAATTCATATTGCTCACAGAGCCTCGAGAGTTCTTTTTCTTTGTTTAAGAAGTGTCCATGATTCAGAAAATGTATCACAAAATTTACTCTTTCATTTTGGGGTACAGATATATACAAATAAAAATAGATAACCGAGCTCTCAGCCTTAGCGACATCTTCCTGGAAACCTTGGCACGGTGGCAGCCAAGTGGAGGAAGAAGTGGATGAGCAGGCTGAAGTGAGAAAGGATGAGGCAGAGGTCCAAGGAAACTGCTAGCTTGTGCACCCATGGAAGCCGTAGGAGCAGAACCCTGGAAAGCTGGAGGCCAGGGACGCTAGTACAAATTGGACCGCATGCCTACTTTCTAGAACCTGATTCAGTGGATTGCAAGGACCACCTTTGAGAGACCCACTTGGCTCACACCAAAACAATCCCTTTTGGTCCTTTGCCCTGGACGTGTGACTTTCGGGACTAATTCTGTTTTCATCTGTGGCTGAACTTAACACGTGTACAATACATCATTGCTTCTGCGGTCTTAGCTGAAGAAAAGATAGGTAATAGAAACCACTGCAGGAATTGAAAAGTTTCCATTTGATAATCTCACAGCCACACCAGTGGGTCTCTTTGTTCATAAGTGCAAACTTGTAACTAATTAATCAGAGTTCGAATCATTGAGAGAGTTGCAAACTAACAATAATTGACTTTGATAACTGGTGGAAAAATGGTCAACTTCCCGTTTGCCTGCAAGGGAGAGCTGTGTTTTAAGATATGAATACAAACCTAGAGTTAATCTTCCATAAAATTTAGGAAAGCCTGGAGTTCAAGAACTAGTGGACTTCCAGAAGCATATATGTTTTCGATGGATTTTCAGGTGTATCACTGTGGTCTTAGAAGTAAGGCTGCTGTTGACTGGCTGATTTCCAAGTTGACTGGAATGAGGCACTGGCTGATTGGCTGTTGTCTAGACTGGTCACTGACGAAGCTGCTGACTTCCACATGCATGGGGCTGTCATTCATCTGCTAACTTTCCAGAGTGAGACTGTTGTTGAGTGGCTGCTTTCAGAGCATGTGAACAGATTTGAAGTTATCTCCACATAATGGTGCTTACTTGTCACAACTTACAACTCTGGCCAAAACAGACTTTTTCTTTCTCTTCTATGAATAGAAAAAAAGTAAGTACTTTTAATTCTCAGCCCTCCCTGTTCATTTTCCCTTAGTTAAAACTGCAGGAGAAAGCATAAGGGATCGTTCAGATCTTTATTAGTGAGTGAAGGTATGGCTTCAGCTAATGTTGGCACTTAATTTATTTAAGCACCAGTTACTGTGGCAGAAAAAATAGGTCTGACATATTTTCGTAGTTTTTTGACCAAAGCTAAAGGACATTTAAAGTATCCTATCGAAGTTACTCCAGGACACAGAGCAAAATCATTAAACACAAGGCATATTCTGTGCATACGGGACACCTGGCAACCATAATGACAGTAGGTAACAGACCCTTCTCCTGCAAAAGCGGGGTTTTGTTTTTGTTTTGGGGTGGTGTTTGTTTTTAGCTCTTAATTTGAACACATCCAGTGATGAGGACCTTACATATCCCGAATGTGTGCAGTTTAGTTGACCATGCTCTTCTTGTCAGAAACCGACCCTTTAGTACACTGCACCTTTGTCTTCACCCACTGATCCAAATCCTAGTCTTTGTAATCATGCAGAACCAGTCTAATCCTTTTTCCACAATGGATTTCCTCAAACATTTTCTTGTAGTCATCATACCCCTTTCTGAGTTTAGTCTTATTAAGGTGAAATACCCAGATACTAACTTCCATTTCTTTGCCTTACAAGGCTAAGTCTGTAAAAAAAAGAAAAGAAAAGAAAAGAAAAGAAAAGAAAAGCTTAGTTTAAAATGATTTATTTTTGTGAAGCTGTGCTGGCCGTAATGATTAACATTTCTATTTTCTGTACTTACAAACTGTCCTCTTTATAATTTCAACTAGCATCTCACCCAGAATTAATATTTTAAGCTCTTTCTTTTGAAAATAATTATTTCATTTTACCATTGTCATTGGTAGTTCCTTTATGCCATTTCTCAAGATAATGGAATAAGTGCAGGGGTTTTTTAATATTTAATTTTTTTTTTTTTTTTTAATTTCCATAGACTCCAGACATGTAATTTTCTGGGCCATGAGCCCTGAGCTCTTACAACTTCTTCCTTTAACAACTTCTTAATGTATCTTGTATTTCAGTTCCCTCTTAACAACTTCTGTATCCTTTTCAATGGCAGCTTTGAAAATCTGGGATTAATTCTTACATAAGTACTGTTTTGTTATGGAAGAAACTATGTCTTCATAGATAGAAAGAGGCTGTAAATCATATTTAAACATTTATTTTAATATGCCTTTAGTGTTCTTGTGATGAAAGGGAAAGTCTTATAGAGGCATTATATTTTGAACTTTATAAAAGTATGTATAATTACATTTTTTTTAGAATTTCTTTATTAAAGTATTATTAACTTTATTGACATGGTGTTTGTAATGAAAGCCAAAAGTAAAAATATTTATGTTAGGTTCCAAAGAAGATCTTACCTTATTCATAACATCTAAATGCTGTAACTTGACCTTGAGATAAAACCCAAATGAAACGTGGAAAAGCAAATGATACCCACATTTTGTTGTTGATCAAGAATCATTGCATTTCACACATAACATTTTACTTTTTTATACATGACATGTTATTTTAATATATTTTTCATTTAGCTGATAGTATATAATTTAAATATTTTTCCGTGTTGATAAGCCAACAACTGCCTTTAGTTACAAGCGAAGTGTATTTTAGTATTTGTCATTGATTTTCCATATCTATGTAGTAAATAGAATTGTCGTAGCTGTTTTAAATGTGAAATGTTCAGCCTGGCAGAGAGTAGCTTTAAAAATCAGCGTCTGGTGATATAAACTTCAGGAACTAATTCCTAATAACAAATTTGAAAGAAAAAATTAATATGCATGTGATTTAAATACATAGTGAAATGTACTTGAGATTTTACAGTGCAAATCTATGAAATTCCTGAACTTTCCCTGTTTTTTCATACTTTTGCTAGAGATATTTTGAGTTATATCTAAGTTTTCTGAACTCATGCTTTTAAATAAAAATTGCACATAAGTTCTCAATATATATTCTAGTTACTATTGCTGTGTAACAAACCACCTCCAACTTAAGAGTTATAAGCAGCAACCGTTTTATTACACTCACTGATTCTGTGGATCAGGCACAGAGGACAAATAGTCCTGGCTCTGCCATGTCGGGAGCCTTAGCTGGGAAGACTCAGCAGTGGCTGTGGCCTTGAACAGCTGGAGCTGGAGAATTTACTTCCAAGATGGCTTCTTTTCTCACATTCTGGCATCTGGGCTGGATCTGTTGATTGGATCACCTACACATGACCTCTTCATGTGATATGGATTCCTCAGAGCCTGGTGGCTGGGTTCTGAAAGAATATGTCCCAAGAGATGCTTCCAAAGAGTGAGTGATAGAAACAAATGAGTGATAGAGTAAAAGCTACATGGCCTTTTCTGACCGAATCTCAGAAGTCACAATATTTCTCTTCCGTTGGGTTCTGTCGGTTAAAAAAATAGTCAGGTAAGGTTGGCTCTGAGTCGAGAGGACATAGACACCACCTCTCAGAGTAGGGTTATCAAAGAACTTTTGGACAGATCTTAAAACTTAAAACCACTGTTTTAAGCATGTTCATTTTTTAAAGATTTTTTAAGATTTTGAAATATCCGATATTATCTTTGTCACAAACAATTCCTAAGTTGACACCCAATGATTCCCGCCTCCTGGGGTTTACATCTTTAAAATGTAATACTCTTTTTGTGAATGTGGGCAGAATCTGTGAACTTGCTTTTGACTGATAAAATAAGGTGATGGAATGTCATTCTTGCAATTATATTATCACATGAGGTGCTGTCTTAGCTGACTGGAACTAGATATTCTCCTGTGGGTTCAATGAAGGATGCAGCCATGTTGGAGAAGTGCCCACATGGCAAGGAACTATGAGTGGTCTCTAGAACCTGAGAGCAGTCTCCGGCTTGCAGCCAGCAAAAAGTTAGGACTTACAATAATATGGTCTCAGAGAAATGGATTCTGCCAACAACTCAGATGAACTTGGGGGTGAATTCTTCCCCAGCTCAGCTTTCTGTTGAGAATATAGTCCATCTACCTTGATTGCAGGCTTGTGAGATCCTGAGGAAAGGACGCTGTTAAATTATGCCCAGATTCTTTTGCATGGAGCTGTGAGATAATAGTAGAGAAAAAAAAAATTAAGTAGCTTAATTGCTTTAAGCGGCTTAGTTTGTGGTAATTTGTTACACAGTGACAAAACACCAATACACTCTTATTGTAGGTTCCCACATGTGCTGTGGTTTTAATCATATAGAGTGACCACATGATTTTATTGTCCAAACTGAGACTCTTTTAAAAATGCTCTAAAGTAAAATGAAATTATGTAAATTCTGAAATATTTATTTATTAACAATATATTGGTACACCTATAAAATAGCTCTGCAAATACTTTGAAATTTCTGGAGTTAAGAAGAAGTTTGGAAAATGGACAGGAGATGAGACTGGAAAGATAACTAAGAGTCTCCTCAAGTTGTTCACAAAGGCCCTAATATTCTAAAATTGGATCAAAGATAATCAGTGAAGATAGAATATTATACCATTAAGCAATGGTATTTTTGTCAACATCCATTCTTCACAAAAGACTGTAGTTCAACGATATATTTCCTAATATGTATAAATTTTCACATCCAGATCTTCAATTTTGGTTAGTAGAATATTTCCCCAGTTTGGCTACATTCATGAATTATTTTTGCATCACAGCCAATCCCAAGTACATTTTTTTTTCTTTATAGGTTTTTTTTTTAGTAGGAATGTTGCTTTTATTATATTGGTATGTTACACCAGAGTTTTCATTTGTATTATCACAATCATGACAAAAATTATCTTCCATGTTAAACTTTTAACTGAGCTTATAATAGCATTCACAGTGAAGTCAGATCTTTTACCTTGGTGGAATACATTTCAACAGCTTTATTTTTTTTTTAAGATTTTATTTATTAATTTGACAGAGAGAGACATCCAGCGCGAGAGGGAACATAAGCAGGAGGAGTGGGAGAGGAAGAAGCAGGCTCCTAGCGGAGGAGCCTGATGTGGGGCTCGATCCCAGAATGCTGGGATCACGCCCTGAGCCAAAGGCAGACGCTTAAGGACTGCACCACCCAGGCGCCCCTCAACAGCTTTATTTTGATACCATGAATCAGATGGGAAACCAAGCTTTTTGGTAATTAGCTAAGCTACTTTTCTATTGAAATTTCTGAACACAATATAATAAACAGGTATTACTTACAAGTTCTCTTTTTCATGGGGTGAATATATTATCAGCCCTATCTCTGCTATTCACATGTACACACACACACACACACACACACACAAATACACAAAAACAAAACCCCCCAAGTCTTAGAAAGTAAATAGGAAGATTAACTTAGAATAGTTACTTAACTAAATGAAAAGTCATGCTTTATAGATTAATACATACCCCACCTCTGCCTGTTCATGTGTTTAGATGCTGTCTTTGGGTGCAGTCTTCTTAAAATGCTGATGCTTCTGTTGTAGATTTGTCTTTTAATTTTAATGAGATCAGTACAACTCCCAGGGTAGATAGTAAATACCGAAACACCTTTTGTTCAAATTACAAGCGTATCATCAACTTTCTTGAGAAATGGAAATTCAGAACTTATTACTCTAAACACACATTTCTGTTTTCTCATGAGATTGCTATCAAAAGATTTTATTACAAAATAAAAAGTACTAGTATAAGTAAAAATCCAATGAACACTTGTTGACTTATGTTGTACAATTTTTAAAAACTCCCAGAGTATCCAGAGCGTTTGCTACTATCTATACTCTGTAGCAGGACTACTTAGCCTCTATTCATGTATATTTAGCTTATGATTTTCAGTATTTCCCTCTGGCCCACAGGATTGGTATTCTGTCAGCCTCAGATATCTCACAAGACTAGGAAGGGGTCACGGAAGAACTAGCCAGCTGGTAAGACTAGGGGACCAGCAGGGGCTGATGGGTAGATTTCCTTTCTGACCATCACCACCCAAGATCACGTGGAACTGGCTCTCCCTAGCTGCTTCTCACAAAGCACATTTTATTTGATCAGCTGGTACCCTGCATGCTGTCCTTGAAAAGGAGATAGTAGTTTTATGTTGCATCTGGAAAAGATAAAATAAGTCTTGTTGCTGGTCCTCTTACAGATTTAACCACGTGTTAAGGTGAGAACTCCATTCTCAGAACAAATGTCTCACACTCTGCAAGATGAGATTATGGCAGAAGCTAGAGGTCGACATAACCCATCCTGGCTTGTTCTAATACAATTATTCAATAAAATTCTGTGTTAAATATGAGAAATTCAGGATATTCGAAATAGTATAGGATACCAGGACAAGTATAATAGGGGACTGACCCAAGCAACCTGGAAAGTCTGTCTCACTGACAGGTGATGTGAAAGACAGAGAGGACCCAGATATTTGAGGTAATGAGAGGGGAAGAAAGAAAAGAAATTAACTGTCTATGTAATAATTCAAAAGCATTTTTATAATTATGAATTCATTTCTTCCTAAGATGAATTTCTTACCCTGTGCTGCCAAGAATTTTTTATAGATGGTACAGTTTTTAAGAGACCAAGTTTGTTTTTCTTACTATGTCAGTATAAGATAGATGTTCTAATTTAATTACTCTATCTACTAAAATGATGACTAATATAATATGTGATGATAATCCCCTCACTTTAGGAAGGTAGTATACATAAGTGGTTCCACTATAGCTTTGGTGCCAAACTGTGTGGTTTTATAAGCCAACTTTGGTCAAGTTCTTTAATGTCTCTATGATTCTAATTCTTTGCTTCCATAATGGGAATATTAAAGATACCTACATAAAGGGGTTGTTATGAGGATTAAATGAGCTAACATATGAAGAACTGTTAATATAGTGTGTGGCACATAGAAATCAGTCAATAAATGCAAGTTAAGTTAAGGTTGTTATTATTGCAATCAACTTTCCTAGAAGCTTAGAAGGAGATAATACTTATCATGGATTTAATATTATATAAATTAACCATGCTTGATTTGATATAAAACTTTGATTATTAGACTATACTCCTTACAACATTTTATAGTCAGCATGAAACAAAACAAGGTTTTAGATCAAGAGATATTCTATTTTTTAAAGACACGGTACTTACAAAGGCAAAATCTTTATAAATTATACTGTATGATAGTTTTTATTTTGTGTGAAAATATCACTTCTGCCACATACAGTTAAGAGAGGTGGCAAAATAAATCTAAGTATTGCTGGCTATTATTTATAAGAAGATAATATTTGAATGCTAAGAGATATAGGATTTATAAACTAATTTTAATGATTTTGTTTTGAACTAACAATACTAGAAATATATAGATCCTCTTAATATTTGAGTGATTATAAAGTAAAATAACATGTAGGCAGCTTTATGATATTTAGGGGTCTCATACTCATAACTATGGTTCTGTCAGGATGTGATCCCAGGAATCTAATTCCTTGGACTGAGCTTTAAATCTCTGCCTGGGAAATCTGGTCTTTGATGGAATTTCAACAACTCAGTGAACAGGACTAAGGGAATAAGGGAACCTACTTATCGGGAGAGGTTTTACATTTGTAGGAAGTCTGTTTTCCATGGGTTAAATGTTTGAAATCGTGGGAAAAAAATGTAAACCTAAAATTGTCCATGTTTTTGATGGATTCCATTCTTGCTTAGTGTGATTTCAGCAAAGCAGCTCTAGCCTGCTGATAAAAAATGTAGGCTCCGAAGTCAGACCCCTTGGATTTGAATTCCAGCTGTCTCACTAACTAGCCATGTGATGTTATATGACTTAGTTAATTTCTCTGTGCTCACATTGTCTCATCTGTAAAGTAAGAATCATAGAACCTTTCTCATCAATTAGATAATGTGTACTTAAAGTACTTAGCATAGTTCCTGTCACGTGGTTAAGTCATTGCCATCATCATTTATACCAGTGATTCTCAACCAGTGGTGGTTTTGCCTTCCAGGGGACATTTGGTGGTGCCTGGAGATAATTTTGGTTGTCATAAATTAGGAGAGGCTACTAGCGTCTAGCAGGTTAGAGTGCAGGATTCTACTAAAATTCCTACAATGCACAGGACAGCCTCCACACACAGAATTAGCAGGCCCAAAATAACAATAGTGCTGAGGTTGAGAAACACTGATTTAACTTATTCTGTTGTTGGAGATGAAGTTTAAAGGCCAACAAACATTTTCAAAATGTTGTAAATAACGCTGATTAATCCCAACATTAACTCTGTATTTTCTAAGCTTCTGTTAAGCAAACTGTGAGTTACCAAGAATGAGAAATCTCTATTGATATGTAAGTATGGGGTGGGAAAAGTTTCTGAAAGAATAATAAAATATATAAGGCAACAAGTGTGTTCCTACAACATAGAGTAAGACGGTAAAACAGAAGACGGACGCTGGAGGAAAACCAATGGGAGCGGGGACTGAGCAGGAAGAAGGGAATGTCAAGAACCTGATGTTAAGGCTCCTGTTCCCCTTCCCACTCCTGCCTTGGGCTCTGGTGGGTTTATAACTTTTTAGTTAATTTCAAACTTTAAAGGAGTGAGTGAAAAGTTATCCAAACATCATGTATGAGTTTTTGAAAGCTGTAAAAATTAATACTGCATTACACAATAACTATAGATTATTGCCTTAAAAATTCACATATTTCATATTGAGGCATTTCCATTTGTGAAGTTAGTGGAGATTTGAGGCTGGAAAAATGCAGGGCATTGAGTAATGCCACTTATTAATGTATTCTTATGACTTTCTGCCCTTATAATTTTTAACTAAAATGTTCTTGGAGTGATGGCATTCTAGTTAGAAAGGGACTCCATTTTCCAATCAGTCGTGAATTCTCTAGAGAATTGTACTTCCAAGAGAACCCTGGGAAACTGTTGGCATGGCAACTACTTTTTCCATGATGGAAAAACTTCCTTAAGTGGTTAAGAGTAGAACTTCATTAGTTCAGGAAAAAAAATACTGTATGATATGTGGGGAAATACACTAATGAGTATTCCAGGTGACAGAGAAGGAAAAAATGAAAAAAGTCATCAGGAATTTAAAAATCACAATTTCTTTGGATAGATGTTTTGATAAATTTATAGCATGGACATAAGTTCATGGCTTAAATACCTTCTACAAAGAGAAATACCCCCAAGCCACCACCACATGTGATTATCAAGATGAAGTATCCCTCTGCCAATTTCTTGAGGACCTAGACCTTAGTCTTAAACCCTCAATTAAGACGGAGAATGTATAGATGCTGAAGTTATGAAGAGAGTTCTGTAACTTTATGTTAACCCTATGGAAAGTACTCTTAATATCATCAAGCCTGAGAAGGTCCTTGAATTTCATACTTAAGACAAGATTGGTTCCTCCATACATTGTGGAAATCTCATAGAATTCAGAATTAGAAGACTGAGCTCTAAAGGAAACATTATAACCTCTCTGAACAAAGGTTTCCTTTTCCAGAAAGTGTTATGATGAACAAATGACTGTGTGTATGAATAATATCTGTTTATCATTTATTCTTGAAAACCATGACATGAAAAAGGTAAAGCAAAGGGTTTGAGAGACACAAATTTAAACCCACTTCTTATACTTCTTTTGATTTTGCTATAGTTGTTCAAGATCTCTGAGCCTCCGTTTCTGCAGCAGTTAAATGGAGATGAGAATTCATACACATAGTTAAAATACCCAGTGGAGTGCTTCATAGGTCTTGTCACTTAATAAATACAACCTTTCCTCTCCTGTTCATGAGAACAGGTATGACACACTTTAAAAAATCTAAAGCTGTATGTAACAGTCTGACTTGCAAAATAATACTTTAAAATTAGTCTCTTTAGCACCTCCCGTGGATTTATGTGTTTATGTTCATTTGTGGCAAAACTGAAGAGGATCATTGTATCTATAATTTCTACCATGAAATAATCATGAACATAAAAATATCATTAGATAGGTGCTTTTATGAAGATTTTTATTTGAAGTTATTTCCATGTCTTGATTGTTCTTGCTAGTAAAGTAGCCCGTTATCAACTGATCTTTCTTGCTCCATCCTGCTGCCTTCATCAAGATGGGCTTGGTCTGTCCAGTCCTATCAGTGTGCCCTCCTTCCTGGTGCCTTCTCTTATGTTCCTTATTGAACATGGGATGCGCTCTTCTACAATGCTTCTCAACTTATATTACTTGGCCCTTATCAACAGACTTTGTAGATATTTGAGTGGCATATTTCACTAGAAAATTAGAAGTCTCTTTGTGTTAAAGATTGCTTGTTCATCATTACTCCCCATACAGTAGTATAGTGCCCTATACTTATGCAATTAAATACTCAATGCACATTTAATGAACATGCAAATTATGCTATAATGCTTTTTTAATCTAGATTCTAGAACTGTGGCATTTAATGTCTTACATTCATCTAATTAAAATGCATCTGCTACTATATATTAGATATTATATATGTACACATTTTAATTTTTGTTTTTTTGGATGTCACCGTTAGAATGGGAGACCCTTAAAGCCAAGAGGGTGTGTCTTTCATGTTTGTTCATATTTATTTTCCCATTAACTAGTGAGCATCAAAAAGATCTCTTTAGTGAATTAAACTAATGTTCTATAGAAGTCATTAAATTTGGGCTTTATAGATTCCCTCCAACTAGGGCAATATCATATATATATATATATATATATATA
>NW_024425452.1:13546303-13605161 GCF_017311325.1 Ursus maritimus | reverse complement strand
ATATATATCATATGTATATCATATATACACTTATTTAAGAGAGAGAGAGAGAGAGAGAGAGAGCATGAGTGGAAAGGAGAGGGAGAGGGAGGAACAGACTCCCTGCTGAACAGGGCTCCTGATGCGGGACCCAATCCCAGGACCCTGAGATCATGACCTTAACCGAAGGCAGACGCTTAACTGAGCCACACAGGTGCCCCACATACATATATTCTTAACAGTGAACTGATTTGATTTGAAAAGAGGAGAAAAGATAGAAAGCGAAGATATATTACTGAACACCTACTATGTGTAAAGCAAAATACCAAGTGCTTTGTATTTGTAATTGATATTGACTTGTTTTCTCTCATCAATAGTGCTTGATACAGATTCAAAGAATAACAGTGTCCATGAATAAGATTTAATATAATTTATCTGTTAAGGTCACATTTATTATGAACCATCAAAATATATCAACTGATTGGGGCGCCTGGGTGGCACAGCGGTTAAGCGTCTGCCTTCGGCTCAGGGCGTGATCCCGGCGATCTGGGATCGAGCCCCACATCAGGCTCTTCTGCCATGAGCCTGCTTCTTCCTCTCCCACTCCCCCTGCTTGTGTTCCCTCTCTCGCTGGCTGTCTCTATCTCTGTTGAATGAATAAATAAAATCTTTAAAAAAAAAAAATATATATATATCAACTGATTGATAAAAACATTTTCCAAATAGAGTCTGAGTTTGTAGGTAATGGAATGGAAAGACACTTTTATATCTATTGGCAAAAAGTATGTGCACTGCAGCCATCTAATGAACTAATAATAGTTAATGAATAGTCACTGTATCTTTTATTTTACAATATAGCTGGCAAAGCTAATGCTTTTGGATCCTTCTGAATTAGTGCAAGAAGAAATAGACTCCTACATCTAGAGAAATGTGGTTTGCAGCTTTGTTCTGATTTCTGTATCTAGTGCCAGGTATCCATCACCTGGGTGGGGTGTTATTTTGGTAAAATAGATCTCATTACTTACTCTCAAAAAAATGCTCTATTTCAGAACAATGCTATTGTTAATGGAACTTTGATTTTAGGGACCAAATGCCAAGAATGTTTTTAAACACACTGTTATCCTTCCCATCAATTTAGATCAGCTAGACATAACATATGTGAGAAGTTATCTAAATTTTTCAGCAATAAAACTGAGATGATGAAAGCTTTGCTTCCCCTTAGGTATCATCCAGTATTGGTAACCAAGTTGTTTTCATTCTTTCTTTTTTATTGTTTAAGGCTGGAGCACATTAGCCTTGTGATACTTGCCAAAGTTCTACGGCATCATTGTTTGAGACTCACCATATGTGTCTTTGATCTCTGCCCGGTAGGTACCTTGGCTACATGCCAGTTTGGCACTTATTACTATTACTATTTTGATTTTTTCACTTGCTTCTGATTTTATCCACGCTGTCATCATACAAACCCTTAAATAGCCATCTTTGGGACCAAAAGGACTCACAAAATAACCTGTTTTAACTGGACCTTTCTTCCCCAAGAACTTGCCACTTGAGAGGATTGATAATGGTCAATCTACCTCGTTTTGGGATGACTGGTCTCTGGAATACAAACTCATCCCCATTCTGTTTTCGAGAGGATATATCCTTTGTTTAGGATATAGGCAATGCATAACTATGTAATTTATTGTTGTCATTTTATATGGAGAAGAGATAGGGAGAAGGATGGGAGTGGAGAAATGCGGCTTCAGTCTAGTTTTCTTTTTTTGTAGATTTGTCGGAGTATCAGAACCGTATCATAAGTTTCTCAGGTTCTCCAGGTTAAACTTAATGTTCTCAATTCAGTTCACCATCTCCTGGATTCTATCTTTACATTCCTAGAGGTGAGAGGAACTACAGGAACTGAAAAATATATGCAAACACGTAATCATAAAAAGAAAAATTCCAGTTAGAATTCTGATAAATGTGGAGGACTAAGCCGATGTGAGAGATGCCTGTCCCTCCCCTCAGACACAGATATCAAGGATGTACCCAGGGACTAAATATTGCCAAGAAGCCCATAAGAGGGTACAGGTCTTTATAGCCAGAGGCTGGGGCTTTTATTACATGGGAATGAGATATCCAATGACCATCTGAGAAAGGGAGATAATTGAGCCAAGATCATGAACCATTGTCTCCAAAGGCAGTTCCATGTATACGAGATAGAAAAGGTTTGCCTGAGTGTGTGAGTGGGAAATGAAATCCCTGCAAGAAAACTGAAGCCAAATTCCATTGTGCATGGTTTTAAGTTCCAGGTTCATAATATCCTTATGGTACCCCAAGCTAAGATGTTAACAAAAAATAAATCCCAGAGCTGTCAAACCAAACTCATTGGAAATCCCAGCCAAGCCAAAGTGAAGCCATTCTTTAGGGGTATACAAATAACCCACACAAGATTCCCATAGGAAAAAAGAAAGCCTTGGGGTGTTTGGGTGGCTCAGTCGGTTAAGCATCTTATTGGTAGGAACTTAGGGAAGGGAGTCAAGAAAAATGCAGGAGAGACAGGTACATGTGAATGTTTTGAATGCTCAGGTCATGATCCCAAGGTCCTGGGATTGAGCCCCACATCAGGCTCCTTGCCCAGTGAGGAGCCTGCTTTTCCCTTTCCCTCTGTCTCTATCTGCTGCTCCCTCTGCTTGTGCTCTCTCTCTGTCAAATAAATAAATAAAATCTTTAAAAAAAAACCTTCACCAAGGATAAACTTATATTAGTAAATTAACAACCGTGTGAGGAAATGCTGTATATATGAAACCAAACGTTGTTAAAAACAAACACAGAAATTGATAGAAACAGAACCATTGTAGAAGATTTCCACCACTGGGTTGTTTTTGGAAGATTAATTAGACAATTATTTATACAAACATTCACATGATCATAGTCTAGCTATCCATCTTCCTTTCAAAAATAAGTAAAAGGCTATGCTTTAGAAGATTATTAAAAATCATTTTGATTATATGCATATATGAATATTGCATAGCCATTAGCATAATAGTTTGAACGAATTTAATTCAATGTTAAATGAAATGGGCAGAATAAAAAGCAGAGACAGGAAAATGTTAATTTATTTTCTCTCTGAGAGAAAGTATGTTAAACTATTTCTAGCATTAGAATGATGGCTCATTTTATTGATATCTTCATGCATCTTTTGTGTTTCCAAAATGTGTATAATATGGAGCAAGATTCGAATGATAGTACAGCACAGGAGAGCTCTGAAATTTTGAGAACTTCAAATACTTTGATATTTCTGGAGTTAAGAACAAGTTTGGAAAATGGTTGAACTCAGGATGAGACTGATAAAGATAACTAAGAGACTCCTCAAGAAAACTTGAGTGTCATTTTAATAAACTTCTCTGCAAAGGTTATGAGAAATCTCTAAGAATTTTAAGCTTCGACATACTGATCAGATAAATATTTTCAAAAATTCTCAGGCTGTACAGTGTGATTTTTGAATGCAAAATAAAACAGAAAGCCAGACCACTGTAATAATAATAGCTAAATTTTATTGGGTGCCTACTATGTTCCAGAGACCGTGTGTTGATCACTTTATTTATTCTAGCTCATTTAATCTTTGCAATGGCTCTGTCAGGTAGAAAACTTTATCATCACCCTCCTACAATAAGGAAACAGGCTGAAGAACTTGCCTTGGTCATGCAGTTTGTAACTAGTGGAACCAGGCTCCCATCTCAAGTAATCTAAAACCACAGAGAGGGCTCTCCCTCACTGTGCTATTGTGGTGCCCTTCAAAGAGAAATGTGGCAGAGAGAAGTCAATAGGAGAACAGAGAGAGACAATGGATGAGTCCAAGATGTTAATTAACATCTTGAGAGATTGGATTTTTGGTAGGAACTTAGGGAAGGGAGTCAAGAAAAATGCAGGAGAGACAGGTACATGTGAATGTTTTGAATGAAAAGTTACTTATATTCCTAGAGAAAACAGGAAATTTAATTTCTTTTAATTCACAATGATTTTTTATATCTTCTTATATTTGAATGATTGAAATGCAATGAAATAGAAATAGCTTAGTCTTGATGCATAATGAGAGTGGTATACGAATGCAGATCACCATATGCCACAGACTTTGTGATTTTTAACAAGTATTTCCTATAGTTGGAACCCAAGTTTCTTAACCTGCTTATGGGGACAAAGAGCTACATTGCCCACCACAGGGATTTGCTATATCTACTCTGATTTCATCTAGAGATTTCTCGATTTGCATTAACAGGGGTACTATTGACATTTCATTCTAATGATAAAAAGAAAGATATACACTAATGTAACTGTTCAAATTTATATATTTTCAGCATTCATAATTAACTGTAACATCAAACTCTACCTTCCAGCAAAAGCCCATCTATTTTTACAAACCCTTTCATTTGTGAGATTAAACATTCTTAAGATATTGGTCCTTGCTATTGTTAATGATTTTGGTATTTACAGGAATTATAGTTTTAAATTTTTGATATAGCATTTTCCATATGAAAGATTAAGTCTGTGTCGATGAATATTTTCATATTTATAAGGCTTTTCTGAAAAAAAAAAAACCCACTGTATTAGTATGGTGAACTAATTGGGATATGACATTTTCTGAAGACCTTCCTATTTAGAAAACTATTAAGCAGTAATGTTTACTTCTAGGTGTTCTTCATAGCAAAGGAACATATAATATTGGCCTGTCTCAGAAGTGATATTCTCCAAAATCTTAGACTTCACTATTAATTGTCGAAACTATTTCAAGTTTTGAAGGACTGACTCCATTCTGAAGGTTACCTTGTTTACTGTTGTTCAAGTTGGTCCTTTTAAAATTCTTTCAGAAACTACGTTCCCTGTTATAGTATTACAACAGGGAGGGGGAGAAAAGGTTAATAGGCATTGGTGCAACCTGAATGCATTTCAGTTGTGGAGGAAAAATAATTAACAGTTGAGGTCTGCTAAAAACAACATAGAATAGATTTAGCCCTACGAATACACACCTATAAATAGTCACTTTCAGGTAAATAATAATTGGATTTTTTTTTTTAATAGTGCTTTAAGAGTTTTAAAGGCATCCAATAATTACATGACTTCACTTTGGCAGCTCAGGGCATGTTCTCCAAATTAATAGTCCTTGGTCAAAGCTGTGAGGTCTAAGATCCCTTATCCTCTTTGCCCTTTCCAGTTCTGTTCCGCTAAGAGAGCTACATGATACCTCTCTCATTCTTTGCCTTTTTCTGTCCTTAACTGCTTTACTTCTATTGCTGGTGGAAGTCTCACCACTCTCCCAGGTAGTAAGGATTGTTAACTTATTCTGGGTGTTAAATTCCTTCTGAGTGTGTTTATACTATGTTTTACAAGATAATCTTTGCCTCCTTTCATCTGGTTGTGCAGCATCAGACAGCTTCTGATTTCTGTTTGCTGCAGCAGCTGGTAGAGCTGACTGGTATGCCTGGCCATGCACGCTTGGCTGCACAAGACTGTTCTTGATGAATGTCTATTCAGTTGCAAGCTGCAGAACCCACTTTGAAAAGTTTTAGAGTGGGTCCAGGTGATGTAAATGTGCTTGTGAAGGAGAGGAGGTTGGGAAGGTGGTCTGTTCAAGATTACTACACCAAAGATTACTCCTATTCTAATATCCTAAGGATTTACGTAGCATTTTTAGTTCCAATGAATTTAGCCTTTAGGGCTTCAACAATTTTGAGCCATGCGTCTTTTAAGCAATTCAATTCCAGTTAAGTGCTTAACTTGTAGTACCAACTTGACAATTTACTGACTTAACCAAGTTATCTGTGACATCTCCCCAAATGTACTTTATATATTTTCTTTTTTATTAGGCTGTGTTTTAACCTTGCAAATGAGTTCAAAATATTTTAAAATCGAGCTTACTGTCATCCAGCATAAACGCAAGTGAGTTCAACGCTGGGCAAATCCACATTAAGCATGAAAGTCTGCAGCTGGAAACAAGCAAACTCACCGGCACAAAAACGCATGCGCCCTTCCTTGTATTTACACCCTTTCTTTCTCTTAGGATCTGAACCAGGTGAGAAGCGGGTAAGTGGGGCGGGTGCAGATAGCCCCGCACGCTCAGCTCAGGAAGGAAAATGCGCCACACCTGAATATCCTTGGGCGCAATTCCTTTTCTTCTCCGGTTCCGGGTGCTGCGGCCGTGCGCCGCAGGTGCCTCCCGCACTCCCTGGCCGCGGCGCGGCCCGCTCCCCACCCTCTCGGCGCCGACGCAGTAAGCGGAGCAGGGCTGGTGCTCGCCGCCCGCGCCCGGAGGGGCGAGCTCTGGGCTGGCGCAGCTCGCTCTGCATCCCTCTCCTCCCGGCTCCCGGAGCCCTCCTATCGCCGTCCGCAGTCCCAGGCCCCGCCATGGGGAATGTGCCGTCTGCGGTGAAGCACTGCCTCAGCTACCAGCAGCTTCTCCGAGAGCATCTCTGGATCGGGGATTCAGTGGCTGGGGCGCTCGACCCTGCGCAGGTACCACCTCGCGGCCCAGGGTGTCCCCACCCTTTTGCACACAGCCGGCTGGTCTCTCTCCCTGTTATGTCACCACCGCACCCCAGGGCCCTCCCTGCAGCAGTTCCGTCTTGTTAGGCCTCACCTCTTAAAATGTTCCCCAGTATCTCTGTGCTGTGAACGTGTAGACCCGCCTCTGTAGCTCAGACCCGGCAAAATCCCTACCTGTGGCCTTTTTGCAGGACGCCTAAAGGGAACTGTTACTTTTCTGTGTTTTCCTTGGAAGGGCTGCATTATGGAATATGCGAATCTGCAGGCACTCCTCTAGGGATAGTGCCTTTATTTTCAGTTCCTTTCCTGTACTGTGTAACAAAGAAGACAATGTGTGGCTGAAAGAGGAATGAAGCCAACATACATGGCTAGGAAAACATCGTAGGGTGTAATTATCTGGCGTATCATTAATTTTCCCTAATGTATTTATGCGTCAACACTCTTGAACAAGCTTGAAAAAATTGTAAATAACGTTAGTTTCAAACCAGAATTGATTCACCTGTGATTCCTGAATGCCCACTTTAAGACAATAGGTAACTTAATTGTATCCAGGTGTTTGCAGCTTAATGCACTTTCAAACAAATGGCAGGTAAATGAGAAAAGAAATTTGCTTTTCCTTTGAAAGAGCTCAGAATTTAAAATTTCACCAAGTAGTAACAGTGATAATTGTTATGTGAATGTTAAAGCATTGAAAAAGGAAGGGCAGTGTAAGGGTTTCACTCTTTTTTTATTTTTGCTGGGTGCAGAAATGTTTATCCCTGATTCAACTTGTGAACAGAATAATAACTTGGGTTAATTATATTTCAGTGGGTAAACATAATTTGACTATGGCTTTAAATCAGCTATTCTAATACTAGGTATCCATTTTTCCTGTAGTTATACATTTAGTGTATTCTCAGTTTAGTGTATCAATATGTGAAATATGATCTTAGTTTTCTACAAATAGGAATTCAGCATTTATGGATTCTTCTAAAACTGATCAAAGATACATTGCTCCTTGTTACTTAAAAGGTGGCCGTGGTCATCTGTCTTGCATCCTGTGGCTGAAAATGCACGAGAGGGAAAGTTATTGTTCTCATATATTCACATGTTTATTTAATTTTTCTACATTCTAATTTGATTTTTTTTCTTTTGCTATTATAACTTTGCTTTGTTAACTTTTTTTTTTTCTAACTTTCATATTCAGTCTGTTCTAGAATCAGGAATCCTCTTTTGACTTCCTCTGAGAATTTACGTGTTTGTTGCTGTATTAACATTGTATTTCTCTCCCTCATGCTCTGATTTTGTGGGCTGTGGGGGCAGTGATGGAGGCTAGGCTACTATATGAGGATGTCTACTTGCCCTGTTAAGGTGTGGAAGCAGGGTAATTGAAAATGACCAGGAATGTGAGAAACAGCTACACCTTTACTAGATAGTGACTTCTTCCCCTGACTTCTTTGCCTGGAAAACTCTTACTCATTTTTCAAATACAGCTTAAATGTTACTTCTTTTAACTGACTCTATGCCCCACCCAGAGTTAATGCCCTATTTCTGTGCTTCCATGGCATTTTATGCATCATTCTGTTTCAGTCCACCTCATTGAATTGTAGTTTTTTATATCTTGTCTTATTTGAACTCAGCACCATTGGCATCTGACCATTGACTCATTGAAATTGATCTTCCTTGGTATCTGTTTAAAAACACCTGTAGCTGCTTTAAGCCCTACCGAGTCTCTGGTTCCTTGGTCTGGCACCAGATGGACTCAGAGGCCTGTCTCTGTCTGGTAAATGACCAGGTTCCTCATGACTTTGTATCCACACTCACGGTTTGTTACTACTTATATATTCGTGTTCTCTAGATTTATATTGCTATCTCCCTCTTAGGCTCCAGTCCTGATGTGCAGCTGCTTACTGGACATCATCACTTGAATATTTCAAAAGCAATTCAAACTCAACATTTCCAAAACTGGATTCACGTTCTTCTTCCTTCAACCCCGACCTTCTCCAGTATTTGCTATCTCAGGAACACCGTCACCGTCTGTTCAGTTCTGTATGCCGCAAGGCAAGAGCTCTTCATTTCCTCACATCAGAGCATCACTAGTCCTGCAGTTTTACCTCTTGAATTTCTCTCACATCCATCTTTTTCCGACTTTACTGCTACTACCAATTTTAACATGGCATTCTCTCTCATGGACTAGTAGACGATTGCAGTCCTTCTTCAACCCCCTGTTTATGTAGCTAGTTGGGAGATGTTCTCTATTTCAGATGGTATCCTGCTGATCCCCATTTTACAGCTTTGTATGCATTTCCATTGCTTCTAGGAATGAATACCCAAACTTTCAATGTGTCTCTGAAGCTCTCCTGGTATTTTCATTGCATCTCTCTGCAGCATCATCTTAAGGTATTCTGTTCTTGCCATGGTGGCCCTCTTTGAATTCTTAATGATGTTTCCTCTGGAGCCGTGGTCTTTGTTTTCCCCTCTCTGGGAAGATTCTTTGTAATGAATTAACTTCTGTTCACCCTTGAGATCTTAACTCAAATGTTACCATCTCATGAACTCTTNCCCAGACTCGTAAGGCAAGCAGCTCTTGTTATCCTATATGGCTCCGTGCACAGTTCATATGTAATATGAATTACATATTTGTGATTATTTGATATGTAGTTCCCTACCAGAGTCTAGGCATCATAAAAGTAAGGGAAAAATCCACCATTCTCAGCAACTAACAAAATGTCTGGTTTTTCATTGCCAGTAAATACTTACTGAATGAACAAATGAGTGAATGTTCGTCTCATGCTACGGGGACTATGAAATTCTTTGTAGCACTTGCCAAATCTGTGATTGGTACAATGATAAATATAAAGTGAATGCTAATGTGATGAGAATGAATCTTTAATGTTAATACAGTTTGGTCTTAGTGATAGAAGATGAATATTACTGTTGGTGTCTCACCTTTCATCTCACAGGAGCTAGTCAGGCTTTGATGGGGAGAAAAGCTCAAGATGGGTTCTGGGGGGTGGTGATGAGACAGCACAGTGCTTAAATGCATCACTGTAAAATCTGGCAGAATCATGAGCAGGACCTCTGGGATTTGAAACAATTTGGTAACCGTTGGGACAGATAGAATACTATATTTTGAAAGCATCCTGTGCTAGACAATAGAAGATTGGAAAACTAGATCTTGTTCTGCTACCAATTCATTCTGTGAGTTTGTGCAGGCAATATCCTGGTTAGATCTTAAAATTTCAGTTTACACATGAGAGATAATAATGTATCCCTGCTGAATTATTAGGATGAAAAATAAATACTGGGCATGTGTATGTGTAAAGACACACACATACATTTGAAGTTTAACAATTTATTTTCCAGTACAAAATGGGTCAGTGTGAATAAAAGGTTTATTGTACCACAGCTCCACTAATTGAATTTTTGAGTCTCTAGTTTTTTGCTAATGACACTGATTTTGCAGAAGATTTCTTTCATAGACCATTAAAATCGATCACCCTATGGTTGAAGCTATCTCTTCAGGCCTGTCTTATTTTCTTTGTTTGTCTCTGTTAAAATGGGTATAAAGAAGCTGGCTTAATTGGTGTGTTTCAAGGTTTTGGTTAAACGTAAAGTACCTGGTAAAGCAATTCCTTATTGATTTGCAAGTGCTGCCTAAGCAGTAGCTAAATATTTTTCATATATTAATACCCTGTTGTGACAATAAAATTCTCCAGGGCCTAAATTCTGATACAAACAATATTTTACATGCAGTAGATGTATAAAAGCAAAATTGTAGATTATGTGACATTAAACTTAGTTATTGTACATTATATCCTGAATCCTTTAAGTTACATTTGCTCTCAGCAAAAATTATGATTCAGAGAAAGTATTTGGTGTTAAAAGTTCTCAGGAATCTAACCTAAATATATTTCTGAATATCTGAAATATATTTATTTCATAAAATAAACTTAATCAGAGAATAATGTGACTATATGGTTTTTAGTTTGCTATGCAGTTGTTAGTACATTTACTAAATATCTTAGGATGACTAGGGAGGAATTTCCAGAAAAGAACCAAGGTACCATACCACTGTTTGTTGTTGTTGTTGTTGTTTTTAATTTGTCGCAAGTGTTCTTTCTTCCCCTCTTTTTTTCTCCTATTATACTTTTTCCCCTTTTTCTCCTTTTATAGCTTCTTTTGAGTGACCTATTTTTATTCATTTTCCCCCTGCCATAGCTTGTTAATTATATACTGTTTTTACTATACTCTTAGTTGCTATCTATAAGATGTCAACACATGACCTAGACTTATTAAAATATTATATAAATTGGCACCTTTGCAACTTATTAAACATGCAAATATAGTATTTTAGCTCCATTACTGACTTCTGCGTTTTATATTGTTGTTCTACATGTTAATTTTATATTTATCTATATACAGTTGATAGACATTTTATATTTAGAATATATTTCTTTGGTCTTCATTCCTTTCTTCATCTCCATTTTTCCATCTGAAATTATTTTCCTTCGGCTAGAAGTAGTTTTATTTTCTATAATCTTTAGTAAAAATCTGATTTTTTTCAGTTTTGTTTGAAATTACATTTATTTTGTTATGTGATGTGCATAAATATGTTATTGGCCATAAATATGTATTCCATATAAAGAATTCATGACAACAGCACAAAATGTAGATTCAGTAGATATAATGGAAGCCAGAGGCAATGAAATGAACTTAGTCTTCTTTTTGCTTCTTTGATGATAATGAGTTTTCCCATTGTCTTTGGTTTCCAGCAGTATGACTATGATGTGTCTAGATTTTAATTTTCTTTGCATTTGCTAATGGTTTGTAGCATTTTTGGATCTGTGGCTCCATGCTTTATTGCCTTTCATAGGTTTTAGAAAATTTTCAACCATTTCTCAAGTATTGCTTCTGTTTCGTTTTTAGTCCCTCCACTTGGGCTTATAATTTGAAAAATCTTAGAACTTTTCCTGTGCTCCATATATTTCTTACACTCATTTTTGTATTTTTCATCTTTTTTCTCCATATTCACTCTGAATATTTTCTTCTCACTTGGTTTCCATTTCACGAATTCTCTTCAGTTGTAATTTGCTGTTAATCTAATTTATTGAGTTTAATTTTATATTTGTGAGTTAATGCATTTCTATGTTATTTTTAAAAACCACTTTTTTTGTTCTTTGCCACCATTTTCCATCTTGTCATGAAGACTTGAGTATTAAGAGTTATTTCAAATTCCATGTCTGATAACTCCAATATTTGGATCTTTAGCGGGTCTGATTTATATATCTTTCCTCTTGGAATGCTTACTGATTTTTGAGTGTATGTTAGATGCCTGAAATGAAAATTATAGACATAATTTGAGGCTCCTCAAATTACTCTTCTCCAGAAAGGATTCTTTTTTTCCCTTTATTTACCTACTTCCTCATTTGCCGCCCCCCCCCCCACCTCTGGTAACAATCTATTCTCTGTATCTATGAGTGGGATTGTTTTTTTTGTTTGTTTGGTTTTTTTTAGATTCTACATATAAACGATATTGTATTTGTCTTTCTCTGTCTGACTTATTTTGTTTAGCATGATGCCCTCAATTCTCTCTTGTCACAAATGGCAGGATTTAGTTCTTTTTTTTTTTTTTTTTAAAGCTAAAAAATATGCCTGTGTGTCTGTACTACATCTTATTCATCTGTTGATGGACACTTAAGTTGGCTATTGTAAATGATGCTGCAGTGAACATGGGGGTGTAGGTACCTTTTCAATTTAGTGATTTCCTTTCCTTTGTATACTTATAAGTGGAATTGCTGGACCATATGGCAGCTCTATCTTTAATTTTTGGAGGACCCTCCGTAATGTTTTCCAAGGGGCTGCACCAGTTTATGTTCCGAGCAGTAGTACAGGAGGGATCCCCCCCCCCCCTTCACAACACTTCTTGGATTTTTGAAAGTAGCCATTCTAACAGGTGTGAAATACAGAAAGGATTATCTTTAGCTTTTAGCAAATAGTAAGTATAAGGATAGTTTACCTTAAGCCAATCCAATGCTTAGCTGATTTGAGTCTGGGCCTACTTTATTTGCGAGGATTTGTCTTTTTCTCTTCACCCTTACTTTTATTTTGTCGCTGTTCAGGGGTTCTAACTAAAAAGCCTAAGGTGTTTACCAGGGGTTCTCCTCCTAGTTGGGACCTAAAATCAAAGTATTTTCTCCTTAGCTTCTAAGACTTCTAGAAGGTCTGAAGATCTTCTCAACTGCTGATACTGAATTGGCAAATGTTTTAAGAGGAAGTCCTGGTCAATGTTGGTCTTACCGCTTTGTTTTTCTTCTGCATGGTATATTGGCCACTTAAGTATTCACTGCCTTGGCAACTCTCTATGGCTATCAAACAAGTGTTTTCATTAATATTTTGTCCAGATTTTCTGATTGTTCTCCGTGAGAAATTCACTCTGAACCAGCTAGTTGAAATACAATATAATAAGGAAAATATTAAAAACAAAACAAAACAAAAACAATTTTGCAATGTAATTTGAGTCATAAAAATATATTAATTGAACATATTACAAAAATTTTGAGGTAGTTACATTCCAGGTAATATACAAACTGTGTAGAGTAACTATTAACATATAACATTGTATAAGTTGAGGGTGTACAGATTTGATACTTATATATTTCACAATGATTACCACCTTAGCATTAGATAACACCTGAGTCCCATCACAGAATTCAGATATTTTTTTGTGGGAATATATAAGATCTACATCCTTAGCAACTTTCAAGTATATAATACAGTATTATTAACTATAATCACTATGTTATATGTTAGATTTCCGGAACTTATTTATCTTACAGCCGAAAGTTTGTATAAAGCAACAATTTAAAGCTCAAAAAAGGAATTCAAAGATTGGCTGCTTCATGAGAAAGTAATACTTCATGGAAAAACAGACTATTACAATGGTTTTCACTATAAATAAAAATAACAAAAGAGAAAGATGTTTTAAAAATAAAAAATTATGCTCAACTTCAATCTTTGGCTTTAGAGAAAAAATATACTATTTACTCCTGTGTGACATAGTTCAGTAAAATTTGTTGAATGAATAAATGGATAGTACCTTCATGATATTTTATGTGTATTGATACAAGTTTACCTCATCTTTTTTTTTTTTTTTAATGGACATGAGGTTGGTAAACAAATTTTATTGTCCTTAACCTTTTCTTTTTAATCTTTGTCATTGCCTTATTTCATTCCTGGTTAATCCTTTCTCTTTCTTTGTTGATTCTTAAGCCTTGTATAAAGTCTACGTATTTTATCAGTTGATTCGAAAAGTGATTTTAGGTTTGTTGATCCTCTCATATGTGTATGTTTGTATCTTTGTATAGTATATGTATGATGTGCTAACAGCTGATTTCTATTTTTTGAAAAAATTCTGTTTTCTGAATTAACATTTTAATTTTCTTTCTTTGAATGTTTTGTTCATGTTATTTCCGTCGTCTTAAAAAATAAGTGCCTTAAGACAGTTCATATCCATTTCTCATTTTGCTTTAAATTGTGTCTCTCACAAGTTAAGCTGCTTATCTAATTGTCTCTATCCTTAATTAGGTTAATTAACCTTTAATTACATGTGATTATGTGTGACTCTTTATGTTTATCCTATTTTCTGCCGTATCTCTCCACCTCACTCACTACTTTATGTATCTTTGCGGCTATTTATACTTTTTGGTAGTCTTATTTTATATTTAAATTAATACACTTGCTTGGAACAGAAGATATATTTCACAGAGTGAACTCATTCATCTTGAGGAAAAAGTCTGTTTCATTATTATTATACCGTGGGTCCTCCGATAGCATGTTACCAGGTATATTGCTGTTCTCAAGACTGTTAATCTAAGATCCTGCACAGGTAGGTGGAAGTAGAGTTCCAAAGACTTGTAGTACCGAAGAGGCCAAAGATTTTAGTCACGGGCACTACAAAGTTAGAAAGTTGAAAATATTCATAGTCAGAATCTTAATAAGTCAGCAGTCACAAGCAATAATAAGCCCTCTGTATGCATGTGAGTTAATGGCTCAGCTAAAGTAAAATGTCAGTGGAAGTCGGATATTGGATAGAAGGTTCACTAGGACATTGAGTAAACAGAATAGTATCAAAATTTGGGGTCAAGAAAACAATGGCAAACTAAGTTCTAATGGTTTTGGTTTATAAGGGATACAAGTCCTCAGAGGGGCTAAAGGACCATATGGCCAAATCACATGGATCTCAAAGGAACAGGAGTTTTTGTACAAATAAAGAGTGACTGTTTAGGAAGTAATGAAAACTGCAGATGCCATCCATACTTCTGGTCACTAAGCAAGGTCTAGAAAGCTAAGCAGTCTCTACATGAGGGGGTTACTGGGCAGATGCTTTCTGTAAGGGTGATCAAGGCTTTATTTAAGGCCAGAGGATGATGGGAATGTTTAGTAAAGAGGTTATGAATGTAGTGGAGCTTGTCACTACAGAGCTGAGTTTCCAGATGGAAAAAGAAAGAACTTGAGTCTTCACATAACGAGGAAGGCAGAGAACTACATGGGATTCTATGGAGGAAATAGATGGTTGTTGGGAATAATATATGGGGAAATGACTAAAGAAGACAGGATTGTGAAGTAAGCGGGTTACCCTGTGTTTGATCCTCAATAGTCTTGTGATGGGATGTGGTTCTCTTTGGGTATCTCCACATCGGCCAAGTCCTGGATTGATTGCACTGTGAGAGAGTCCTCCTCTCGCGCGCATGGAGACTCCAGGTCTTGAAGTCCCCTTTAACTTGAATTGACTGATACATGCTTTTGAAAAAAGAAAAAGAAAGCTTTTTGTCAAGGTTGTTTGCATGTGATTCCCAACTCACTAATGCTGAGACCAAGAGCAGAAACCCTGATTGTTGTGGCTTGGTCTCTGTACCGTTGGGAAGAATGCTCCCATGTATACTTCATTCCATGCATACTGTATCCAAGATTCAGCCTTTTTATATCTTTCTCATAATTTTTTAATCACTTAAAACACATTATTTTGCAAGCGTCTCTAGTCAGAGTACTTTTATAGTTCTAGAGCTACCGCTGCGGAGTGTTCAGTATGTACTAGGTCCTGCCTCACTGCTTTGTGTACAATATCTCATTTAATATCCCCAACAATCCATTTTATAAACTGAATTATTGGGATGCAGAAAGGTGAAATAATTTGTTCGTGGTCCACAGCTAATGAATAGCAGAGCTCAGAACAAAATTCAGTCAGCTCTAGTTTCAGAGCCCCCAATTTTTTACTACTAGATTGGTGTTTCCTCGACTTTTCCGGTGATAAGAATCACTTGAGGTGTTTATTAAATGTACCAGAAATTTTGATTCAGTAGCTCGGAGATGGAGCCAGACTATCATTGTTTTTACATTTTTTTTTTGTTTTGTTTTATTTTTGAAACTCCTGTGCTGGGTGAGACTGCCACCCCTCTCTCCCTGTATCTGCTTTCAGAGGGTCTGCTGTCATATCATGTTTTCTCTAATCTATCTTTCCAGAGCCCTTGGCCGCTGTCCAGGAAAGACTCCTATGAGTTTCAACTTCCCTTCTGTCCTCTTTGAGGTTGAGACTAGAGTTCTGCCTGGAATAGAATTGCATTGGATACAAAAGGAAAAACAACTTGGTTTCCAATAAATTTCCTGTTCCCTTCAATCTCCAATACTTTCTGTCCTTGGATTTCTGTTGGCTCCTGTATTTCTTGCTTTCTCTTATTCCAGCTGGCTTTCACATCCTTCCCTCCCCCCACTCTGTGTTCTTGTTTTTTTCATTAGCTGTGAGCTCCTCCAAGTCTTTTGGCTTTCTTTATGCTTATTCACTCTGTGCTGTAACTTTCCCTGACCCTTTCTTCTCTCCTTGACTCTCCCTTTTCAAGTTTAGCTTTTATTTTTGTTTTTTATTTTTCCTCCTCAACTAAGGGGCTAGACTGTGCAGAACTGTGACTTAATGGGTCACTCTCATGGAACAGATCATAGTAAAAGAGCTAAAGCAGAATCATGTATTTGGGGAATATTGTTTTTGATAGAAACTCTGATTTGAAAGTGCTCGTTCAGCCTGCGTGAAGCCCTAATAATAAAAGCAACATATAGAGTCCCGGTTTTCTCATGCCGGTCGCTCTATTGTTAGTTTAAGTGGGAGAGGCAAATTGGCTGTTGCACAGGTGAGCAGATTTTAACCTCTGAAAATATTTTGTTTGGTCAAGATTACACTTAAAATAAAAGTACATAGAAATGCCTTAAGCAGGACTTGCCCTCTTTATTTGTATACTTCACTGCCTCCAGCATCCAGATTATCTTCCTGTGCCAGTGGATGTTTGATTCTGTTGTCCTTGATGGACAGTTACATGGGGATGCTTTAATGAGACCATCGAGGACATTTCTGAATGTTGGCATATTTTCAACAATATAGACCCTAATCATAATTACTCAGCAGGCAGGAGTTGTCTTTAAATTATCAGAAATTTGCCATCTTCCCCTTTGGATGATCTTCCTTTTCTGAGTGATCCGAATTCATTGCTAAGTGAACACTGAAGTGTTGTTGCGTTTCTTCGACATCTGGTCAAATTTGGGGCCAATTTTTATGTTCTTTTCTTCAGAAAATAATACTGGTTGGCAGATCTTGTTCCCAAAACATGCGTTCTAAAACCAGACTTTATATAAAGACTTTTATGTGAAGATAATTTAGAGCATTATTCAAGTTTATAGATGTTTATATTTTTAGACTTTCTGCATTTACATGAAAGACTAGTAATAATGTAATGGAAAGCCAAGTAGTGGAAAGGCTCTCTGAAAAATACAAAATGTAAACAAAAACTACTTTCTTTATACTGATGAAGGGACCAGAGCTGTGCGTTACAAACATGATTTTGATAAGAGGAGCGGATACTTCCTTCCCTGGTTTAGAGAGCGGGAGGGCTGGGTTCTGGCTGTCTGACCTTGGCAAGGTGCTAAGGACCATGGTGGACAAGAAGGGGAGATAGAGCCACGAGAGCTTTGGTCCCAACGGCACTATTCAGGCCACATTTTCGTTTTTCATTACTGTCTCCCGAAAGCTCATTTCTTCTTCCTGCTTTTTATTTGAATCCTGCTTTTTCCTGCATTCCTTGATTGTAATTCAGTTACACACACAAGCCTGTAAATATGTCCTAATGCAGTGCCAGGGCGAGTCCATGAGGATGATAATAGTCTTTGTGTTGGAGGTGGATTGGAGGTCAGACGGGATTTGGGTAGACAGAAGACATTCCAGGTCAGAATAAGATGATTGAAGATTTATGGGCAGAATTAATAAAATTATGGAGAGTTAACCATGTGGTTAGGAATATTTCTGTGTCTGAGTATATACATATCAACCTACATCTGTATCCTCTATCTGGTCTATTGTCTCTTACAGGGAAAAAGAATTTAAAGGCCCCAATCTTAAAAATTGCCTTAATAGTTTTTCTTCATGTTTGATTTGAAAATGGATGCTTATGTTTTGCAAGTGATGAATCTTACGAGTGTTTGGCCTATGTCTCCCACCTCTCCCTCTGCCAGCCCCAATTCCCGTATGGTGCTTAGCGGGCCCATCTTCCACTTTGAAGGAGAGTTCCCCACCAAATATGTTTGAATAGATGGAAGTATCTCTGTATTAAATACATAATATTTTTCGTGCTAGACTGAGATCTTCTCAAGAGATGAAACTATATTTTATTCACCTTTCTGTTATCCAGGAGACCTAAATATTCAGATCTTCTTAAAATGTTTCTGGAACTAAATCCTTTCTACGTGTTAAATACAGCAGACATCCACAGGACAAACTTCTGGTGCTTTCAGCCAAATTACCAGACTTTATGATTGGCACAAGTAATATCAAAGATAGTACTTTTGTAGATTAGAGTTAGTAGTTTTAGCTGTGCTAAAACTATTTTATTTTTCACACTGGACGATGATGTAGATTTTTAAATCCAGGTGCTAATTTTTTTTTCTTTTCTGGCTACGAAGGTAAAATCTAGCTTTTCATTTACTTTCCCTATCTCTGTTTTTACTGAGTTAATTCACATGGTGTACAATGTGTATCTTCTCAGGACTCCGTTTTATGGGAGAAAGAGTAGAAACACTGAGGGGTATAATGATACCCTCAGGGTGAAGCAGCTTCTCTATTGCACTGTCTAAGCCATGGTCCCTGGTTTTGGATTCAGTGTTTGGGCTGAATATCCCACTGATAGTAAGCGCATCAAATGTCACCTTACGCTCGTTAACTTTCCAAGTCACGCCTCCTTGGATTTGTGAAGTAGGGAAATGCAGATGTCAGGAAACTTCAACTACATAAAAACGCCTTTAATATAAGTTTCACTCTATGAAATCAGCATTTCATAAAGTCTTCTTGGTGAACTTTATTAACAAGCAATGGGGTCTAGGAAGCTTGGCAAACAAGGAGGCAGGAAACCCCAAAGAGAACATGTCTGTCAGACGTCTTTCCTTCTGGGGCTTCCTTCCAAATGTTTTTGGATCTTGAAGGAAGTGGAGTGGCTCTCTGCCACCGCTTTCATACATCTGTAACCCACTGAGTGTACGGAGTCTGGCATTCACTTTTTAAATTCTTTCCTCAGTCTGTATTTATTTCACTGTGAAATAGAAGCTGATTGCATAGGTTAATGTTGAAGTCCAAAATGAATCTTATTTGACTTAGACACAATTTCTACTTTCTGAGAATTTTGATTTAAGGACTGAGAATTCTCAGATTTTTAAAAATGCAACAGCACTGTTCAAATCTTGCATTTTATAGAACGCTGTGGACCTGGTCAAGCATAAAAGCTGAGGGCAATTTGGAGTTCTGTTTGCCTAGGTTTTAGGGCTGTGTTTAAAAGACATTTGCAAGACCTGTGGAGAAACAGATGTAGTTATTCAGAGTTTCACTCATGAATGTCTGCTATCACTTAGTCCCCGTTCCCTTATGACACGTTTTTAATATTTAATATTATTCTGCTAAATGTATGCTCTAGAAAATATTGAAAGAAAAACTTGAGCTAAAGGAGATGGAACATAAGCCTCTGTAAGTATTCCTCTCTAGAGAGCTAGATCTCTTAAGTATATATTTGCCCTTTAAAGAATGTATACAGATATTGACCTTTTGGTGAGAAAGGAATAGTGATAACTTGTTAAATAGAATGTCAATCATTTGTCTTAAAAAATTATTATTTGGGGGCAATAGTATTATTTTAGCATGCGTGCTCTAGATTTCCGACTGACTTACCAAATGGGACAAATGAAAGAATACAGGAGATATAAAATGCTACATAAACTGTTAATAGAGTATTATTAACAAGAGTTCGGGAAATCACACAGCATCAGTATTTTTTTTAAAAGATTTTATTATTTAGTCGACAGCTCAAGAGAGAGCGAGTGCACAAGCAAGGGGAGCAGGAGAGGGAGAAGCAGACTCCCCAATGCAGGGCTGGATCCCAGGACCCTGGGATCATGACCTCAGCCGAAGGCAGATGCTTAACCAACTGAGCCACGCAGGTGCCCCTCACACAGCATCAGTATTAGCAACCACTCTTTACCAGATAGTGAACTTATTCCAGTGACTTTGCTAAGGCCTTTATTTAACTTCTGAACTCTTAGATTTGCGTAAAGAAGATTCCATTACGCTCACTTTTAATAAGAGGAAAGGGAGGCTCAGAGAATTAATAAAAATCTCTGCAGGCCACATAACTAGTAGAAGCACTGGTCTTGAACCTATAACGGGCTCCAAAGCCAATATTTCTTATGCTACATCCTATCAGTCTATCGACCAGTATGAACTTCAGTTATAAGAAAATTGTTTTGTACTCATTATGATAACTTCATTTAACATAATTAGTGTGGTTCTAGATTAATCTATCACTTTAAGGAGGGAAACAGCAGTTGGTTACAGATGACTTGGGATGATATAGCTCACCTTCCCCCATTAGTTCATTTTGAGACCCAATATTTAAAATCTGAGGTGGATGAACCTGAATGAATCATCCTTATTTCAGAGAGAAGTTATTCAGACTCTTTAAAATGTTGCCGTTGTTCTCGAATCTTTCATTACCATCCCCTTTCGCTCTGTACCTAACAGCAGCCCTTCTTTTACCCCTGTACACAGGGAAATGGTTTTATAGGATATTTCTGAGAAATACGGCCTTTCTTAGTTTTTCAGTAAGTAGCTTAAACTTGGGGCAAGTAGCATTGACTTAAAGTCCTACCAAAAAGGTCAGATTTATATAAAATGCATTGTATATCTACCAAATATTATGTGTGTAGACTTCACACACCGATGGAAAGTTCCTGGCTAAGTTCTGCTGGAAAAAGCTATTTCCTTCAACCACTGCATCTTTATTCTGTTCTCTAAGAGGTCATCCAAAACCATAGTGTGTAGAGTAAAATCACACTATGATAAAATAAATGGAACGAAAAAAGAAAAAAAACTCAGTCACATAAAATGTGTTGAAGTGCTATTGTGGGGTTAATAAAAGTCTTTATTAAGAAGACCTGGCTTGTTTGAAGCATAGAAAACAAGAATTTTCTGCTTGACACAAAGTCAAAAAGTAAAGATGATGAAAGAAATTGTATATAACTGATCATCGAATAAAAAAGGTCCTGGGTGAGAAAGAAAAAAATAATCACATAATCACAAGGCAGTTGTTCTAGCGCTACAATGTGTCCCTGAGAGAAAAACTTCAAGATGTGTCCATTTGAGAAATGAGGAGCTCAGGAACTGGTCACATTATGACCCAACATTTGAGTTGAATTTACACCGTCACAGATGCACTTTCATGTGGCTTTGCTGTCCCTCCATTTCTGTTCAGCATTTCTAAAAAACAATGCCGAAGTAAGGAAAGTTGAGGTGGCCTGTTCCTGTCATTCCTCCTTTCTTCATGCCATTGGGGCTGACTTTGTTCTTTGGAAGCATCAGGCTCTGAGGCTGCAGAATCTACCTCTAAGGAAGCCACAAGCCACGATGTTTGATGCCACTTTCCCTTTACTAATAAAGGCAAAAGCAAGAGAGGACCACGGCTTCTTTATAAACTGTTGGGAAAGGAAAATAAAAATGATTCTTGTCAATAATTTTGTATGAACTCCTGTTTAACTGGTTTTGATGAAACCACGGGCAAAACTTGGTATCAGACTAATTACTCAAACTACATATGATAACTTTCATTTTCTGATTCCTAATGTAGTTGGAGACCTTATCAACCAATAGGGCTAGGAGGAAATGAATGTCAAGAACTCTTCTAGAAAGTTTGAAATATTTAAAATGGGCTGAGACACGCTGGACAATAGGTATATCCTTAATTCCCAGGATGGAAACCTACATGTGAAAAATTAAATTTGTGCCTAATCATTAGTAAAATATAAAATTCTCATAGATGATAAAACCCACAAGAGTTGAAAACCAGAAAAACTGAGCATATTCTTACACAGTTTTCTTACTTGTATTACTGTTGTGGCAGAATATAACTATATTTGGTCTGTAGGGTATGTGTTTTATTTTTCATATTTTGACTTTAACATCCCTATCCGAACATACTAATATTTTCGTAGAACCCTAGTTGACAATATTAGTTATAATTAAACATTTGAATACTTTCCAAGTTCTCTAATTCTCATGAAGACAAATATTTATAGCTCATGAGCTTGTTCCTGTGCATATGTTTATCATCATGTGCAGGCATATATACCTACTCAGTGAAAATCACCCCATTCACGTCCAAACATGTTTGTGAGTATATAAATGTGCATCTCCGTGTATGTAGGTTTAGGTCTATGAATATATGTAAGTTCACATTTGTTACTGTTGGGAAAATGGTAGTATATCAAAGCATGTTTTTTGGAGTCAGAACACTCGGGGAAAAGATGAGCTAGGCAAAGAGATTAGAACCTGGAGCAACTGAGGGCATTGTGTATGGGACTGATAGAAGAAAAACTGGGAGATACCACTGGAAAGTGGGAATCCAGGAGTAGGCATCGATTAGTATAGAATCTTCCACAGTGCCTCTTATTTATCCCACCTGCCTTGTAGTTGATTGCTTGGCTTATTCTGCTGACATCTTTGAATGTCCTTGAGACCTCAGTATATTATCTCGAAATTTCAAATAACCACGATTAGTTATTACATTTGGTACTGTGTCACTTTGGACAGTAGGACCCTTGTCACACCAAACCTGTGTAAGTCAGCCATTGATGGTACAACTTTTTCCCTCTACAAGGACTGAAAAGAGGCCTGATGGCCTGGTGGTGGGCGCAGCAGATCTTAAGGCCTTTCCTGAACAACCATCTCCCATTCTCTCAAGCTATTCAGCATTAACATAGTAACTTTATATTTCTTTTAGTGTGCTTTAATATACATAGGTGTTACCAATATTGGTATTTCAAATACCACTGAAAATTTAATGAGAGGTAGAAAAATGTTTAAATGACTTGCAAACTCTATAAAGAGAGTTTGTAGAATTATTTGAGATTCTGGTGTTATGGTTTAAAATTTCATCCATTAATTACTCTAGCATATGCTAAGAAGACTGATTTGGAATGGTCCAGATTAAGAGAGGTAAATCATTTTCACTTGGACATAAAATAATGGTATTTGAAAGGAAGGAGTTAGGAAGTGCTATTCACACTATGAAATTATGATGGATTTTAATAGAAAGATTGTGATTTTAATTTTTATTATTTTTACATTACATTGGCAGAGGGATTTTATTGATTTTGTAGTTGATGGTGATGGGCTCTTAAGCATAGTCATATAGATTTTCTTTTAAGTTAGCTTAAACTAGACCTGTGGTTCTCAGATTATGTCCTTGCATCAACAGCATCACCATTATCTGTGAGCTGGTTAGAAATGTAAATTCATGGACCCAACCTGACCTAATGAATAATGATCTCTGGAGATGGGCCCAAGAAACTGTGTTTTAATAAGCTCTACAGGGGATTCACATGCACATTAAAATTTGAGAAATACTGATCTAAAGGAATTGCCCATGACTAAAGGCCATTATGATCTATACAGGAAACAGCTGGAATGAGGAGGCTTGAGGTTTGTCTCAGTCTTGTAGGGACCTTATTTCCAAAAAAGAATCTCCATTAACTGGGGTTGTAAAACACGTAAGATGAGAGTTTTAAAAATGATTTTGTAAGAATACTGTTTAATTATATTCAAAGTTATTAATATGAGAGTTCTAATCAATAATTCTAATAAACATTGAATACTGTTAGTTTAGAATAAGCAGTTTGTTGAGATACTTGTTTCCCGAATAAGTTGAATAAATAATGCTGCTGAAACGAACTATTTATGTACAGAATAAAATTAAACTTTATTGAGCAACCTGATAAATTTTGTTAGAGATTAGGTTTCCAAATAGAAGCTTAGTTCGCTTAGCTGGAAGGCATAAAGACTAATTAGTCATTGCATGTAACCTGTTTATTAACTGTTCCTCTGAGGGGAAATTGAAAATCAGCCTTTATGGTTTATTTTTTAATGGAAACTGAAAAAAAAGAACATTGATTTATTGCCTAAAATGGCTGATAAAGTTTGCATCCAACTTTAGCAGAACTGTGCAAAATTTTTTTTGTTTTGATGTTTCAGTCTGCAGATGTTAGCTGTTTTTGTGAGGAAATAATGGTGTTAGCTATGAGTTTTCTTGGAAAGAAAGAGCTTAAAAGCTTTAGAGTGCTGGAATCACAGTCTGCACAGCCAGATGAACATGGGTGGAATGTTAGGTGAAGCCGATGGGGAGTCATTCCACAGCAGCATCTGGAAGGAAACAATAAGTGACTGGAGGGTTTACTTTTCAGGCAAATGATTAAGAAGTGATTAAATGAAGGTGTTAGGATGTGAGGGAGGGAAGGAAGCACTGAAGGTGTCTATACAATATGGAATGGAGGGATTATGGAGAAGACTTAACAGAATGAACTGTAGATCACAGCTGAACTTATAAAAAAAAAAAAACAAAAAAACCTGAAATTGGAATTTGGACAGAATAGCTTATAGGTATCGCATGAAACAGAACAAGAGATTCACATGATACAGAACATACTGGAACATATTTTTTTGGAATAGTAAAGGACAGTGATGACGTCTAGTTATTCAGAGCCACTGGAAATCATTTTTTAGAGTTGGAAAGACATCCTGCATTATACCTTTAGAGTCTTACTCTGATTATATTGGCCCTACTTTAAAGTCCTAAGAAAGTTCTGGGGTTTGTAAATAGAAATCCAAGGCTTTGATCAAGTGAGTGGTTGTGATTTAGCAGTTTGATACCACCTTTTTCATAATACATAATGACAGTGTTGCTTTAAATTGCTCTCCACAGAAATTTACTTTTACTCTTCTTGTAAATGATCGCATCTTCCTGCCTATTTCTCTTGCTTAGTGATTATTTTCCACTCCAATCTGTGAATGAATGAATGAAATGTTGAATATATGGAATATTATGGGCTGGTCTGTTAGTTAAATGAAAAAAAAATATTTTCATACATAAATAACTTCATACATAAAGGAGCCTCACAAAAACACAAGAGGCTCAAGGATAGTTAAACAATTGAGGCTTATATGCCATCCCAAATGAAGGAGAAAGGGAATAAGCATCTGGAGCTTCAAAGAAGGGAAAGACAATTGATAGGAAGCTAAGAAGAACAAAAGTTTGGTGGATATTTGTCATGCCACACAGAGACCACGGGATGCAGAAGGGAATTTGAACAAACAGGCTCTGGAGAGCTTCCTCTGGTTTACCACACCTGGCTTGTAATTCTTAGAGTTATCTCTGGAGTTAGCTTTCTTCCTGGACCAGGCTCTGAATCTAAATTCTTAGAGGCAGTTAGTGAGGAGGTATAAAAGCTCTTTCCAAGTCTTTTGGGTCTTGACTGGCTTCAGCACAAAATAGTCTATATGGCAAAGTGACACATTCTGGGGAGACTCATTCTGAACCCCCTTCAGTCCCACTTATAAAACTTTGCCAAGAAGTTTGACAGTCCAGAAGTTGTTAGATTACTCCATCTCACTGAACCAGTCTCTTAGGCCTGAGAATAGGTGTGTTCAATCAAACAATTGTCTCATTTCAGGAGATGGTGGTGCAGGTGGACTCCCAAAGTTAAGTTTGTGGTACCATCAGGTTTTTAATAAGAGACGTTTCTATGGAAATAAAGGAAAAACATGGTTAATGATTGGATAGACTGTAATCCCAATTTCTGAGTCCTGAAGGCAGCTAGTCGAGAAAATTCCTGGATGTCTGGCTTGAAGCATCTTCAGGCGGAGTGAGGGCAGGCAGAGGCAATCTGATAGATAATCCTGGTTTGTAGTTTAAATGTCTTTGGTGATCTTTCTAGATTGTCACCCAGCAACTAGTATAAAGATTGTTTATATGGGAACTGTTGTGATTTCTCTGAAGTTCATAGAAAATTGCCCAACTCTAGCTTGCATGGCTTAGGGAAATGGGAAATTTTAGTTCTCAGTGATTCCAAGTCAGAAAGATAGGAGAAAAGTGTAAGTTTTGAGAATTGAAGCCAAATATTGGAAAGAAAACTGAAAGAATTCAGAATCTAGTCCAATTTATAAGTAGAAAACAAAATCTCAAAGACAATTAACAGCACTAGAATTTGATATCCACAATGGTGTATGTTTCTAAGACATAATTTTCTCTATAATCATCCCTATTTTTATTAAAGTAAAAGACTAATTTGTTCACAGATTAATTCTAGTTTCAATAAATTTGGCCTGATTATTTACATAATTATAGCAAAAATAGTGATCATATAGGCTCTTTTAAATCGGCTTTGCTTGAACTTTTGTTTTTATTTCTTGAGAGAGAGAGAATATGAGGAAGGGGCATAGGGAGAGAGCATGTTAAGCAAGCTCTACTCCCAAGGCGGGGCTCGATCTCATGATCCTGAGATTGTGACCTGAGGCAAAATCCAGAGTTGGTCCCTCGACTGATAAAGCCACCTAGGCATCCCTACTTTTGCTGGAACTTTTTATAAAAACAGTCTGATTGAATTTTTAAAAGCTTCTTGAGGCAAGGATGTCAAGCCAATGACTTGCCATCAAATTTCACCAGCAACACGTATAGATTCAGGTTAATTCTTCTCTTCTTGAGGTCTCCTAAATATACTGAGGTTTCTATATGTGCCAGAAAGTGACCTTATTCACCTGGTAAGGCAGCCAGGAACCCTGTAAGCAAGTTGCCAGGCTGATTTCCCCCCGTCCCCCCAAGGGGTTTTATTAGCTCCATAGAGTCAACCTTAGTTCCTTAAAGCTGTCTGGTCGTATCTGAGTCTATGCACATTATTCTCCATATATGATATTCTAGTCAAAGCCTTGGTAACATAACCAATGTTTCCAATTGTGTCCTGTTACAAGGTGAACAGATTCTTACTGAACTTAGACAAATAACTATATTGCCATGAAAATAAGAATACTCCCAGAGAGTTTTCAAATTCTGGAAGGATCAGGTAGGGAGAAAAAGATAAATGTTTAATCTTTGTTCATAAAGATATATTTTGTTAAATTGCTGTGAGTCACAGCTTAGGAGGACAGGTTTACCTGTATTTGATTAAAGAACCAGTAATATTTTAAACAAAAAGTCATAGGAATTAAAATCCTCTTCCTCAGTTCATCAGGCTTATGTAATCAGTTCTTTTTGATTTTGATCTTTGTTAACAGTGTTATGAAGCCATCAGTCTTCCCCCGTTGGAGGTCTGTAATTGCTTACTTCAGTGGTATGATCTGAAACTTAACAGAAAACTGTGTTATAGAGTCTTACCAGAATCCTTTCCATAAATTTCTTTGAAGCTGAAACACTTGTGGATGAATACTTTTGCAAAAACATCAAAGTAAAACAATAACTGTCTATAAGTGACAAAGGCTTAAAAATGACGATGACTAAATGCCATATGAGAGTTCATCATAATGCAGTTGACAAGGAATTTGGCCATATCTGTGACATACACAATATTTTAAGATAATTGGAATTACGAATGATAGCACTGTATTAGGACATATCAGATTTCTAGGAATGTTACATACAATTTCTGGAATAATTATTATATACCTACAAAGGCAAGATAAAGAAAGGCTTAGTATTCTTTTTTGACAATGGTTCCCATGTAATTTAATGTATCAAGTAAGTTTAATTAGTTTAACATCTTTTTTTCTTTTCTTTCTTTTTTTTTTTTTTAATTTTAAAGAGAGAGAACAACTCTTTTGAGATGTTCCAGGGACCCTCTAAAAAAATCCCAAAGTTGGTTCAAGGTCAAAGATTTCATTTAGAATTTGATTTTTGGGGAAGTTTGTCAAAAAGATCAAAAGGTTTTACAGTCCTCAAAGGTGATCATAGGTCACTGTGAAACAATACTTAGTTATCTATTTAGCCATAGCAACAAAGAATTCAAGGGAAAATACAGAAAATGTAAAAAAAAAAAAAAAAAAAAAAAAAAAAAAAAAAAAAAAAAACGAAACCCACAAAAGTTAGCTCTAATAGAGAAAACTCCATTTTTTTGAGTAATCAGACTTGATAAACAGTTATTTTTACAACACAAATTGTCAAAATTTTTGTTGTCTAGGCATATTAAAATGTAAAAAAAAAAATACCTTTTACAATCTCTTATCAATTTTAGACCAGTAATTCAAGAAAACTTTGTCCTTTTAGTAGATGAAAGAAAATTAAGTTCCAGTTTTACATAAGTGTACTATTGATAATAGAGCTTATTTTTGAAGTACTTACAGTAACAATTCAATTTTAGCTGCTTGATTACACAAGGTATAATATATATATATATGATAGTCATGAACATACAGACAAACACAGACCTCATAGTTTCCATTCTAAAATTTTAACCATGAGATGGATATTTGTGGAGAAGGCACATGAGGTGATTTTTTTTTTTAATTTTCCTAAGTTTCAAATAAACTTTCCCCTTTTTGTTTTTCTTTTGATTAAACTTCAGAAACATATATTTTTTTTTTAAAGTGATGACCTAATGGGGCACCTGGGTGGCTCAGTCGTTAAGCATCTGCTTTTGGCTCAGGGCGTGATCCCAGAGTCCTAGGATCGAGCCCCGCATCAGGCTCCTCCGCTGGGAGCCTGCTTCGTCCTCTCCCAATCCCCCTGCTTGTGTTCCCTCTCTCACTGTCTGTCTCTCTCTGTCAAATAAATAAATCTTTAAAAAAAAATAAAATAAAGTGATGACCTAATTAAGAATTCCCAGGGGAAGTGGGGTAAAACATTTACATTTCGAAGGCATGGTGAAAGAATGCAAGTTTCTCTTAGAAGGACTCTTATTCCCTTAAGGCCAGAATTTTTACAATACTTAGAAGCCTTTTGAGATAAATAGGGGTGATTTTGGGAGTAGTGAAAAGGGTAAGTGGCCTTTGTGTTGTGCCTGGAGTTGCATTTCTGGTTTTGCAAAGATGGTTAAGGTTAGGACAGTTGTTTTAATTCCTCAAAGAACTGGGATATACTCTGAATGATAAAGGACTGACCTATCCATCCACCCACGTTGGAATGTTTTCCTTTTCCTCTGGACACATTTAGCTTAGAGAAGGAGGTCTAAAAACATCCTATTAGGCTATGGATATCAGCTTCCAATGTAGCCAAGATTTCTAATCACAGAGTTATTAAATCCTTTTTGATTTCTTGTCATGTTTCAGCTGGGACAAACAGTAAATATTTCTGGCAGTATTAAACAACTCTGTGTACCCAAGAGGTGTCCTCAAGGAAGGTGCAAAGGATAACTTCACAAGATCTGGTGTCACTCGTAAAGATAACAAAAAGAAAGAACTGATGACCTGCATGGTCCAGGCAGATGGAAAGCCAAGCCAGATTCTCAGGGCTCAAAATGAGACAAGCAAGAAAGCAATTCCTTTCCCTGGGAGAGAATGGATCAATAACCAATGGGTGTGGATTTGGAAAGGAAGGGATGTCAAATTTTATTTTCCACTCTTGACTGGGCCTTATAGGCAGAGATGCAAAAGAGCTGAATCTGGCAAGAATCTTTGCTCTTAGCTGGCTTCTGCCAGTTTTCCTAAGGTCCCCTCGGCAGACTTTAGTATCTGCCAGAATTTGGCAAGATTTTTCATTAATTTTAATTTTAATTTCCCTTAGCTATTTAAGGGAATAATGTAGCAATTTACCAGAAAGTTCCCCAGAGTCTTGTCAACCCCGGGAGGTTAGGAAAGTCTGTATAAAACATTCAACAACTCTCGTTTCTGAGTGCACAATTCAGCCTTAGACGAAATCACTGTAGGGTGAAAATCTCTACTATTGCTCCCATTAGCCCCCTGAACATTGGCCTCTAGCTGATCTATTTCCTGATTATTTGCAGGAGGGTCTGGGAATTAGCTGAGGAGATGGGCTAGTTTTTAAGAAGGGAAATTAACATTGGGTGTGGACCTTAATTTTTGTTATAAGTCTAATTTCTGTTCTTCTGTCTTAAGAGAATCCCTAAGGCTAGCCATTATAATCCTTCGTGACCTCTTTTTAACTTGGTCTTTCTGTAGGTACCAATAAGAGAATTACTTAGCATGAGCTCTCTATAAATTTTTTTCTTTCAGATCTGGCCAATGCAAAGAATCCATCATGAGGCCATTGATGAGTAGGATCTTACATTCTTAATAGGGACTCTAACCAATAAGCCTTTTTCTGCAAGAGACATCCCAAAGGAGAGTGCAAAAGATGCAGCCCTCACAAGATCCAGAAAGTTCACTTCCAAGGTTAGCCTAAGAAAGCAGAAGACCCTCACTGTTATTGTTGGTAAGAATGGTGTAGTGCAAATGGTGTCTCTTGTCTCTAGTTTCTCATGAGAATGTGAGTTGCCTCCAGTCATAGACTGCTAATCTGTGACACTGGGCAGGTGCTCCTAGAGTAGGGCTTTGTCAGCACTAACAACACAATGGAGATTGAAATGACCGAGATCCTTTATGGACCGGGACCTTTTATGACAAACTGCTGTGAGAGCTGCCACAGTTAGACAAAGGGAATGCCACCGCACCCTGCACCCAGTCCAGGTCAAGATGGACCAAGTCTAGTTTTTTTTGTGTGTCGTTTGTTTGTTTTAAATCAGATCCATATTCTATTTGGCTCTTCTGGATTCACACTGATACATGTATCTTTTGGTTAGTGGAGACTAGAGAGAATATTCTCTATGGTTTTAAAGCCAGGATCTCAGGACATAGAACAAGATGACAGAAATAAAATGACTATTTCTGGGAGTAAGGAATCAATAGGAAAATAAGAATACTCAAACCAAATATTTGCCAGAGTTATTATACCCAAGAAACTAGTTCACACAGGATTTTTTTTTTCCCCTGGTAATCCAAATTTAAGAAAGGAAAAATGACTCTCACTACAGGTAGAGATCTGGGAGACTGACATGGTAAGAATTCTTACCTTCTGCTGGTGTTTGGTAGAGACCCTAGGGTCTCTCAGATGCAAAAGTCCTTTAGTGAAGGGTACCTGGGTGGCTCAGTCGTTAAGCAACTGCCTTTGGCTCAGGGCATGATCCCAGGGTCCTGGGATCAAGCCCCACATTGGGCTCCCTGCTCTGCTGGAGCCTGCTTCTTCCTCTCCCACTCCCCCTGCTTGTGTTCCCTCTCTCGCTGGCTGTCTCTCTGTCAAATAAATAAAATCTTAAAAAAAAAAAAAAAGTCCTTTAGTGAACAGTGTCCGGCTGCTAAAGGTCCCTTCATGGTCACTAATTGTAAGCACAGAAAAATTTTCCTTCTCTTCCTAGGTTTTTTTTGGGGGACATTGGTGGGGAGGGCTGGTCTGTTTATTAAATTGACCTAAGACAGATTAATAGGAGAAAAATTAATTTCAAAGACCCAGTTAGGTTTATATGTCATCCTGAGCCAAACAGAAGAGGGTAGGGGTCTGAAGTTTCAAAGGGAAGGAAAATAATTCACAGGAGGACGGGAAAACCAAACGTTGGTAAACAAATGTGTGTCATGACATGCAGAGACAGTGGGACATAGATACTTGAACAAACGGAGCCTGCCAGGCTCCTCTCGGCTTATCACACCTAGCTTATGCTCTTCATAGTTACCTCTGGTGCTAGCTCTCTTCCTGGACCAGGCCTTCTATTTGAATTCTTCGAGGCAGTTAATGGGAAGGTAAAAAGCTCTTTCTGAGTCTTTAAGGGCCTTGATTGTCTTCAGCTCAAAATCCACACACTGCGTTTTGGGGAAGCTTGTGCTGAACCCCTTCTGATGATCGGGAATGGTTTATTTTTCCACAAAAGGCTTCTATTTATCATTGAAAACAAAATCGAGTTTACTTCTGAATAGAAGTTCTTCTTCTTGATGCCAGGTATTTGAGCATTGGGAAAAGTTAGAGATTGGAACTAGAAGCTAGATTTAGGGAGGTTAATGCCCTGCTCTCCCACCAGTCATCCTTCCCAGTGGTCGTATAAAGGTCCTTTAATCTTAATGTATGGAGACTCTCAACACAAGCCTCAATTTTGACTCCAGACTCAAAATCTTAAGAATTGGATTTTATTATCCAGTATGTCTAAATACTGGAATGCACAAATACACGTATTCTGTAGTTTAAAATAATCGCAGGTGACTTCTTACTCAAATCCACTCTAGATGACATGGTTATTCAGGGACCTAGACTCCTCTTTGTGGTCTTGCTCCACACTAGGTTCTTCCATTTAGCTGGTGGACGGGAAGAAAGATCATGGGAAAGACACATCTATTTCTTCCCACTTCACTCTGAAAGGGACACACGTTGGCTTCACTCCATTGTCCAGAACTCACTGGAATGGTCATACCCTGGTGTGAGGGTGACAGTGGAGTGTGCCTAGCAGTCTCTACCATACAGACTTAACCTTCCTGCCAAATCTCTAGGCAGGCTTTTTTTTTTTTTTTTTCTGGATTATAAGAGAATGTAAATCTAACTGGGCACATTCAGGAACAAATGAACTGGGCAAATAGAGGGCTCTCACAACAAAACTTTATAACAGACGGTCCCATTCAATTCTATTTAAATATCTCTCAGGCCTCTCTTTCTCCTCCTGCACAACTGGTGTTCCCTTAGGATGATCATTTCATCAAGTGGTAGTGAGAAGTCACAACCTAAGAGATGCCATTGCTAAAATGTGCCTTAGGGTTGGTTTCGTTGCTAGGTGAAAGGTCTGGGAGTGTCTGCCTCCCCAAAATTCATTCTGGGCTACCTCAGGGTGAAGATGGCCCTTTGATAACCAAGACCATAGTCCTGAGAGATGATGGACGTGGTTGGGAAAATTTCGGTGAGATTTGAATATTTGGATAGTTCTGAGAGTAGTGGATCCATTGCAAGATAGAAAATTAAAAAAGAAGTCAAGAAGCAGCTCTGGAGGAAGTAGTGTTGAAAACAAGTCTCCTTTTTCACATTGCCCAAATCTGCATATGAAACATAGGCACTAGAAAAGCCTCAGTTTCTAGGGCAGTCCACATATTGGGATCAAGGATTCTTGGAGGGATGGCTTTGCTTATTTATGATTATTCTTGGTCATCATAGTCAAATGCATAGACTAAAAATGATAGGCAGGGATGGAGACTGGAATCTTACTGTCACTATGAAAACTGTATTCTGGTAGGGGTAGAAGTAATGTATAGTGAAATTAAGTCTGTATTCCTTCAAAGTAAGTTTATATGGGATATTTAAGTGAAATCATAACTTATGGTCCAAACTTGGGTACGTTGAGGGTAAAAGCGGGTAATATAAATTACCTAGGACAACAGGTGTAAACAGGATCACTTCAAACAAAAAGGGATGTATAGCTGCCTTATCTTTCAGAGCATGTTACTGCAGTCATACCTCAATAACCCTTCAAAGTTTTTAACAGCCCTCACTTGAAGAAAATTTCATCCTCACACTCTACCTGCTATTTCTATTTCTGTGTTAAAAAAAAAAAAATGGACAGAGACCCCATTCTTTGTAGGGTTGTTCTTTATCTATTAAATCCTAAAGTTGCCCGTTAGTGCTCTATACTCCAGCCTAAATATTTCTGGTCCTTTTTACCCTCTCTTTCCATTGCTATGGCTGCTACTTGAATTCTTTTGCAGACCTTTTCTAAGTTTTTTTTTTTGTCTCTTTAAATGGAGCCTGAAACAGAACTGCGTTCTCTGGGTAGGTTCCTGCTGAATTCTGGAAAGGCAGGGGTGTTGTAGAATAACCCCCAAATGTTAAACTTTTATCTAAGTATCCTGTTGCTCACTTGTTCCGCTTGAGAATAGGAGGTGGTGGAATGAGTTAGGCATAGTCTCAAGTATGTGGAACACTTTTGAGTACAGCGTGCGTACCAGCTGTACTCTATTTAGGCAACATAATTTATCGAGTATCCCCCTACTTCCCGGTGTATGAACATTTAAGCAGGGCTAGATTTCGGCTTACATGGAATGAACAAATACACACATGATGTGATTTAAGAAGGATCAGAAATTCAGCGGCCCCAGACCACCCCTCACCAGCCTGCTCACATTTCCAACATTGGAGACACCTCTGGGGTTTGAGATTCAGTGTCTCCAAAATGAAATCGGCCACCTGGAAAGGAAAGTGTAATAAAGCCGGTAGCAACCTCATCAGTTGGATTCAGGGCCCTAAGGAAACAAAACATAAGTTTTAATTAGAATTAGGGCCAGGAGAGGTCAGTGTGTTAGAAAGCGGAGACAGGTGAGAAGTCAGAGAAACAGTCTAGAAATTACAGAATGCAGAGCTGGGGTTGCTGCAGGCAAGTGGCCTCAGGAAGCAGGAGATGCGGCCGGGCAACCTATTGCAGTTCTTTGCTCCAGGCCAGCCTGAGGTTGGAAGCTCAAGACAGGGAGACAGCAGTGGTGTTCGCAGTGAAGCTGGGAAGGAGTTTAATGAGGAAGCAGAGTTTGAATAAATTTAACAATTTATTTTCCTTTTCCTTTTTCTTTTCTTTCTTTCTTTCTCTTTTTCTTTTTTTCTTTTTCTCTTTCTCTTTCTCTTTCTTTCTCAAAAGTATTGACTTTTTCTGCTTTTTCATTGTCAGACTTCCAGGGAAAATCAGGGTATAAGTTTTTCATCTGTCCTGCCTAGCCTGGGAGTTAGGAGACATTCTGTTAGGGTGAAAAGTTGTACCTTCACGTTCTCCTTTTGCCTCTTCTACTCCTAAACTGTCCTAAACCAAGCCACCGTTATCCCTCACCTGGATGATTGCTGTGACTTTCTGTTGGTCTCCTAGTCTCCTGTTTCTACGCTGGCCTTTATCAGTCTCTTCTTGATACGGCAGCCAGAGTGAGACCAGTGAGATACACCTCAGATCCTGTCGTTCCACCGTTCCAAAGTGCTCTAGTGGCTTTCCATTTCCTGGGAATAAGTCTTTACCTAGGCACTCTCTATTCTACCAAAACTTTATTACTTTCTTTTACTACTTGCTCACTCTTCTCCATTTAACACTGACCTTCTGGTTCTTCTGACAACAATTAACACACCAGATGCATTTCCCCCAGTCAACTTGGAGAACATGGTACTGGCTGTTAGAAGGCCCTTTCCCAAGACCTCTGTATAACTTGGCACCCAGTCCCATCACCTCCTTCTATTCTTTTCTCAAAGTACACCTTCTTATGTAAACTTGCCAACATGTCTCCTGTCCCCCAAATTCTTCTTCCCTTTCCCTCACTGTTTTTTTTTTTTTTTTTCTTTGTGACACTTAGAACTTAGCCACAGAGATACATGAGGGAAGAGCCGTCCAGCGGGAGAAGTGCAGGTGCACAGGAATTCAGCGTGGTTGGAGCAGGAGTAAAGGAGGAGTGGGGGACGAGCTCAGAAAAGTAATAAAGTTTTATTTTTTGCTGTAAACTTAACGAAGAAGGGGTCTTTTGTTCTGTTCCCTGGAGTATGCCATGGAGTCCTTGGTAATTGATGCTGATACCAATGATCACAACTCTTCCTTCTCTAATACAGGGACCCCCCCCCCCCACCAAAGATTCTGCATACCTGTGTGCTGGTCGGTGTTTGGACCCTCAAGGTCAAGATTCTGGATATATTTTGATATATCGTAGCCAGTAATACTGGTAGAAAATTTCAACTCTGTCCCACCCTGCCCAGGAGAATCTGTACAACAGAAATGTGTATATTCCCTTAGCCCACAGGACATTCATTCATATATATATATATATATATATATACACACACACACACATACACACACATATATATGTATATATATTATTATTTATATATATATAAATTTATATGTTATATATATATAATTTTTTTTTTTTTTTGTAGAAAAGCAGTGCTCCAGATGTTTGACCTAACTTCCTTCTGCTGAAGCTTCTTTACCACATGCAACTCCTATTGGGTTTTTGAAAGCTTCCCTTGGACAGTTCATGTGCAAATAATGATTCCAGTTGTCTTCCTCAGAGTATAAGGGAACACTGTAGTGAATTTTTGTTAGTTTTCTAAGCTGTAATGAGTGTGGACATCCTTTATTATATACTTCTATGAATTCTGATTGAATAAATCATATCCATTTATTTATTCCATAAATGTTTACTGAGCACGTTCCATATGCCAGACTCAGTTCAGAGAGCTGGGATACAGCAGTGAACTTAAGTCCATACGCTCCTGGGGTTCCTAGTCTAATGGGAAGAGACAGACAATAGATAATTAAATAGACATAACATGCTAGGTGGTGATGAATACTAGAAGAATAATAAAGATTAAGGGTGATAAGACAGTGAAGAGGATTTTTGTTGTTTTGTTTTGATTTTTTTTTTAATATTGGTTTAACAACAGAGACATGACGAAAGGGACGAAGTGAGCCACAGAGGTACATGAGGGAAGAGCAGTCCAGCAGGGGAAGTGCCGGTGCACGGGAATTCAGTGTGGTTGGAGCAGGAGTAAAGGAGGAGTGGGAGAGGAGCTCAGAAAAGTAATAAGGTACAACATCTTGGAGGCCTCAGAAGCCATGGTAAAAACTTTGGATTTTTCTCTAAAGGAAATGGAAAGTCATGGAGGTGGTTGAACCAGAGGAATGATGTGATTGGTTTTATGTTTTTAAAGTGTTAGTAAGCAAGGTTGCTGCCTTGGAGAGGGGGTGGCAAGAGTAGATGCAGAGAGGCCGCTTACAGTGCTCTTCCAGTAAGCCAGGTGAGAGATGATTACTTCAAAGATGGAGCCTGGTTTGCTGATTGACCTGATAGAGGGCACATGAAGAAGAGAGGAGTCAAGGATGAGTCCACGTGTAGGCTTTAGCTGTTACCTTAGTCTATTGGGGTTACTCTAATAGACTACTATAGGCTGGATGGCTTATAAACAATTTATTTCTCAGTTTTTGGTAAGGGGAGGTCAAATCAGGGTGTTGGCTGATTCAGTGTTGTGAGAATTTACTTCCTAGTTTACACCTGTCTTTCTGTCTTTTCTCTGTGTCCTCACATGGTGGAAGTATAGTGGGAGCTCTCCAGAGTCTCTTTTATAAGAGCACTAATCCCATTCATGAGGTCTCTGCCTTATGACCTAATCATCTCCCAAAGGCGCTACCTCCAAATATTATAACATTGGTGGTTGGGTTTCAACATATGAATTTGTGGGGGACACCTATGTTCAGTTTGTAGAAGCAGTTTAAAAGAAAATATGCCATTTACTGAGATGTGGAAGCCTTCAGGAGGACAGATTGTAGAGAGACAAAGAAGTCTCAGTTTCAGACATAACCACCCTTAGGGCCCTGTCCTGGACAAATGCCTCAAGGGGCCATGTGCTTTGGCATAACTTTTTCAAAATTAAGCCACCACTTTGAGGGTTTCAGTCTATTTTATTCCCCATATATTTTGAATGTCCCAAATGATGAGATTGCTGAAAACTCTGATGGATTTTGAGGTCAGGAAGCTTTTGTATTCCATTTCCTATCGTGGCAATTAGAATAATCAGTGTATTCCAAGAATGACGACAAAATGAGTAATTGGGTTGCTTTCAGGCATTGTGGGGTCTCTCATGCTCAACGGTGTGGGTCGACTTAAACCTGATCTGTGGTGTCCTCCTCTGACTCTGTGTTCCACAAAAAGATCTACATTGTTCTTGTTTCTCTCTTTCTCCTTCTTTTTTTAATTGGATCTTCCATACCCAAAAACTGTTCTTTGAGATAGAAAGGAAGCTCCCTGGGATGAAAGAAGAAATTAAAATCTAGCTTGTGGAGAGGATAGAGGCCTTGTTTGGTACTCTTGCCTTGAGCATGTGAAGCCAATAAGAATTATTAATATATTTAATTTGCTTTTTAAATTCTTATTTTTTTTTTCCAGGAGAACACTGCCAACAAGTAAATAACTGTGACTCCTGTGTTCACTTATGGCATTATTCAGCCAGGTTTTGAATATGAGCTCTTATTTACCCTCTTAGTGAAGTGAGTGCCCCTCTGTCGCCTCTCAAAAGTTCAAACTGAGTTGACATTGCCAAGTGGAACAGGATGGGTGGAGTTGGTGGTGTCAGCACTGGAGGTGGATAAAATTGTTGGCAGGCTCCAGAATAGGATAATGTCTCCAAAGTGTTTTGAGCTTCTTGCTGAAAGACCTTGAATAATTTCCATGTATTATTTTGATTATGGGTAGAACTACATCAGGTAATCTGCTCTGCTATCAACAATGATTCCTTTCATTGTAAATTTTAAGCCAGTATATTTTAAAGTGATAATGGGATAATTTTAAGCTATTCTTGTTTTAAAATATTCATGCCTTCATGTTAACCTTAAAAAAAGGCACATGATAGACATCGATCAAGTATTAAGTCTTCACCAAGCTAAATGCTTTATATTCATATTCAGTCTTCACAATACACTTATAAGCCAAGGACCACTTGGCTCAGAGGAGAGTCACATTCCCACTTTAAAAAGAGGATAATGAAGAATAGTAATCAAATTATTTCCTCAAATTTGTGCACCGAAGTGTGTGGTAGAGCCGGGTTTGTGCATCTAGTACCTGGTAGAGCCAGGTCTTTTGTCTCCAGAGTTTTTTACTGCTGTACAGGATGGCCCTTGCACCATGGTTTTTAAAAGACTTCTAAGATTTGCTTCAGTAAGTTGTATTAGAAACAAAGCTACTAGTATAATGATTTATTTTAGGAAAGTTTTAACTAGGGTAACTCCATGAAAATTGATCTCCATATCCAAATGGGCTTTCTTTGACCAATTTCTAGCATAGGGTTGTGCCTACCCGGTTAGAATGAAGTGAATGAGTGAATGAACAAAAAAAGACTGCCTGTGCCTGTTATTTGTCAAATGGCCATTGTACATACAGCACTATGTTGGCTTTGCCACAGCTCTTCAGAGCTATTATGATCTCCATTTTATTTCGTGTGTTTTCTCATGCTTTGCCAGTGTTTTGTTTGATTTTATTATGTTTTAATGAACTATTGTTGACACATGTTACGTTAGATGCAGGTGTACAAGCTAATGATTCCACAAGTCTATATATTATGCTGTGCTCACGGCAAGTGTAGCATCTGTCACCATACAACGCTATCACAATACCATTGATTATATTCCCCGTATCACTTATTCCATAACCGGAAGCCTGTAACTTCCCACTCACCTTCAGCCATGTTGCCCATCCTCCCATCTTCTCTGCAATCATGAGTTTGTTCTCTGTATTTAGAAGTCTATCCCTGCTTTTTGTTTGGTTTTTGGATTCCACATAGAGGTAAAATCATATGATATTTGTCTTTCTCTGTCTGACTTATTTCACTTAGCATAATACCCTCTAGGTCCATCCATGTTGTTGCAAATGGCAAGATCTCATCCTTTTTATGGTTGAGTAATATTTTTGTGTGTGGATGTGTATACCACATCTTCTTTATTTGTCCATGGAGGGACACTTAACGTTGCTTCCATATCTTGGCTACTGTAAGTAATGCTGCAGTAAACATAGGGATGCTTGTATCTTTTTGAGTTAGTGTTTTCTTTGGGTAAATACCCAGTAGTGGAACTACTGGATCATTTGGTATTTCTTACTTTTTGAGGAACCTTCATACTGTCCTCCACAGTGGCCGCACCAGTTAACATTCCTGCCAGCAGTGCATGAGGGTTCCTTTTTCTCCACATCCTTGCCATCACTTCTTATTTCTTGACTCTTTGATGCTAGTCATTCTGACAGGTGATATTTCACTGTGCTTTTCATTTGTGTTTTTCTGACGATAGTGATATTGAGCATCGTTTCATGTATCTGTTGGCCATTTATATGTTCTTTTTTCTTTTTAAAGATTTGTTTATTTGAGAGAGAGCACGCGGGAGAGAGTGCATGCTCACTAGCTGGGTGGGGGAGGGGCAGAAGGCGAGGGAGAAGCAGGTTCCCCACTGAGCAGGGAGCCCCATGCGGGGCTCGATCCCAGGACCCTGAGATCATGACCTGAGCAGAAGGCAGACACTTAACCGACTGAGCCACCCAGGCATTCCCCATTTCCATTTTTTTTTTAAATGTCTATTCAGGTCATCTGCCTATTTTTAATTGGATTATTACTATTTTTGGTGTTGAGGTGTGTATGTTCTCTATATATTTTAGATATTAACCCCTTATCTCCATCTTATAGAGGAGTAAATAAGATACATAATAATGTGAAAATTAATGAAAGGAAACATCACTAGTACGGAGTTGGGAGGCCAGAAGGGGCAGCACTCATGTTCTGCCGCTCCTTGTCAATTGCAGATCCACTAGGATGAGACTTTCCTTGCAGGTTGATACTAGTTCACCAGCCTAGCAGGAGAAAGAAAGGTTTTCTTCTTCTCTGCCCCTCCTGAAACAGTCCAGCCAATGAGAGATTGTTACAGCTCAGCCAGGGAAAAACCACTGTACTTTGAACTCCTAGTTTACACCAGTGGACTTTTTGTTTATAACAGCCTTCCCAACTCACTGCGTTCCTTTATAAAAGTGTTCCTCACCTTTTGTTCTCCAGACTTGCCTCTGGTTTTGTCATAGCTTGCTTGTCCCAAATTGCTTTTCTCCTCTATTCCTAAATAATCCCCCCTTTTTTTCTTTTGCTGGTGAAATAACTAAGTTTTATTTTAGTTAAGATGAATAGTGGTAAGAATACTTCCACTATATTGAACATCACAAATAGATTTTGGCCTTGTCTGGTTCAATCATTGGTAATAGGTGACTGGAACGAGTATCTACATAGATAACAGATACTGAAGTAGATAGCTATATTGACAAGGCCTAGAAGCCCATACCTGGACTCAGTGTGACATACTGCCATGTTTTATTACTGTTTTCTGCCCTCCGTCTGAAATAGAGAAGTGGTAGTGTGTTGGCATTTTGGCCCAATACATGCTGTATCGAGAGAGGGTTTCTGTTTTGTTGACCAGACTATTTGACACTTTGAATTCTATACTGAATATTCAGCATTTTTATTTTGTTTAGATGCCGGAATTAAAAAAGAAAAACAACTAAAGTCCCATGAATTACTTCTATAATTTTTTAGTACACTTTGAGTTCCCTTTCATACTGTTAGAACTTTAATCATTGATACAGTGAATCATTGTGATGTTCTGCATAATGTCCTGGTATTTCAGGTCCCTTGAAATATGTTATGACAGATGGTGGGAGAGTTAGTATAGCCCTGGGAGAATTCTACAAATGTTTACTCTTTTGTCCCAAACCAGTGGGAATTGTTCATGCTCTTCTTTCCATCAGGTATGCAGAAGAGCACGTTTGCCCAAGCAATGGCTACCTATGTGTACCCGAGGCAGTGTTAATTTGTTTTTGCAAATACATTACAACACGCACGGAAGATACATTTGGGGTTGATACATTTGTGGTAGTCCATTGTCATCCTTCAAAATCTTAGTATCTTTCTGGTTTTAGTAGAGGTGGTACTGGGGACTTAAGGGGTTACGGTGAGGCTATACATCTATATTCTTCCTATGTTCTTTAGATATATAGGGACGGCAGTAACCTCTGCCATTTCTCCCAGTTCACCTAGTGTGCTTCTCTTCTTTTTACATTCTTTTTTCTTTTTTTTTTCTTTTCTATTTTTTTGAGCTTTCCTATTTTGTTACTTTGGCTAAGTAGGAGATGGGTGGAGTAGACAGCTCAGAAACTTCCAGTTGTCCATCCCTGCTATGATACTTCTTACATTACAGGTCGAGTAACGAAAGTGTGGAAGCTATTAGAACTACCAAATATGTCTATTCCAGTTTATATATTCAGACACTGGAAAATGACCAAGATAGGGAAAATAGGTTCTGGGAGGAGGGTTTGTGTGCAGAAAGTTGGTGCCTTTGACTTAGTACCTGTGAGGAAGTGGAGCAAGTAGGACTAGGCAGAAGGAGAAGTGGAACTGCAGTGTCACACCAAAGGTCTCCATCCCACCGATGTCTCTGGGGCTGGTACGGTCCTTAGGAGTTATGTACACTGCCTTACAGCAAAGGGACTGGGCAGTTCTTGCCTTAATCACTCATGGATGATCCCAGAGAAGAGATCCAGGTGTGGGTAAGGTGGCTTTCTTTAGCTGAGGGCAGTCCCTGAAAAAAGGCGAAGTGAAATGTCATTAGCTGCCAAAACTCCAGCTTCTGGGAATGTCTCAGTCCTGAAAGGGATAGCTCAGCAACACACCAAAACATGCATTAATGACAGAAGGCAAAATTTTCAAAGACATAGATTCTACCTAATTTCACTAGCATGTGGTATTATCTCTATCAGTCTCTTGTTCTGCCACCTTTACCATTCAACAATTCATCACTCACAAATACTAAAAACTGTTGCCATATCATGAGATAAGAGACATCCTAATTATTAGCTAGTGTATTATTTTCAAAGAACTGTCAGTATATGTCAAGAACCATGCACATTCTCAGGCATTTTGATTTTTGCCAATCAGAAAATATTTATTACCAAATAGTGTTTTGATAAAGGGGCTTCATTAAAATCTGAAGAATTTAAAGTTTGAATGGATTCTCTAGTCTAACTGTGCTTAATAAAGAGTATTATAAAGCTGACGACTCATAGCACATCTCTGATGTAATTTCATAGTTTGCCATTGTTATGCAACCAACATGGCAAAACACAGTCATGTGAGGCAATGTAATTGCTTTTTGTCAATGATAATGGCAACCCAAATTTAAATAACTATTTTGGACGTTGAATTGTGGCTTCTTACCCAAATAATTAGCCACGTTTCCCCAGCCAAAGCACTGCCATGCCAGCTTGGGTGTATGAACTTGAAAACTCTGACAAAATTATGTATTCGAATAGTTTTCTTAAACATTGTGGCTATAAGGACATGCTGTTTGTACAGCTAGCTTAACATAGTTAGTTGCATGTTGTATTATAAGTTACTGTTTTCAGAAATTTATCGTCCTAAAAAAGATTTCCATGACGCAGCGAGGTGTTATATATCACATTTTTTTCTGGGAGTTGGAGTTTTTCTAAGTGTGTGTGTGTGTGTGTGTGTGTGTACACCCACACGCATGTGTGTGTATACATTTTCAATCAGTCTGGCTACTTTTGTATTTTCAGGAGCCAAAAGCAATCTTAGTAGTTTAGAAAAAGTGTATATTAGCAAAGACACCAAGGAAAAGGTAACTTTCCATACTTAAAATATTTCAAGTCAAACTTTTTCTCTTGGCTTTCTAATTAACACTTTTATTACTATCTTAAACTTTAATACCATATTACTGATAGTAATGAAAAAGCTATAGATGATGTTGGCTAAGTTTTCATAAAGCTTATTTTATTGCTAAATTGCCATCAATGCGAGAATAAATTCATTTTATTTCTTGAAATTAGATAATGTCAATAATAGCCACCATTTAAAGAAGCAAGATCTCATGCTATATCCATGCATAGACATTTTTCTTTTTTGGATTCTATAATCTGTCCAGTAAAAACATTAAGATAAATTTAGAATTCTTGCATTAAAAAACAATCTTCTTGATTTCAATTTTTTTTCCTTATGTTTCATTTCATTTTTATTTCTATTGATTACCATCCATGTTTCATAAATGGTTCTCTGTGTTAATATTTTGTATTTTCAGCCCTCATACAATATTTAATTTATAATACAATTATGCTTTTATATTAAAACAGTGAATGACTATTAAATATACATGTATACATTTATTGCTCATGACTATTTATTTTTAAAAGATTTGAGAGAGAGAAGTTATGAGCAGGGGGAGGGGCAGAGGGAGAAGGAGAGTGAATCCATAAGCAGACTCCCTGCTGAGTGCAGAGCCTGACTTGGGGCTCAGTCCCAGGACCCTGAGATTATGACCTGAGCCAAAACCAAGAGTAGGCCACTTAACTGACAGAGCCACCCAGGTCCTGCACTCAAGACACTATTTTTAATTTTTATTTTAAATTCAATTAACATATAGTATATTATTCGTTTCAGAGGTGGAGTTTAATTCTTCATCAGTTGCATGTAACACCCAGTGCTCGTTATATCACATGCCCTCCTTAATGCCCATCACCCATTTGCCGCATCCCCCCACCCACCTCCCCTTCAACAACCCTCAGTTTGTTTCCTATAGTTAAGAGTCTGTTATGGCTTGTCTCCCTCTCTGATTTCGTCTTATTTCATTTTTCCTTCCCTTCCCCTATGTTCATCTGTTTTGTTAAATTCCACATATGAGTGAAATCACATAATAATTGTCTTGCTCTGACTGACCTATTTCGCTTGGCATAATACCCTCTAGTTCCCTCTGAGTCATTGTAAATGTTAAGATAGCATCTTTTTTGGCTAATATTCCTTTGTATAGATATGCCACATTTTCTTTAGCCACAGATGGATAGACATTTGGGCTCTTTCCATAGTTTGGCTATTGTGAACATTGGTGCTGTATACATTGGGGTACCTATTTCGCTTGGCATAATACCCTCTAGTTCCCTCTGAGTCATTGTAAATGTTAAGATACCATCTTTTTTGGCTAATATTCCTTTGTATAGATATGCCACATTTTCTTTAGCCACAGATGGATAGACATTTGGGCTCTTTCCATAGTTTGGCTATTGTGAACATTGGTGCTGTATACATTGGGGTACAGGTGCCCCTTTGGGTCACTACATTTGTATCCTTTCGGTAAGTACCAAGTAGTGCAGTTGCTGGGTCATAGGGTCAAGAAACTTTAAAAATGGAATTTACTTAACTGGGAAATGAATTTAAGTGATGCAGATGTTAAGAATCTCATTTTTTAAAAAAATTAATATTTATTTGAGAGAGAGAGCACAAGTGGTGGGATGTGAGGGCAGAGGGAGAGGGAAAAGCAGGCTCCTGGTTGAACAGAAAGCAGATGCTTAACTCATTGAGCCACCCAGGCACCCTACCTCATTTTAAAAATTTTAATAAATTTAGATCTTATCTTACTATATTTCAATTGGTTGCATATGGCAGATAATGTTATCTAATACTCTTCTGCTTTTTTGTAATTACTCTTATTTAAGTTTTCATAAAATTTATATATTCCCAGAAGGAATTCCTATTTAATTACATTCTATATCTACATTGACACCCAACATTAATTTTCCATTTAGTGCCTAGAACAAATATTAATATGCATACATACAGAAGAGTGTTCACATTTTTAGAGCTTGTTTTTAATCTCTGTTAAACATTGACTGACTGCAGTTGGGAACAAAGTACTGCACATGTTCCATTTTTCCTTTTGGCTGTCAAAATTATTAAATGGTAAGTGGATATCTTCTTTTACCTTTTGATTTTGTAAATTAAGATATATTGTTCATAAAGTTTGAGGTGACTTAATAGTACATTATGAACTTATTTTTACCTTATTACAAGTAAAGTCTTCTTAAATTGCCAAAGATTGCTTTTGAGTCAACTTTGGGACATGGATATTCTGAAGAAGGGTTTCAAATATCAGCTTTGTTGATTCAGCCCTTCATCCCAGAAAGGCACTGGAGAGAAAAATGTCTTTAGATTGCTCCAAAGGACGAAGGTTTCTTTGGCTATCTATTCAATCAATGATAATGCTTAACGTGTTTCTGACTATGTTAGGTTAAAAGAAACTACAAATAGGATGTGGGGGGTTTAATGTTACCACAAAATGCACCATGTCCATATTTCAGGTGAGATGAAAAAACTGGATTCTTTTGGAAAGGTGAACATCTAATGCTTCCTTAAAGAGTTCAATTTAATTTCAAAAGAAACTCCTATAACTTCCTGATTCAGACTTCTCATCTGTGTAGTGAGAGCATTTGATTTGGCTGGTGCTGCAGTGCTCCATGGGAAGAATACTGGCTATGAAACAGGATATGTCGATATTATAAAGACTTTATTTACACATAAAATTACTCCTCAGGAAATGAAGTGAGTGGAACATATAAAAATCTGTCAGGAAATTTCTACTGTGGATGGTGGTGTTTTCTTAGAGGGGAGAAAAAAGCAGTATTTGTAAAGTGAATAGTAAGGAATCCTCTGTCACCATCAGGAGGGTTGATTGTATATATAGATGCCACCCATATATATATTTTATGTATAAATATAAAAAAATAAACACACACACACACGCCCCATTAAGATTTCAGAGAAATCTCCATCAAGATAGGCCTTCCAATTTAATTTTATGTAAGATTCAAAATGTGAGTAAAGCAGCCCATTTATGTCCTGCATGAAAGAATGGTTCATTATTTCTCAACCTTAAGCTCAATAGTTTGTGGTATATTTAATCTTATCCTAAAGAAAACTAGAAAAGGAGCCAGGGAACTTAGTTGAGTAACCTTAGAAAGTCACTTAATCTCTCTTTCAGCTCTGCCTACCTCACAGGGTAGCTTCACAGATGAAATGTAGATAAAAAAGTGCTTTGGAATAATACAGCAACATGTAAATGCAAGATAGTATTACTTTTGTTGTTCTATGAAAGTGAACCATTAGAAATTTGATGCTAAATGTGGGCGTACAGTCAGCCATATAACACGGCTTTTTGAAAGCCTTGTTCTGGATAATACAGCTTTTGTTTTTCACTACTGTCGTCCACTACTCCACGTTCAACAGGATACACTGAGCTCAGTAACCTAGAGCTTTTAATGCTATAAAAATAAATTCAGACTACAGACTTGTTTAAAGACTGTGTTGCTAACTTCTGGAGACTTTTTTTTAAACTCAGTTCCTTGGAACATATAAGTCATTCATTAACTCTCATATTCACTGTAAAAAAAAAAAAAAATTGCTGTGCCCCCACACATGCAGACCCCTGTGCCACTAAAGTATAAGCTTGTTACGGGCAGGGGTTTTTGTTTGGTTGGTTCATTTCCATATATGCAATAACTATAATGTTGCCGATATGTGTTGGATAAATGAAGGGTCAACCTTACTTTTATAAATTTTAGATGTAAGCTCATTTATTCTCCATTCATTCATTTAACAAACAGCATTCAAGTGTTTATATGTGTCCATTCTGATGACTCTGAAAAGCTTTTTTTTTTTTTAAGAATTTATTTATATATTTAACAGAGAGAGAGACAGCCAGCGAGAGAGGGAACACAGGCAGGGGGAGTGGGAGAGGAAGAAGCAGGCTCCCAGCGGAAGAGCCTGATGTGGGGCTCGATCCCAGGACTCTGGGATCACGCCCTGAGCCGAAGGCAGACGCTTAACGACTGAGCCACCCAGGCGCCCCTGTTTTTGTTTTTGTTTTAAGTAGGCTCTACACTCAGTGTAGAGCCCAATGTGGGACTTGAACTTATGACTTTGAGATCAAGAGTCGGATGCTTAACTGACTGAGCCACCCAGGCAGCCCTGGTGACTCTGAAGGTTTATAATAAAAAATGGGAAATAGGCAAAGTGGTAATTACAGACATATTTTAAGACAGTCTCTATAGGATCATAGAAATAAAATTACTGAATTCTATTTGGGGAGGTAAGAAGAGTCTTGGGGACAAACTGAACCTTAGATAATGAATAAGTTTTTGTTGAGAACAATAACTGAGTATTAGTTGAGGTAATAAGAATGTTGAGCAGCAATCTTTATGGATCGCTTGCATTTCTATATGACTTACTGGCAAGGCACTGATTAACTTTCTTTGGAAATATTTTTTCAAGGTGTCTGTCTAGTAAACAACCTTGGGAAATAGAGCAAAGGGCAGACATGCTAACTGCCCATTATGATATACTGAGGTTCCCCAAGCACAGCTCCTGTCATGCTCGGGGAACCAGTGCAAGGAAACATTGATGCTCTGATGCTCTGATTACTGCTATTGTGAATAATAAAGCCTTAGAGTTGCAGATCTTCTGCCAGCACCCATAAACTGCGGCAGGGTTGCTTATGAGCTAGCATGTAGGGTAAAATCTTAGTCCTTCACAGGTTGTGATAGTTTGTTAATGAGGATGAGATACAGAGGCAGACATGACTTCCTGAATGAGGACTTTTCCAATGGATTGAAGGAATTTGAGGGAAGTCAGTGGAAATTAGTAACAAACATATTGACCAGGTTTTATAGTCAATTGAGCAAAATATGGTTTTCTGTTTTATTGCATGTTAATGGTGAGAAATTAGGAAGATGGTGACTGTCTAGAAGCAGGTTCGAGGGCTGAGTGGTACCTTGGTTATGTTAACTTTCTTAGGGATAGCAGAACTTCCTTGGCCATCTGGTGGTCAGCCTCAGGTCCATCCATTGTAACAACTAGCACTAAGATGAACACTATGTGGGCTGAAGGTTCTCTTCCCTCTTTCCATCAACAGTTACTAGGAGTATAGAAGGAATACATTGGGCCGACGTTATGAAAAGAAACCAGGTGAATCATAAGAACTTTGGTTCATTTGGGAGTTGAGGGGGTGGGGTAAATGATGCTTGTGATAGAGGAATAGCAGTAACTGGACCTTCTTACGGCTTAGCGTATCCTGCACAAGGTCTCCAAGTCTGTGAGTCCTGGCTGCTATACAGAAACTTTGGCCCTCTTGGGGAGACTTGGCTAGGATAGACAAACTCCTATGAGGAGCCATAGATGAGTCAGTCATTGACTAGGATGGGGAACCCTACTCACCCAGATTGTGTTTATAGTGCTGAAAGGCAACATATTGGAGAATGAGAAAGGAGCCAAAGAATTATAGATAAATTGTATAGTCGGCCTTGCCACTTTGCAGAACTCCCTTAGCTAATATATTGTGACTGTATGAGGACGTAAGAGATGTTATCTTGATGATGGCTCATGTGTAAGTCAAGCCCACATCAGACAGAGGGAACAAACCCCATTATCCTGCTGGAAACCAACATAGTTATGGATGATGAGTCCAGGGGTTCCGCACATTAAAATCAATGGTGTTAGTAATGATGAATTTGACGTGCAGTGTAGGGCTTTGTGTGGTTTCCGAACATTGTGAGTTCATTTGATTGAGCTGGTGAGGGGCATCTGTGCTACCCAAAATTGAAAGTAAATGTGCCTTACTGATTTGGAACTCATCTCTCCCTCTGCCCCCAGATCATTCCCAACCTTCCTCCTTTGTCTGCTTTAAGGAAAAAGATGATTATTAGTGCGTAGAGATCATCTATCTGAGTATGCTGGGGAACTTTGGGGAAAGGGAGCATTCAAACACGTATGGCTGTCATATAAAGGCATCAAAGTCACCATCCTGGTCAGTCCCATGAGGGTGGGGAGTCCTGTTTCAACTGATGGGCTTTGGGCAGTGTTCACAGTGGGAAAAGAGAACCAAAGTAACCCTTTGGTTGAGGCTGTTGAGACCAATACAGTGTACTGTTGTTGATTCCACATCTGAACATTTGGTAAAAATGGATGTGTGATGTGATGCTAATTCTCAGTCCCATAAGTGCCAGAGGGGATCATCTCAATTAGGAAGAGCTGCGTGTCTCCATGACTGTTGATTTTGCAAATTGGGACTTCTGACAAAGTCAGGCAGCATCCACCTGGAGGTGCTGGTTAGGGTTTTTGATCCCTCACTGCCCTGACAGCTACCAATTCTCTTTCAAAAATCAGGTATTATCTTGCTGTTGAGCTCTTGTTGAAACTAGACACCTGAGTGATGGAGGCCTTCTGACTCCCTGGCCTGTTTACATTTTGGGAGATCAGCTTGGATCCCATGACTAACAAGATAGGACAATCTCAACAGGCCTCACTAATCAAATCGAAATGGCGTATTCGAGAAAGTGGTCCATCTGTCTCCAGCGCAGTCTCAGCTTTACACAAAAAGAACAGTTGCCCTTGGCTACTCACCCCACCGCGCAAAGCAGATACTAGTACAGTGGTGCCCTTCTATTCACAGTGCTTTTCTTGATGCCTTGGCCTGGTTGGATGATGTTATGGCTAAGCTGAAAGCTGATGATGTCCTCAGGGCTGCCACAGTTGTAAAACCTCTGCTGTAGCTGCACAGAACTGAAAATGCACGTGATCACTCCACCCACTCTGGAGAACTTGAGGCTATGGCCATTTTTTTGCTGACTTTGGGTTTGTGGTCAGTGCCCTATCTTACCTGTCTGCCATTTGGACATCGACAGACTGACAAGTCAAGGACATATGCTTGGGTACTGTGAATTGTGCTGAATTGAATCACCTGAGGCCTGTATTTTGCCCAGGCCCCCTGGAATCAAGCTGCTGATCGAGCCTCTGTCACTGGAGTGCCATCATTGCTATCTGGATCCGCCCCAGCAGTGAGCATGGCAACATGTCCACCATCAAAAGATGGGTGCAAAGTAAACAACTCTTAGTTTCTGGTGCAGAGGCCTCTACTGCATAGGATTTATTCAGCTGAGTGGGTCCAAGATGCTTCAGAGGAGGGCTGAAGTCAACACTGCTGGTTGGCTTTATCCTACTACTTGTAGTTCTGTTGAGAGTAGTCTTAATTAAATGTCTCAGAGCTTAATTGAACAGATTTGGCCCTAGCCTTTGTTCATAATTGGAGGAGCCAACACAGTAGCCTACTAATTGCAAAAATTTGAAATAAATCAAGGTGGTGTAAAAATGAAGAGTGGATAGTATTGGGAAATAATTCTCCAGGCGTGTCTTGAATTTCCATTTGTCTACAAACAGTGTTACAAGTGCCTTGGTTCCAAGCTATCTTTTCAACAATTTTTATATTGGGAACAGCTTTAAATGATAGAGTGTCACCTTCTGGAGCAAAGGCTAGGTGTGCTTAAAATCTTAGAAGATAGAAATACCGTCTTCCTCCAAAGCAAAAGGTAGGTATGCTCCTAGTCAAGTGTAATAAATGTGATGTTTACCTCTATAGCCATGAAAAGATACGCTTACCACCCATTACCAAAGGTTCGGGTTCACTGTCCTTGGGATTCCTTTCCTGTAATGCAACCCATTGCTTGTTCAAGTATCACCTTGTCTTCTTTGCTTCTCCCTGTGGGAGTTGGGCCTTGGGGACCCAGCACAAATCCTGATCCTCTAGCTACTGCTCTTGCTGTAATAAGCTTTGTTTCTCTCACCGAGGAGTCTCGTGCCCTCCACCAGCATCCTTGGCAGGTTCACTAGTTAGCTTACAGGTAGGCTAAAATTTCAGACCCTTCCCCATTCTTCACAATTAGTAATTATAAAGATACACTTCTAATCTAAATGGTGTAAGAGTTGACATTTATTTTTGTCTGTATAAAGCATAAAATTGCTTCTTACACAGAATTCTTATTCAAGCAGTGATTCAGAGATGTAGGCTCCTTCATTTTTTGTTTGTTTTTGTTTTTGTTTTTGTCAGCTTCAAGTTTGCCATACTCATCTGCATCAAGCCGACTGAAGGGGGAAAGCACATGGGGGATGTGCATGGGATATTTTCATGGGCCAAGCCTGAAAGTAGTACATATCATTTACCTTTACATTCCGTTGTTCGGAATTTGTTCAGAAATAACTCTTTAACGGGAGAAACGCAGGCCAGTCCTTTGTCCATGGGGAAGAGAAATGGGTTTGGTGGAAAGTCTTTCCCACAGACAGAAGGTATTTCCAACCAATAGAAACTTCATGTGTACAGACATGAAAGCATGGAAGACATGATTTTGGCATGGCTAAAATCAGGATGCGTGAAGGAGAGTGTGGTAGAAGGTGAGAGATTTGTCATGAATCATTTCACCTTCGACGTCTCTGAAGGTGACTGCTGGATGCTGAAAGATGTTAATGCTGGAAAAACAAGATTAGCAAGACTGCTTAGGGAAGCTATAGCAAGAGAATGAGGGGAAAAAATGACAATTTTAATGAAGCCAGTGACAGGAGAGATTCACTAATACAATCGACAGGTAATTATTGAGCACAGTCCAAGTGTTAGGAGTTGTGCTCAGTGCTGGGTGTATGCCAAATTCAAACCAGTAAGAAATGGACCGCTTACATATAAATGGTATGAGAGAAGGTAAAGCATAGCCATGTGGTGGAGAAATATCTGAGGAGAGACATGAGGTGTGGAAAGTAATGAGATCGGTTTTCAATCGCTGACTTCTATGTACTTGTATAGCGTTTAGGTGAATTTTTTCAGTAGGCACTGTTGATGGATAGCTGCAGCTCCTTAGAGAAATCAATACAGACATAGTGATGCCTAGAAAAGGACAGGAGATCATCAAGAGAGGGCTCTCAACATCATGCATATTCAAGTACGTGTTAACTGATTGGTTTTATTTGCTATTAATAAGGGAAACTTGCTAACTCTTTGAGCTTACTGAACACATTTTAACTTCTGATTTCTCAGATACACTGGTAGAGGGAATACATACTCATGCCTAGAAAGACAAAGGAATTGCATTATATTCACAAAGAAATCTTAAATAATATCAACTGAGCACATATACTGCTTTTGTTATGGGTGAGAGTCTGCATTGTGTGATGAAGGTCTTGGTCCTTGCATTCCCCATGGGAAGATTTACGAGGGGATCCGTGCTGGAATAAAGACCACCAGAAGGAAAGCACAAAGCAGTTGATTAAAGCGGAGGCACACTTTCAAGGTGGGAGAGTGGGCATGTTCCACGAGATGGAAGCAGCCCCTAAGTTGTTCATGGATTGGATATTACCGGGTCTCTCTGGGAGGAGCTGTGAAGTGCATTGGGGTGCTCTCTAATGGAGGCTACTTCCAGTCATTTGGGGAACTCCTACAGGTTGGGAGGGGGAATTTTGGATCCTACAAGATTCGTACTATGAACCATTGTGCCAGCCTTTCTCCATCCTGCAGGGCTGTACCCCCAATGCAAATGGAATATAATGAGTGTAGAAGTTACTCTGGCGCGGAGGTGGAAGAGGAGAGGGCATGGTCCACACCTCTTTGGTCTGTCAGCCTCAAGGTCTCTGAAACCACAAGGTCAGGATGTGGTGCTTCCGGGTTTTTAATGTGTAGCCTCCAGTTCATGTCTCTATCATTCCCCTTCAAGGACTTGGGACTCTGCCTTGTTGAGTTCCCTCCAGAGCTCATATCTACCTTCTGCCTAACACATTGACTGAAATGGCTGTATTGGGGAGGGGTTCAGACTTCTGTTTTTTTTTAGAGTGTTACTTCTGCTAGCTACAACAATGTTGCAAAAGAGGGTTTAAGTTCTTTAATTGCATTCAGCATATTGTTAAACCTTAAAAAACACTATGTTCTTGTGGTTGTTAAAACAGTGCTGATTAGTAAACACGTGCTCTTCAGCCGTGTGCACTCCAGGCTAGTTGCTGGTGCAAGCCCAGTTTCAGGAAACAGTCCGCGATAATGAAAAAACATAGCTTAAGACTGGCCAGTTTTGTTTTTCGTTTCTGTAGTCCTAGGGCTAGAGGTGACAGTGAAGAAGAGTGAACTTCTCTCATTTGCTCCACCTTCATCTGCCATCTGTCATTCAGTGTCTGGTTGAAATTATGGCCACTGTAAATGAGACACAGTGTCTTGATTGCCAACCCAAACTGAGTTTAAAGCTGAGGAACCCCATAACCCCATGCTTCCCCTCTCAACCGTACACCTTTCCAGCTACATGAATTCCAGCCTGCTCAGAAGGTGTAGAAATCAGAGTTCTTTTCCTTTATGGTTAATTTTTGCTTGTTGCATTGCCCAGTTTCATGGAAATGTAGAGCATTTGTAGCAGGGATCATCTGGGTTCTTTTCTTGAGTGAGTTAACGCAGAACGCCAACAATACAACGTATTGGCTATGGACCCTGAGAGCGGCAGGGAGCATTTTTCTGTGTCATAGAAACAGACTGGGTCCTGCATCCAAAGAGGCCACTTCACCAGTGTATGTTGATGATTGCTACAAGGAGAGAGTGAGACGATATACAATGATTAGCCCGTATTCATGATTTCTGTTGAAAGGCAAGATGAAAACCACTCTGAAGTACAGGTCCTGCTGATTTTGATTGATTGTATCAGGGATTCCTTGAAGAAATTGGTGAAAGTTGCCCACACTTAACATGGCTCAGAGATACCAGGAGATCATTCTAATTTTAACTGCAATATGATATTTAGAAAGGCTGTTCCTATTTTTTTTGTGCTTTAAATTAATGTCTTTCTAAGTATATGTCCATAGTACTTGGTTTAAGGCTAGAGGTTCCAGAGTCCAGACCCTCTGCCATTCCAGATTTGGGCAAAACGTAGAACAGCGTATTACACTGGGCTTACAGCTAGGTGTTCCCAGTGGAATACTGAGGGCTTAGGTCCCAATGGAGGGGCTCTGTCCTTTAGGAAGCTGTGTTTAGGTGCTGGTTGTGCTGTGTGACACAGAACATGAACAGCATACCGTTTTCTCCTGCCTTAGCATTCTGGGCACAGGTCAGAAAACCAAAGCCACATTCCTCAAGTTTAGGGTATGGAGTGTGGCATCTTGATGTGCTCAGTAAAAGTCTGTTAATACAAAGGTACAATTATATTTTTATTTTTTAAGATTTATTTACTGATTTTAGAGAGAGTGCAAGAGCGAGAAAGACCACAAGTGAGCACAAGGGGGAGGGGCAGAGGGAGAGAGATTCCAAAGCAGATTCTGTGCCAAGCATGGAGCCGGACATGGGGCTTGATCACAGGACACAGATCATGACCTGAGCTGAAACCAAGAGTCGGACACTTAACTGAGCCACCCAGGTGCCCCAAAAGATAGAATTTTTAAATTCTAAAAATGGTAAATTTATCATCTCTTATGCAGTTACTCAACAGGTTTGCTCTTCAGATCCTGAGTGTATTACTTTCCCACAGTTACACTTTAAAAATTAATCTTTTCAATTTTAATTATAATTAGACTGAATATCACTGAGCTAGAAGAAAAAAATGACTTCATGTTGCCAACAAAATATAAACTTGATATTTGGATTGGAACATTATTTCGATTTCTTACCATTTTAGCTTTCTGGGGTGAGAACTTTATTTAACAAAGAGTAATGGTTTGCCTTTTCAAATAAGCAAGTTTGATGTTCTAACAGTTAACTTACTTTTCTTGCCTTGTATTTTCCATTTCAGGAAACACCCCAGTTACCTGGACTCCCTGAGTGTGTTAAAATAGTGGAAGTTGGACCTAGGGATGGATTGCAGAATGAAAAGGTAGTTTGACATTAGTTTTACACAGTTGATTTCAAATGTTAAATCAAAATATTAAGATTCTAAAAACTTACCTGGATTTCATAGATTACATGATTATGTTTGTTCTCCATTGCTATTGAATTTATGCATCGTAAATACAATTTGCTTTTGTTAGGAGGTAATTTTCTATTTATGCTTCAGTAGACCCTATACAAATTACTTATAAAATAATTTTTAATACTTTCATAGGTTATAGTTCCTACAGATATAAAAATTGAATTTATCAACCAACTTTCCCAAACTGGCTTGTCTGTAATAGAAGTGACCAGCTTTGTGTCCTCCAGATGGGTACCACAGGTATGTCCATCCGTACTTCCTTAAGTGAATCTTTAATTCAACTTTTCTAAGATTTAGCAAATACTGTGATATAAATTGTGATATTAATCTGATATAATTACTAATTTACTATGTTTTTACAAAATATTAGCCCATGCACTGAGACATGATTAAAATCCCCTGTCATGAAACATCTTCTCTCCGTTAAGTTCTAAAACATTATTTGGAGCTCTATCCTAAGCCTACTGATTATACCTTCCAATACAATGAGTAGATAAGGCACTCAAATAGCAATTTAGGAGACTGCCATCCATTTAGTATTTTACTGACCTCATGAATAATCTGAATATCTTCAGGTGCTTTAGCTTTTTTGTCTGTTAGAATGCAGTATTAATGAGGGGCCTGGTGATGCCTTCCCCATATAATCTCATATTAATCATAAATGTAGATATGTACTCTTTCCTTTTTGTTTTGTTTTGTTTTGTGTTGGAGAGGGAACAGAAGAGGGGCTGAAGGAGAATCTTAAGCTGGTTCCATGCTCAGCATGGGGACCAACGCAGGGCTTAATCACATGACCCTGAGATCATGCCCTGAGCCAAAATCATGAGTCAGTTGCTTCGTTACCTGAGCCACCCTACTCTTGGCTTTTTTTTTTTTTTTTTTAAGCACTTACATTTGCTAGAGAAATCTGCCTGTCATAGACAAGGCAAAGGGGGTTGTCTAGAATCTTGTCTCTTTTTTTTTTTTTTAAGATTTATTTATTTATTTTAAAGAAGAAGAAAGAGCATGAGTGGGAGGGGCAGAGGCAGAAGGAGAGCGATTCCCAAGCAGCCTCCACGCTGAGTGTGGAGCCAGAAGCAGGGCTTTATCTCAAGACCCTGAGATCACGACCTGAGGCAAAACCAAGAGTCAGACGCTTAACTGACTGCACGACCCAGGCACCCCTAGAATTTTCTCTTAAAAGAGGATAGAGCCTTACCCAGAGTTGACAGGCATGTGGCACAAATCATCACTTCTGAGACGTGGCTCTGGTCTTTGCAACATGATTAGTGATGAGTAACCATTAATTTCCTCTTCCTTCACTGTCTAATACATGTTCTCATTCCTTGGATCCTTCCATCTCTCCCTAGCATTTAACTGATTACTTTCTCATCCCATTCCCTCAGTTCTATTATTCTCAGTAATCCTCTTTCATTTACTTTCCCAATTGCTCTTTTTCTATCATCATTTCACTACAAGTTTAAGGTTCCCCTAACATTCTGCCTTCAGTAATTTTCTCTGACTGCACTCTCTTCCTTGCCTATCCTTCCAGCATCAGCAGTCACTTTAAAGGGATGACGGATCTGTACTTCTGGTCCTGCCTTCTCTGATAAACTTCAGCTAGATGTGCCACCAGTACCTCAAACTCAGTTGGGTCAAAATCGAACTCCTTTCTGACCATCCTGCTTAATGTAAATAGCTCATCAGTTCTCTTTGGAGTCCTGGACTTCAGTAGTCAAAGGTCTCTCTTCCATGTCTAGTCAGTTACACAAAAATTATTTTTCCTCAGTGTAACCTGTATTTGTCTCCTCTTTTCAGTCCTGTTGGTAACATTCGTAATCACACCCTTACTAGCCAATTATTGTGGTAGTCACTTAAATGATGTTCATAAGCACTATTTCTCCTTTGCTTTTATATTTTGCCTACTGCTTCTAAAATCTCCGAGAAATGACTGCCTTCTAAGTTATAGCACTTTATCTGTACGTGGTTTTGTATACCTCAATTTCTACATTGCTCTGCGGTTACAATAGGATGATGTAAAAAACCTTAAAGCAGTAAAGCCTTTTAGTTGCAAGCCCTGGGAAGCAACAGAAGCCACAGTAGAATTAACAGTAATATATCACTTTTCACAGAGGCAGTTTTCAAATATCACGGTTACTGTTATTTTTCCCGAAACAAAAATGTAGCTTTCCTTCATCTCAGTTGTCACTGTTTATAATCCTATATTTTTCATTAAACATTTTTTAAATTACCTGCTTCCTAGACTCTAAGAGTATGGAGGTACTGTGTCTGTCTTGTTTATCACTGTACCCCCTTCCTTAGTGCCTAGTAAGTTGGTGCTTAATAAGTATTGTGAAATGACTAATGAAGCAATCAGCCTGAAACAATAATAATGCATACTTTCAATTTTTTGGTATGAACTACTGACTCTTACTTTTGTTCATGTATTTGGTTCTGTGTAATGAAGACCACAAATCTTTTCTTTAGGAAGGCACAGATAGCTTTATGAGACTAGATATATTTCCTTGACGTTGCCATTTTGCAAAATGGCCGGCTGTTGTTATTTTCTGAGCTGTCCTTAATTTTAAGGGAATGTGAAACCCTTTTTATCATACTTAAGTCTTCATGAAATTTCCTCTGTTGGATTCAGTTAGTGCTCATTTCACAAATCTGATTATTGTTGGAGAGAAACTGGAAAGGCAAGTATAACTTGCGGGTAATGTCAAGAAAAAGGGGAGGTCTTGGTCATATTAATTGACCAATCAAACTTGTATTTCAGATGATATATTTTACTAGGTCCTCTTCAAGATGTTATTTTCCAATGGTTCTATAAAGCTGCCTACAAAATATTCTTCTTTGCTAAAATGATGCCCATTGTCACATTCTATTATTACACAACACTGGAAATTCTCTGATAGGTGATTCTTGAAACTAATCTAGGATATATCCAGTGACATTTAGAGAGGTGAGGCTAGAACCCTTCCTGGAGGGCCATATTTCTTATTTAGCTGGTGAAAAGATCAGATGGTCAAAGCAAAAAGGGAGGCAGTCCCTCTGTATGCAGTCATAGGGAAATGCTTTCTGGTCTCACATTAAGTGGATAGATATGTGATGAAACCATAAAATAAGATGATTTTTTCTGGGCTTAGGCTGGAGGTGAATTTAGGACTTAGCCTATTGATATTTAATGAACACTTCCTAGGCTCAAAGTATTATTGAATAAATGATGGAGTTCCCCTTGCAGCTCTTGGGGACAGCTGAGGTGAGGTGGAAGTACTTCTGTGTTTCCGTCTACATTCTGCCTGAGCTTGAGTCAGTGACTTAACCTCTGAACCTGGGAAATCCCAGCAGTGCTTCCTAGAACCATGAGAGTATTTAGGGCAGTAAGGCCTGTGAGTGGATCCTACATGTGAATGCCCAGAATCCAGAGCACCTGGCTGCTGACCAGGGCTCGGTAGTGTTGTCTGAGTGAATGCCTGACTAGCACATGGACGGGCGACTGACCCTGGACTCTACGCAAGTTAACATCCTTTTTTTTTTTTTTTTTTTTTTAAGGTTTTATTTATTTGACAGGACAGAGACAGCCAGCGAGAGAGGGAACACAAGCAGGGGGAGTGGGAGAGGAAGAAGCAGGCTCATAGCGGAGGAGCCTGATGTGGGGCTCGATCCCATAATGCCGGGATCACGCCCTGAGCGGAAGGCAGACGCCTAACCGCTGTGCCACCCAGGCGCCCCTAACTTCCTTCTTTTTGATAAAAAGCCTTTTTCTTAAAAATTAAAGTGTGTTTGGTTTAAATATTGGATCAGGTAGGCCCAATCTGAATAATTGAAGGTTCTCGTCCTTCAAATACTAAAGATATGTGACATACTTCACTTTTAATTTTCAGGTGGTTACATGCATTCCAAACCAAAAAAAAAAAAAAA